>NC_041389.1:594472642-594476825 GCF_002162155.2 Triticum dicoccoides | reverse complement strand
AAGGAATAAGATCATATCCCAAAGGGATAAGATCAAGATCCCTAAAAAGGGGGATAACAATTGGTGGGGAAGGAAATGATGGGATTTCTTTCCTCCCACCTTTGCCAACGCCCCAATGGACTTGGAGGGCCAGAAACCAGCCCCCTCCACCCCTATATATAGTGGGGAGGCGCATGGGAGCTTCACACCTTGCCCCTGGCGCAGCCCTCCCCCTCTCCAACTCCACTTCCTCCTTAGTAGTGCTTGGCGATGCCCTGTCGGAGAACTGCAAGCTCCACCACCATGCCGTCGTGCTGCCGGAGCTCTCCCTCAACTTCTCCTCTCCTCTTGCTGGATCAAGAAGGAGGATACGTCCCTGGGTTGTACATGTGTTGAACGCGGAGGCGTCGTCCGTTCGGCATTAGATCGGTTCTTCCGCGATTTGAATCGCTGCGAGTACGACTCCCTCATCCGCGTTCTTGTAACGCTTCCGCATCGCGATCTTCAAGGGTATGAAGATGCACTCATCCTCTCCCTCTCTTGTTGCTAGAATCTCCATAGATTGATCTTGGTGATGCGTAGAAAATTTTGAATTATTGCTACGTTCCCCAACACTCAAACGACAGGGTTCCGGAGGCACCTGCTCCCCCTACCAATCGTGCACGCGGTTGTTGTAATGGTGTCGCCGGAAGCATCATAGAGAGAGGAACAACAGACGATGGCTAGGGTTGTGCAGGAGGGAGGGAGTGAGTTAGGGTTCGCTCCATAGGCCAACACCTCCTTATAGGCCATCGGATAGATGAGCCTGGGCTCAGGCCCACGGCCGAGTCCACAAAACGTCTACAGACCTACATCTTGGACAATGACACTACTGTAGCGACTCGTCAATTAATCCAGAATTAATTAAACATTCTTAACTGGTAAGAATAAGGCTCGACTCAGTCCCGCGGCGCGCGCGTCGTGATGAGGTGAGGCAGGAGGAGGAGGAGGAGGCGCATGCACAATTCCCCTTCCCAGGCTTCCATTGGCATGTGGTAGAGCAACTCTTATAAAGTGGTCTCATCTCACTTCACTAGTAGTATGGTACTAAATTTCTCACCACTTGCCATGCAACTAAATTGGCCTTAGAGATTAACCAGGAATTTATTGTCTTATATGGGCAGGCAAATCCCATTTATAATCCAAAAATTTTACCGTTCCTAGTATCTTTAATCTCAATGTTGCCAAAGAGAAGATTAGAGGACTTGCAAATTATCATATTTTCCACCAAATTTCATGTGTTGTTTTCATTTTATCTTCCCAGTTACTTCAAATTATAAATATGCATTCGGCAAAAAAATCGATATGGGATACATCTGAATCCCACCATCAGAAAATTCACTCGTCGAGCCAAGACTGGACGAACGCTAGATAGTACTGTGGTGACCGAGGGTTAAAAGTCCAGCAATGCTAGATACGATGGCTGTTATTACTCCCTCCGTTCCTAAATATAAGTCTTTTTAGATACTTTAATATGAACTGAATGTATATAGATATAGTTTAGAGTATAGATTTACTTATTTTGTAGAAAAGGAATCGGTAACAAGTAGGGGTGCAGAGCGGCGCCCGGTCCGCCCCGCTCCGCAGTCAAAATCAATCGTGTTAGTTGTCACTTTCCAACTAGGACTTAGCTTAGTTTGAACTAATTTCCTAGTTGTGCGGGAGTGTGGGGGATGCCCGCTTGCGCCCCTTGTAACAAGTGACGATGCCTATACAATGTGCCTCTCTTGTAGGAGAACACGACTTAGGCCAACTCCACCGTGTGACCCCAAACGGACGTCCGTTTTGTCCGGATTCTGTCCGTTTGGGCAGGGGGATGGGGTTATGTCCGGGCCTGTCCTGAGATGTGGTGGTCGTGTGCCCAACGCGCGGCCACATCCTTTACCCCATCTTGTCCGCGTCCATTAAAAAAATGTTTCAAATGCCAAGCCCTACGGCCGCAGTTCAGCACGCATGCCGGCAACAAAGCCAGCGGCCGGCAACACAGCCAGCCTCCAAAATGAATGGTTGTCCTCACCGGCAACACAGGCAACGGCGGGCAACACAGCCGGCCTTCAAAATGAGTGTTTTCCTCGCCGACACACGGCCAGCGGCCCAGCGGATGGGCGGCACCCATGCCAGCCTCAAAAAAAGAACGGCCACGGCCGACTGGACGACCTAGTTCAGGCCATCAGCGTCAGCATCTCCTTCTGCCTGGCCTCGAACCAGGCCCTCGTCTTCTCGCTCATCTTCGACAAGTCCACGCTCATGATCGCGATGACCACCTCCTTCGCTTTGGTGGCGGCATTGATGGCCTCGATGTCGAGCTGCCTTTGCCTGGCCTTGACGTTCTCGGCCTCAATGTCGAGCTGCCTTTGCCGGGCCGCCTCCTCCATGTCGAGCTGCCTCTGCCGGGCCGCCTCCTCCATCTCAAGCTTCCTTCTCTTGGCCGCCTCCTCCATCTCAAGCTTCTTCATTTGAAGCTCTAGGTATTGCTTCATTTGCTCGTCCTTGCTTTGCCGCTTCTTCTTGTCCCTCACATCCTTTTGCGACATCATGCCATGCAAAGTGTCATGCAATGCCATGGACGTGGCATCACGAATGTCATAAACCTTGGAGTTGGTCTTGCCCCTCGGCCTCTTCAACGCCTCGCCATCTCCACCTCCGGCGAACTTGTCCATCTTCAGGCCTCTCTTCCTTTGGAGTTCACGGTATTGGTCCTTGAACTTAGGGCAATTGTTGATCATAGTCCAACTATGCGTAAGAGTGAACGGCTTGTCATTGTGCTGGGCCTTGAATGCCTCCAAAGATTGAAATGCCTACACCATATGATGAACAACAAGTGACCATGCAAACGTGTACAAGGCCGAAGTCTCATGGCCGTAGCAAGGAAAGGGCAAAGAAGGAGAGCATACCATGTCTCCAACGCCGGTACCACTCACGGGCCATGCTTGAACGCTCTCAAATGCGGCTTGATACTTGTTGCACTCTTGTTGAATGAACAACCATATCTTTTGAATCGAGCCGGCGCCACGGTTGCTTTCAAATTGGTATGGCTCAAACAACTTCCTTTCATGGAATGTTTTGTGGACTCTCGTCCAAAAAACAATACCCTTTTGTTGCGCGCCGGTCCTTGGATCTTGGCTAATCTCCATCCATGCTTGGTAAATCAATTTGTCCTCATCTTGTGTGTATGAACCCGCGCGAATGCTCTTCCTCTTCTTTTGTGCTTCCGCTCTTTGTGTCAGCTCGTCGATGAACAATGGCTCGCCACTAATGTCAACGTTATTGCTTTCTTCTTCATCGCCATCACCTTCGACATAGATGTCATCGTCTTCATGCCACGAGTCACCATGGTCGTAGTCAGCACGGTCGTCGGCCTCTTCATCGGTAGTGAATTGGCCGCGGCCATCCTGACTTTGGGTCTCCTCGGGGTCGAAGACAGGGACGTGGCCACCCTCGTAGATCACTTCCTCCATGAACTAGTCGTAGTAGGGGTCGTCGACCGGTGCCGTTGGTGTTGGCATTCCGTCGAACAGGACGCGGGGGGACGACATGGTGCCGGTAAACGGCGGTCGTGCTTGCTTTCTTTGCATCTCGACGGACGGCCGGTCGCCGCTGCTGGACCCAGGGGTGACGTTGAGGTCGATGACGGCTGAGGGGTGTGGTGTGGACAGCGCGATCACGTTCACGTCCGGTGACCCCCCGAAACGGGTCTGGCCGTCGTGCCTTGGCGGAGGAAAGCCGGGCGACAAGGGTGTGGTCTGCGACGTTGGTGACTGGCAGTGCGGAGGCCGGGCGACCGACGACCCTGTGCTCGCCGGACCGACGGCCCCTCCAGAGAAACCGGGCGGGCGACAAATGCCGGCCATGAGAAGGGCATGCGCTTTGCTGACGATGGCCTCCTTCTCCTCGACCTCGGCCTTGTGCCGCGCGGCCTCAATCGCAGCGCGCTCGGCGGCTCTCTTGGCTGCGGCGATGTTGGTCTTGGCGACCGCCCTCCGGCTCCTCCTCTTCGCCGATTCTGCGTCCAACTTAGCGATCTCCTCCGGCGTGCACTCCGACCGCGGCTTCCTTGGCGCCTTGCCCTTCTTCTTCTTGGCCATTCCGGGTGGGTCGACGACCAGCCTGCCGGAGTTCGGCTGGGCGTCGACCATGGACGGGGGAGGGAGTGGGAAGGGCGGGA
>NC_041389.1:594431168-594472198 GCF_002162155.2 Triticum dicoccoides | reverse complement strand
GGGAGGGTTGATGTGTGTCACCGACACGCGGGCCAGGGGCGGACAAACGCGCGCGTCCCGCCCGTCCGCGCGTCCCGCCCGTCCGCGCGTCGTCCGTTTCGCCCCAAAAGCGGCGCAAATTTGGGCCGCGGATGGGTCAAAAGCGGACACAAAACGGACAAAAGTTGCTTCCGCGCGCTGGGCCGCTCGGTTTGTCCGTTTTACTCCAAACGGATGGGGCCGGACAGGATAGGATCGCGGTGTGGAGTTAGCCTTATGGCACGGTAAACTAGGTGGACAAGGCATGTGAAAAGGACAGCTGCCCTACAAAGAGATTATTAGACGTGGTCTTCCTCTTTCAATTTCAATTCAATAGGAAGGATTCGGCTGTCCCTTCCACGGAGCCGCTGCGCATTGATGTGAGGGTGGTGGTACTTGGGCACGCACCCACTGACACCGGCTTACTGACTTTTCAGACATTCATAATCCCGCAAGCGAAGCGACGGCACATCTCGCAAGGACGACGATACAACCATTACCAGAGCTGCTCCTCAGCACGTCTCCTTGACGCAGCTCATTCCGTTCCGACAGCCAGATTTGAATCCGCGCACACTACCAGTACATACATACAGAGACACTCGTAGGTGAAGAAATCCAGACACGCCTCACGTGCCCGTCCGCCTCCACCCAGCAAAAGCAGGACACCCGTCACGTGCATCTCGTCATAAGTACGCACGAAAAAAGCTACGCCCACATTTTAATACTATATAATACAGCTAGCTATACGAGGAAAGATGGACGTGACGCTCTCCACCAGATTTGCTTGTGAAAGACACTCCGTATGAACATGCCCCGCGTACAAAATACCCCATACTAGACGCTGATAGGCATCATCTCCTCTGTTTTTACTACCGGTGTACAGCGTCCTACTCATACAGTATACAGTGCAGGAGGCCATGCCGCGGCGCCATGCCTGGCCCTGTGCGAAGCAGACACGGGCACACGCGGATTAATGGCGGCACTGTGCAGGCTGGGCGGGCCAAGCCGAGCAGAAAGCATCGGTGAGCGCAGTATCAGCAGTGGTGCTACGTGGGTATGGCCACCGCTCGCAGTCCAACAGACTAACAGAGGGCAGGCAGGAAGGATCCCCCTGTTTATGGCGCGTCCCGATCCCCGGCGGGCCCACGCAGCAGTGTCTGAGTCATGCGTCCGCGCGAGCAAGCGAGCATGTCTGCGTCTGTATTGATATCCACTCCTATCTGCTATCTACTGGCGCTGGCGGGGCAGGGGCAAGGGCAGGGTGGCACTCCACTCCACTGCCGCGCCCTTCCTGTGAATGAAAGCAACCCACGCTTTCGGAACCCCGGCGGGGCCCGCCCCAGATGCTCTCCCTCGTTCCCCCCACGACCGTGGGATCCGCGCACACCACCATGGGATTGGGGTTTGTCCTCGTGCTTCCGTTGGGACATGGGACATTGGGACGTGAGAGCACAAAAGATACTCTCCTTTTCTACTCAAACTAAAAGTGGCAATATCTCATCGCAAGAAATAAATGCTAAATAAATAGTGGCGATATCATCTGCCACTGTAATAACTAATTTGCTTGTATTGAGTTAGCGGATGCTAGCGTGACCACATGGTGGTGGTGTTTAAAAGCACAAAAATAAATAAATAGGAAGTGTTTCCACAGCAAACAGGTCCAGGTGCGCCCATAAAAACAAGCATCCAGGACTTTACTTCAGGCCAGGCAGCACGAGTCATCAAAATACTGATATCGGCCGTGTACTCAATGCAGGCAAGCACATTACCGTGCAGGTGCAGGTGCAGCCCCACCACATCATCTCCAGCCTCCCAACCCATCAAACTCATCAGCGCCACGGCGACAATTCAATCTCGCTGCCCACAGCACATGAGCGAGCTAACCCTAATAACATTTCAGGTTAAAAAAAAACATATCCTAGCATAACTTACTGAAGAAAAAAAGACAAACCGGAATCCTCATCTATACCCCTTCAAAGATGAACAAGTTTACGCACCAATGTCTCATCATCAACTACTTCGGTTAAGAATGTATCGATAAATTGTACGGCCAAGTTTCTACCCAAAAAGAGCACGGGAGGCCGTCCAAATTGACCACCCAAGTATGTACACTTTTACACCCAGTCCAACTACAACACATTTCAGGATGATCACCGAATAGCACAATTGCGCCACCAACGCTTCTTCAGGATGCGGCGGCGACGGTGATACCCGAAGGGCATCTCGTCCTGCGACACCGCCTCGTCGTTCTTCCCCACCCGATCATGCCAATGTTGCTTTCACCTTCTATGTCCGCGTCGTCAGGTTTCGCGGGCGGGCTCACCTGGACCTCTTCTTCTTCTACGCCGACCTGGACCTCTTCTTCTACGGCGTCCAGCACCCTTTTCTTGGGCTTCTTGTTACCCCTCGTACGCCTTCGCCTAGTTAAGCTCGACTCCCAGGATCCGCCCGTCGTCTGAACCAGCCCCTCCAGCAGCTGGATGTCTTCGATGATCTCAGGCCGGCAGAGCGACGAGATGCTAGGCAGGATGTCTTTCTGGAAGTCCCGCTTCTGCCGACGCTTCCTTTGCTGGCCTCTCTTCGGCTTCATCAGGAGGTTCACCGGTGAGACGGTCTGCTCATCACATGTTGTTATCGCGGGCGCCGGTGGCCTGCTGCACAACCCACCAGTCTTGATGTCTTCAAGCTTCAGTGTCAACGATTCGAATGAATCTGGATCATCATCACTGGAATTATTGGCACAGCCTTGGACCTCCCCTTGCCCGGCATGGTCGTCGATGCTTGATATAGCGAGCTCTGCAAACCACTGCAACGTATCATCAGGTGTCTCTGCAGTGGCTGGCACATCCATCGACAACGCAAGAATGCTCTCTGCTGCAGCTGTAGCAGCATCATCATCTTCGCAAGCTGGCACTTCCAAATCAATCAGAAACTTAGGCTTTGCATGTTTGTTCTGTAAGGATGTCACATGGCAATCACTTGACACTACAGATGACTCTGAGTTATCTTCATTTGGTGCATCTTCATTCAGATCAATAAAATTCCAGACGGCAGCACCACTCTTATTGGTGACACCTTCAGCAGCTTGCCCATCTCTAGGCATGGGTTTCTGGGATGAAAGAGGTAAACATGCAACAGCACTCTCTTGAGTTCTAGCGGGAATGTTGCCACAAGCCCTATCCTTAGTTCCACAACCTACAGACGTCGAAGCAGAATCTGGCAAATTGCATAGAGCCAGAGCTGCTCGCGTTATATCTTCATTAATGTTAATCAGCGCTGCGGTCCCATAAGAATGTTCAGACACCTTCCTTGGCTCCTCCAAACCCGTGGAATCAGCACATGAAGCTTTCTTACTGAGCCAAGAAATCCCAGATACTGATCCCTCAACTTTGATATGCTGTAATCCACCTACACATCCCCCTTCTTGCTCTACAACAATATCTTCTTGACCATCAGACAATGCTTCATTCAAATTAAAGTTCTTTCTGCCCTTACCACTTGCAAAATCAGGATCTTCATGGCTGTGTTGTGTTGGGTGTCCAAACATCGGCCTGTTGTTTTGCTCCAAGTCACTTGAAATTGTTGCCTGATGCCGTGGTTGTGATGCAGACAATGAATCAAGTTTGCCAGAATAGCTGCCATCTGAGTTATTGATTTTTTTCAGATTACATGATGTGGTTCCAATGCTTTGGTTCGCAGCACTGAAGCACGCATATGAATTGACAGTTGAAGATCCATTGAAACTCGGAAATGACTGGACATCAGCACTGATGTTATAGCTCCTTGGGTCTACTATGCAAGAACCGAACCGAGAGGCAGCAGAAGGTTGGTCTATGTGCAGAGAAGTGATTGGAGCAACAAGTGTACTACTTGGATAGCGTAGATGGTCATGTCCAGGAAGATTATTGATAGCATAGGCTTCCAAAGAACTTCCTGAAAACCATCCGGATGAACTATTCGGGCATTGGTAAATAAACTTGTTACTGCTTGCAGATCCCCTGTCAGCAGCACTGAACATTTTTTGTGGATCCATGCCACTGCATCTGGGTGCAAGAAAACCTGTGCTGCTGGCACGTTTACCTGAAGAATTGGAACAAAATAGAATGATTATTACAATGGATCAAGTCAACTGTAAGTGCCTAGCAATAAAATAGAATGCAGCACAATAATAAACAGTATGGTACACCCACCACCCAGAAAAGACATAAACTGCACTTTTAAACACATAACACACACATCAGTATTTTACTTTAGATTATTACAGACCAACAGATTGATTCCGTACAATGGTTACAAAACTAACCTGCAACAAAATATAAACCCAGATTATAATAGTAATGTCACACGCTTTACAGGACACAACACTTAGCCATTGGTAGCTATGAAAGGGTTCATGGCTTCACGCCACAAATAAGTGCAGCACCAAAAAGAAAAGGAGAGAATTGAAAAGAATCAACAGGAAACCTGATAGTCGAACATGCATAGTTACGGAAATGTAGCTCTGCATGTAACAAATAAAATTAGCACGCACTATTGGGCTAGTTCAAATATATTATCAACTATAGTTAGCATGAATATTACAAATTCCCTTCACCCTACAGGCCTACATGTAATGTTACGTAGCAGCCCTATTTCTTTCAAATTTTCAGTGAACCCGTACCCATAGTGTTGAGTTGATTTGTGGTCCACTAATATGGTAAATATGCTAAGATACTCACAATGCAAATATAGAAAGAACTAGCATAACCAGAAAAAAAAATACTAAAAGAGATGATGCTGAATGGAGCTTACTGTTACCTTTATCGATCAGTGGTTTCTCCTCCTGTTTTATCCTGGAACTTGCATCAAAGAAATTAGAGCTTGTGGCTTCGTTAATACGCTTGTCCTTGGAATATTCTTTATTGAAACTGGAGTTA
The DNA here is from genome assembly GCF_002162155.2 of Triticum dicoccoides. Lineage (NCBI taxonomy): Eukaryota > Viridiplantae > Streptophyta > Magnoliopsida > Poales > Poaceae > Triticum > Triticum dicoccoides. The sequence goes on along the minus strand of NC_041389.1, from coordinate 594,467,264 downwards.
GTTGTGCTTGATCTCCATGGAGACTGCTGCCAAGAGTTCTCCAGGGTATATGAAGGACCTCCCGATACTGTCCCATTTGTTCTGGCCATATATGGGCCCAGAATTGGCTTATTCAGGTCGGCAACATTGTGGCCTACAAGATTACCTGTACTCGGCGGAAAGGAGGTTGCACTATTATGAGCGAACCTCCCCAAGCCTTCCGCCCTAGCTAATGATGCATCAGCATCATTCGGATGTTTTGTATCCGATGATACACCAAGGAAATCTATAGGCTTGCTGTCCGATGCATGGTCATCTTCAAAATAATGATCAGCTCGGAGCTCAAGGTCAAACCTGCCTTGTTTGGTGGGCAAAGTAGCATCACTTGAGGGAAATCCATTTGGCGAGGACTGGGCACTGCCCTCCCTGGGGAACTTGGACGACTGGCTTTTCTCATTGTTCACAGCAGCAGTACCAATCATGTTTGCACCATGCAGCGGAATTTGTGATGGTGAATCTCTCTGCGATGCATCTTCCAGCGTTGAGCACGCATGCATTTCTCTGCTCTGATGCTGCTTCATCAGGTCTCTCTGTACTCTGTAAACCCGATGCAATTCGTACACCTGGAGACAGCAAGAGAGTTATTGTCAAGCCAAGAAATACAGAAGATATCAAGGGGAAACTGAAACCATCTAGGTGTTGTGTTGCTGCATCGACGTTTACGTAATTGAGGAAACAAACCTGCTGTCTAAACACAGCTTCATGCGCCAGCATTGTTCGCCTGAACATCTCTTTATCACATTCCGAATAACCGAACGCCTCCGGCGTCACGAAGCCATTTGACGTCTCCTCCTCGTATGGGAACCTCCAGCCATTCGCGCTTGCGTCGAGATCGCCCATGGCGCAATGCCCAAGATTGTAGCCCTCGACCTCCACCTTTGCACCCATCGCTGCTCCAATCTGTTCAACAGGACATTCAATCAAAGGTGAATTACATTATACATACATAAAGCAGCAGAAGAAGAAATGATAACGCTTTTGTCCAGAACCAGCGTCAGTTATGCGAAAAGACAAACACGCATTATTCACCGCTTTGACAAACAAAGAGCAGAAAAGGCGATGACTGATGAGCGACCAGCCCTTTTTTCCTGGTAGTATAAAGTGAGCAATGATGGTGGTCGCAGAGGATGACGAAAAGCTCGAGCCAACTGATCATGCAGATTTATTCGTTAGCAAGTGGTGATAATTTGGGGATAATTGGCAGATTTTAAGCAGATATTATCCCCAACAAACAAGGGAAATAAAGGAGATATTATTATCCCCTGGCTGTTTGGACGTCAACTTGTAGGGAGAGGGGGGAAGAATAAAGCAGACGAGACAAGTCAACCCTCCACAGTCCCAGCCATGCCGATTCTACCAAATCCTAGTACTACCAAGAACCGATTCATTCAAGAGAAGTACTGTACGATTCATCAGCGGCAGCAGACGCGGATTAAGAAGAAAAAGACTATCATTAGTGGACAGATGTAATCGCTCAACCGCTCGACGCCGGCGTATCCGGCCGAAAATTTCAGACAAGAACCAAATCGAAAGGCAAACTCAATTGCGAGAACGGGGAGTTTTCTCCACAAGATTTCACCAAAACAGGCACGGGGAAAAACCATTAAAGACCCAGGAAATGGACGGCAAAGATGGCATCTTTCCTGCAACAAACAACCGAGCCGAAATTTAACTTGAGACTTTACCTCGGACTCAGAGATTCTTCCTGGCACCGAACCGCGGCAGATAGGAACCGGCGGCCCGCCGAACTACGAGCATGGGCCGGAGACGCGGGGAGCACGGCGGGCTCTGCTCCCACCCCCCAGACTCCCACCACGCAAGAACACAGGAGGAAGAAGCGGCGAGCAATGAAGGAATTCTCCGGCGGAGAGGGGGCGGATTCGACGGCGGAGACGCGAGGAACCGCGGCGTATCTGGGCGGGGCGGGGAGGGACCCGGATTCGATGGGCCAGGGAGGGAGGGAGGGAGGAGGACTGGGGGCGGGGGGAGAAGGGTCGGAACTGGTTCTTGTCTTGGGCGAACCCCCGGACCGAATGGCTGCGCTCTGCACTCCTCTCCTCTCCTCTTCTCCCCCGGCCTGATATATTTCCTTTTGGATGGATGGATCGGAATCGGACGGGCTTTGTTGGGTCCGGTCCGGTCCGGTCATGTGCGCGCTGCCATGCGGGCCCGGCCCCCTCGGGGTGGAATGGAACCACCTTCTTCTGCTCTCTAAACTAGCGCAAAGGACAGCAGATTTGTTGACATCTCGGTTGGTCTTTCTCTTTTATTCTCTCTCTCCCTCTCTCTCTCTCCTCGTGATGCCGCTTTCCTTCATCCCACCTAATCTCCCTCTCCCTCTCTCGCCCTGTCAAAAATATATATATCTTTCTCTCTCATCTCAGAAAAAAGATCTGTCCCTCTCCCTCTCACGCACTTGCAGTTGCAGTCCATGGGCTGAAATGCTCCCCTTGTGGCAGAGGGCGATGTCTCTTTCGGAGATGCGATCTTGGTTGTTAAGTTATGGAGTGCTTGCTACTCCATTAAGCATTCATTAAGAATCCGGTCTCGTCTCTCTAAGATAAGATATGGATCGGGGCCGTGAGAGAGAGAGGGAGAGGGCGTCTGACAAAGCGGCCCGCCGCACCCCAGCATGCTTCAAGTACTACTAATATCAAGTTCAATACCGAAATTGCTTTGGTTTCCAAATTTATGGCACGGATCCTCGCAATTGGCCACACCACGGTGATTTCTACTACTCCCTCTGTTCACTTTTGTAAGTCGTTTCAGACAACACAAAATAGGCTGTTTTGCACATTGTCTGAAATGTCTTCAAGGTCTTATAAAAGTGAACGGAGGAAGTACTATCTAAGTGAGTAACTATAGTGAATACCACTCACTGCCGGCATCTACTACTACGAACAATCCCGGGGAGGGAGGGAGGAATTGCTGTGGGCGCCCAAGGTGGTAGAGCGCGGTACGGCCTACGGTATTTTCACTCATTGATTTGTGCACATACTTCTGGGGGTACGTACATTGGTTGTTGTGCGAGCCGAGCCGAGCCGGCATCGGCATGGCCTTCCAACCAAATTGAATGTGGCCGTAGGTTGCAGGTGCAGGTGACCAAGTGCCAGATGACCGTCGCCGGCAACACAGCAGAGCAGAGTAGAGTAGACCGCTACTACTGTTGTTGACACGGTGCTGCTACTTGTACTAGGCCACCATAAAAGCAGAGCACGGGGATCGTCGGCACCATTTTTTTACTCCTACCGTTACTGGTACTCCTACGTAGTAGTGGTCAGCGGTTTGGAGTTTGAACAAGTCATCCTGGCGTGGAATTGGGCAGCTCCGATTTGCAGACCGTGCCTCTGTTGTTTTATTTACTTGTACTACGTATTTAAGTACAGTACCGAAGAAGAAAAGTATGCGGTGCTGTGTACGTACTGTGTTGGGTGTGGGGAGAAGCAATTGGCGGGCGGATCCCCCGTTTGTTTACGGAGCCCCTGCTCCTGGTCCTGGTCCGAGGCGTCATGTGTCTTTGTAGTACTCTAGTACTTGTGCGTGTGTGGGCGTGAGAGGAGAGGACGTCCCGCGATCTACTGCCGGAGTGGGCACCCTTTTCCTGTGAAAGCATCCAACTACTCGACTGGATCCGAGGTGACAATAAAGACGTACACTAGTTTATACGGATTTCCCCCGAAAAAATGTTTATACGTTAAACGAAATTACACTTGCATTCACCTCCAAAATGATCATAAGGTTACAACTCTTTTTTTTTTTGTTCAAGGCAGGAGCAAGCAAAACCATGGAGGCCCTGCCTGCCCTACTCAGAAAGGAAAATCCACGCCAACACGCGCGATGCGACGCTGGTGCCGCCCCATCCGTCGGTCAGTCACACTCACACAGGACAGGAGACGCGACTTTGGTCTCTCTCGCTCTCTCTGCCCCGATGGATGGAGAAAAAGCACGCATCCGATCTGCCGCTTCGGGGAAGAATTGATTCTCTTCTCTCCCGGTGCCGCGCTTGTCCACACGCGCACGCGACGCAACCACCCAAGTACGAGTGCGGGAGTGCCGAACCAGCTCGGCTCGGGGCTGCGCTGCGCTGCGCTGGGTCACATGACCGAGCGCTCGCCGTCCGGAAAAAATTACTCCCTCCGTTCCTAAATACTTGTCTTTCTAGAGATTTCAACAAATGACTACATACGGCGCAAAATGAGTGAATCTACACTTTAAAATATGTCTACATACATTCGTATGTTGAGTCCATTTGAAATGCCTAGAAAAACAAGTATTTGGGAACGGAGGGAGTATATTATATGCTTTGTGATTTATGAATGCCATAATGGGTCTCATCTATTAACCCGTGAGACCTGATCTTATAGAATTCTTCTTTCGTGGTCGTCCCGTCCTGTCTCGCGAGTGCGAGGACCGAAAGGTTTTACGCGACTGCCGTTGTCGCCCTCGCCTCGTAGTCGTGGCGGTGGTCTGGTCTGAGACACAAAATATCACTGTACGTACATCCGGTGATTTCAGTTTGTTAGTACAGTGCAAGTTAAGGTAACAGTGGTTCAATCTATATCGCTATCTGAAGTAGTAGCAAGATTACAGATCGGTACAGGAATAGGGATTTCTCGTGCTAGCCTAAGGAAGAAGATAACAGGGTTGCCGCCGCCGCCGTGATCCACTGGATGCTCGCTGGTGACGGCGTCTTGTTCTTATGTAGAGGTGGACTGGGCCGTCACCCACTCTGGCCCAAGGAAGCGTTGGTTCGGCTTGCAGATTCGGTTGGCCCGTGGCTCGTTGGGCTGGGTTCCTCCTACGAGTGGGGTCACCGTGATAGGGACGCTCACATCCCCCCTCCTTGTGTGGCGGCTTGCCCCCAAGCCGCAGCTTGAGGGAAGCGGTCGAACAGAGCAGCACGGTCTTCCCAGGTGTCTTCCATGGCGGTCTCTGATAACCAGCGCACCTTGACTTGTTCCACCATAGCGCCATTTTTTCGGCGCCAGCGAGTCTGGAGTATTTCCATGGGAATAGCAAGCATATCAGTACATACGGGAAGATCAGAAGTCATGGTCATACCAGGGAGTAGTGCTCGCTGTAGTTGCGACACATGAAAAACAAGGTGCACTGACGCATGTGCCAGAAGCTGCAACTTGTAGGCGACGGCGTTGATCTTCTTCATGATTGGGTACGGGCCATAGAACTTAAACGACAGCTTGTGGTTTGCCCGTGGAGCCGCTGAAGATTGCACGTAGGGCTGGAGTTTCAAATAGACACTTCCCTCCACTGCAAATTCCCGGAAAGAGCGGTGTTTGTGTGCGTTACTCTTCATGCACTGCCGAGCACGATGTAGATGATGTTGAATCAGATTCTGCATCACTGCACGCTCCTCCAACCATGCTTCCAAAGATGGCACTGAACATGAGCTTGTTGTTGTGATTCCCCATTGCTGCGGCTCATACCCAAAGAGTGCCTTGAAGGGTGACATCCTGATAGCCGAGTGGTGCGAAGAATTGTACCAAAAATGTGCCAAAGGGATCCAGAAACTCCATCGCCAGGGGCACACATGCGTGAAGCAGCGCAAGAAGGACTCGACGCATTGATTCACATGCTTAGTTTGGCCATTTGTCTATGGGTGGTTGGTTGTGCTTAAGCGTAGCTCAGTGCTTGCATATCTGAATAATTCCTGCCAGAAGTGGCTTATAAAGACTGGATCTCTGTCAGACACTATTGCACGAGGGACGCCATGAAGCTTATAGATGTGTTGCATGTACAGCTTGACCACTTTAGCTGTAGTATAGGGATGGGCAATTGGTAAAAACTGAGCTTACCGAGTTCTTTTATCCACTAGCACCCAAAGACAGTTGGCTTTTCCAGACTGAGGTAAGCCGTCGACAAAATCCATGGTAATGAAGTCCCAGGGTGCTTCTGGAATTGGTAGTGGCAGCAACAGTCCCGGTTGTGCAGCCCCGTCCGGTTTCGCCTGTTGGCAGACCATGCAACATTTGACATAGTGTTGGACATGAAGTTTCATTTTGGGCCAAGCAAACAGGCGGCAAATGCGATGATACGTCACGGGAAATCCTGAATGTCCCCCTACCGGACTGTCATGGAAAGCCTTCATAATCTGTTGTTGCAAGGCTGTAGAACCACCGAGCCTAATACGCCCCCGGAAGTGCAAAATGCCCTGCTGTAAAGAAAAGCGGCCTTTTGGGTCCTCACGTATTGCTAGCCGTTCCAAGAGGCGCAGTGCCTGAGGATTGGTTTGATAGCTGCGCACAATATTCTGGAGCCACGCTGGTTGACATTCTGACACTGTGAAGAGGATGTCAGTGGGTTTGGCACGAGACAAAGCATCGGCAGCTGAGTTGTCTGTTCCTTTCTTGTACTTGATTCGGTACTAGAGGCCTAGGGGTTTGGTAAATGCTTTCTGTTGCCATGGGGTGGTGAGACGGTGCTCTTCGAGGTGCACCAAACTTCTCTGGTCTATGTGAATCACAAATTTAGCATGCTGAAGATACGACCTCCATTGATCCACTGCCACTATGATCACTAAATACTCCTTCTCATAGGTTGAGAGGCCTTGATAGCGAGGGCTTAGAGCTTTACTCATGAAGGCCAAGGGCTTAGAACTTTCCATTGATCTCTCTGTAGCAGTCCCAAGACTCCCCGGAGTTTTAGCTTGTGTTCTTCCAGGGTTTCATTGTGCACTAAGATATCATCAAAGAAAACCAGTACTCCGTCGCGTAGGAAAGGTCGCAGTGTGTCATGCATTGCTCTATTAAATGTACCAGGACCTCCAGCTAATCCAAATGAGACCACTAAAAACTCGTAGTGGCATGTGTGTGTGTTTGAAACGTTGTCTTGTATTCTTCTCCTTCAACCAGCCGAATTTGGTGGTACCGTACTCGGAGATCTAGATTGGAGAACCAGCGGGAGCCATGCAATTCATCAAGTAACTCTTCGATGATTGGCACTAGGTACTTGCCTACGACTGTCGGTGCGTTAAGGTGGCGGTAATCCACACATAAACGCCACATCCCATCCTTTTTCTTGACTGGGACTCTTTTGAATAATGTCTGCCTTCAACAGTTCTTACACTTGCCGGTCGATTTCATCCTTCTTATCAGGTTTATGCCTATAAGGATGAATGTTGATAGGTTGCGCGCCCGGGATGAGAGGAATGCGGTGATCACATTCACACCTCGGTGGTAGTCCATCCGGTTCGCCAAACACTGCTGGAAACTCGACCAGAACTTCCTGGATGCAGGCTGGTATAGCCTCTTTCTTGTCCGACGATGGGTCCTCAGAGCACAGGTACACAATATGCGACACAGCTCCTGCTTTGCACATGTTGTGCAGTTGCATGGAATTAATGGAGTGGCAGGTGGTGGAATCAGAATCATGGCCACGTAGACATGCCACTCCCTCTGCGGTCACGAATTGGATGCATTTGGCGCGCCAGTCGACTGTCATGGGACTATGAGCTTCAAGCCAGTCCATACCCAGAATGTCATCATATGTTCCAAGAGCCAAAATCTTCATATCGGTGCGGAATTCGCTTCCCTGAGTACTCCACGTGCATTGCGACACTTGAGCTGTACAGAGCAACTCGCCTCCATCTGTGACACGTACCTTACAGGGACGAGGTAGCTATTGTGTTCCCGTGATCGACTTGGCTAGCTCCTGATTGATGAAGGAAGTGGAGTTGCCCGAATCGACAAGCATCAGGACCTCACGACCTTGTATCCACGCACGCAGTTGAAAAGCTTTTGAAGCCACTCCGCCCGATAATGCCGGTCGAGAGATGGCCATCCGTGTTTCTGATGTTGCATTAGTTGGTGAAGAGGCGTCGCCGTCGAGCACTGAGCTGATGCCGAACAAGTCAAGAAGTTCTTCGACGACGTGTAGTTGAACAGAGGTGGGGCAGATGTGTTGACCCCAGTGTGCGCCGCACTTGAAGCAGAGCCCTCGCGCGCGTCGGTAATCGTGGAGCGCCTCGAGCTTCGCCAGTTCGGAGCAGACACTGTCTGGGCATGACGCTTCTGCCCGAGCTCCTTCCAGGCCGCGTCGGTCCATGGCCGTCCGATGTACTTGAGGGTGCGCCGGAGGAGTCGGTTGTGGCAGAGGTACGCCACTGGGGTGGAACGCCTCTGGTGGCCTTGATGTCGATGGCTGATGAATGTCGCCCAATGCCCCATGGATCACCTCCTCTTGCAAGAGTGCGAGGGAGTAGGCGGTGTCCAAATCCGGTGGTTGTTGAACCAGCACTACTTCCCGTATGTCCGCCCGCAAACCTTCCACAAAACGAGTGAGGAAATAAAATGGATGAATTGAGTCTTAGTAGGAGCTCAAATGGTTGACAAGTAATTCAAATATCTCTATGTAATTAGTGACTGTAGATGTTTGTTTGACAGAATAAAACTGCTCAATCATTAATTGATGGCGATCTCTACCAAAACGAGTACATAACAGAGAAGAAAAGGACTCCCAATCGAACTCGAATAATTTCTTCTGGATCGATTGTAGCCAGACAGCAGCTGGCCCCAAAAAATTAAGTGAAGCCATGGGCACCCAGAATGATTGGTTAATCCTGAACATGTTGAAATACTGTTCGCAAAGGGTCTTCCAGAGACGGGGATTTTCGCCCGCGAAGACAGGGAACACGATAGTAGGACGTGCCTGGCCCAACACCGCGAGGAGTTGGCTGGCATGGGCGAATGGGGAGGGAAGAGCAAGTGTGGGGGAATCGAGCTGACCATTTGCCGGGAGCGGCGGCGGTGTCTGGAAGGACGTCGTTGACAGCCCCCGAGAGATGTTGAAGATGCTATGGCCTGCTGGCCGAAGGGAGCATTGACTGCGCCAATCGCGGGTCCGGTGTGGATACCGATCATCGCCAGGTGGTAGATCGCTCGACGCGGGTGCCTAAGTCGTCGCGCCCTCCTTGGTAGTTGGCAGGCGCGAGAGCTGCAGAGCCATGACAGATTCACCCAGATCGGCGACGCGTCACTCGAGATCGGGGCACCAGGCCACGAGATCGTCCACCTTGTTGTTGAAGGCGTGGATCGTTGTGGTGTGCTCCTTCAAGGTGGTCTCCAGGCGCTCGAGGAAGGCCTGGACCGATGGATCCATGGCGACGAGTTGGGCGTGAGCTTGTCGCAAAGATCTGGTCTCCACGAACTACGCCCGAGCGCTGCAGCGGCGAGTGGGATTGGTCTGTGATACCAGATGATAGGGTAACAGTGGTTCGATGTATACTGCTCTCTGAAATAGTAGCAAGATTATAGATCGGCACAGGAATGGGGATTTCTCTTGCTAGCCTAAGAGCATCTCCAGCCGTTGCCCCCCCCCCAGGAGGCCTGAAAATCGCCGCCTGGGGATGAGCCGGTGCAAAACTCGGCGCTGGGGGCGATTAGGTTCCCAGTCGCCGCCACCAGGTCGCCCCCACGCACCGATATCGCCCATCTGTTTCACAAAGCATCCGCTTTTCGGCCCATTTTCAGCGACAAATCGGCCCGATATCGGCGCAAATCGGCCATTGTTCACCGTGGTTGGGCACAGATTCAACAGAAGTAATTTTTTTATCACATAGTTCATTACTGAAAATCAATAGAAATCAAATAGTTCAACAACAAATAATTCAATACAAATTAAGTTCAACAAATAAAAACTCTTATTTCATCACACATCGAGCTAGGCGGCGTTGCCCTTGAGCCTCCATAGGTGCTCCACCAGATCGTGTTGCAGTTGTTGATGCACCTGTGTGATGCGGAGCATCCTACGGACATCACCATGTCAAGAGTCCGTTTGGCAAGTGACACGTGCGACCTCTACTTCATATACATAAAGGTGAATCATCTTCTTTACACGTGTTCACTTGACCCCTTCGAGGATGGTATACTACTTGACACACCACTCGTGTGCATGCATAGGTATTGCCGGAGCTTCACGGATGACGAGGAGGAGTGCAAGCGCCAAGGAACACCGACACCATCCGCGAGGGAAGCGTGGAAGCGAAGATAGAAGAAACGGAGCTGCTACAAGCTACATCTCTCGGACGTCCGACGGCCTCCGGATGACTGACGCCTGGAGACCTCACCAGGCAGAAGAGCTACAACTGACGCGTGCTACAGCGGCCGGACGCCCGACGCCCATCGGACGTCCGACAAGTCCTAGCGCCCGGATGACCGACGCCACCTGTCCAGAGCAAAAACATCGGAAGTCCGACGCCCTCCGGACGTCGGACCCCCGCGAGCGACCGGATGTCCGACCCCGATCAGACGTCCGACACTGCATGTGCGCAACCGGGCCTATGGCCTTGTATCCCTCTCCCACTTACCCCTTTGAGGCTTAGACTATAAATAGACCACCTCCACCTGCTTTCTAGGGTTAGCAAAGTGATAGATCATTTGTATGTGAGCTTTGCTTCTACCACTCCTCCTCTTGAGAGAGAGAGAGAGAGAGAGAGAGAGACCACTACTCCATTTGAGGCCAAGGCCTCCATCTAGGAGAAGATCCTGCGGGATATCATCAAGACTCCAATCGTGAAAGATCGGCCTACACCGGGTTAGCCTCGTATCATATGGTATCATGAGCCACGTTGATCACGAATTTGGAGCCCCTCCACCGTTTTTAGCCTTATTTTGTGTGATTTCATCCTAAATTTTGAAAATCCCCATCAAAAATAGCCCCAATTTTTTTGTGATTTGTTGGTTTGATGATGTTTTGTTCATTTTGCTCCATGGATTTGCTTGGTTTCGAGTGGATCTAGCATCTTCCCATGTTTCCCCACTTTTCATCCATGAAATATCCTCAATTTTGACCCCAAAATCTCCATTTTCCGCCCAAAATCACGTCCTGGATCGCAAATCTTGCGTTAACCCAGACCCACCGGACGTCCGACACTTTACGGGACGACCGGCCCGTCTGAAGCACCGGACGTCCGACACTCACCGGACATCCGACACCCCCTATCCAGAACAAAAACATCGGATTTCCGGTCTTTTCCGGACGTCGGTCCCACGCTCCAGCCCTCGGATGTCTGATGATCACCGGTCTCTGACCCTTATCGAACATCCGATACCTGTAGATTCAGACTTTGTATGATTTTTTGTTTTGCCCATAACTAATTCATCCGAACTCCGATTTTGACATTCTTTAGCTCGTTTTGAAGCTCTTGACATTCTCCACCCCACAAAAATATTACCATCACCATTTGACTCCATCAAATGTTTGGAACTTTGGCATCTTTTCCTAGGGCCTTCACCACATCATCTGCGTTGCCATCACCGACTTCCGCAACCTAACCCATTTTGTTCCCCATCACATTAGTGGTTGCTTGAGTAGTGATTCAAGTCTCCTAAGGTGTTTCGGCTATTTAGGGACGGTTAATTCTTCATCAACCACCACCATCACCATAATGTAGACCACCATACATTTCCGCCACCCCAAATTAACCCAATTTTGTTCGAGCTTGTTTGAGTTGTGTCTTGGGTCTCCTAAGGTGTTTCAGCTATTTAGGGATGGCAACTTCAACTCTGACATGTGTATAGCCCATCATTCCACATCCGCATTACCGACTCGTATAACCCATCATTCCACTTCTGCATTGACGAGTGCAAACCCACCACCGCTTTTCGTTACCACCATTTGACATTTGAGATTTTGAGTTTGCGGTTTTTCCGTTTCTTAAGGTGTTTCGGCTAATTAGGAATGGTTCTACATCAAGAACACTGCCACTCATCATCGCAACGGATGGTAACCTCGATGACACCATTGTATATTTCCCCTTGCAGTTGCATTGATAACCCCTAGCCCATTTTGCATCACTTGCCTATCGAGACTAGCCATTTGAGTATTCCCGGCAACCTTACTTGTGCACATTAGTGATCATCGATCTACACCTTCCATTGCATACATACCATATCATATTGGTATCGTCTTGGTATCATAGTACCATCCCTTGTGTCGCAAGATTGTTCCCGCATATACACAATTGCTATCTTGGTTTGTGCATGGTGCAAAAGTGGCCATACAAAAAAGGAATAAAGCTTTTTAAAAAAGAGAAAGAACAAAGAGCTCGTAAGCAATAGCCATAGCATCACAATATATCATATGGTATCATATCTGATCATCTTGGATCATCTTGTGCTAAAGCACCAGAACATCATACATAAATAGCATACTTGGGATAGAAAGTTGATACATTTTGCATCTTATAGTATGTGCACAAGTGTCGTATCCGCCTATTGAGCAATTGTGCTATTGTCTCTCTTGAGTTGTGCAACACAAGCGTTTTCCGCGGCTTCCACATTTTGTGCTCATTCCTTGGTTGCACGAACCCATTTATCTATCCATGTGTACGTTTCCGTGTGCCATTCTTTGCTATTGGTCTACTTGTTTCACTTGCGAATTTGTGAATCTCTTTCAATATTATTGACTCTTGCTAACATTTTGCATCAAATTTTTGTGCCACTATCCTCACCAAAATCCACCAAAAACTTTACTTGATAGGTGTGAGTGAACATGTCCGGTACCAATTCCACTATTATTTGATTTCACATTGAGTGAAATGAGATCCATCCTCAACTTTGGGAAAAGGTAACTTGGTACTGTTTATCTCATCTCCTACTCACCTCTACTCGAGTCTTGTGATGGATAGGCAAGGCATTTCACCTTCGGTCTACAACAACAACGACGAGTTCGATGCCACAAAAAACAACTTCAATGCCAATATGCAAGCTCAAATGGAGGAGATCAAACCCCTCATCAAGGCCTACAAGCGGTCTTTCTCATCTTCGAGAAGACGCTCAAGTGCACATGCTTCCAAGCTACCATCTCCGGCAAGATCACATCGGCATCGACACCACCACCGACAAGAACGTGAAGGTCAAGAGCTCAACACCAACAACCGCTCAACGACTTCACCATCTCCCTTGGCATCTTTGCCAGGAAACTACAAGGCATCTTCGCCTACGGACATACGACATCTTAGCCAACAAGCACCTCAAGACTACGCTCAAGAGAAGCTCCCCAAGCTCAAGTCTGCGACTTCCATGAGCTACTACGACCTTGACATCGACCATGAGATTCCTTTATATGGGACTCAAGAACCCGAGGAGTATCTCGAGTGGGAGCGCATAATGGACGACTACCTCAAGCTACATCAAGTTCCTCCCGAGGATCAAGTGAAGTGCGCCACAAGGAACTTCCACGACTACGCATCGACATGGTGGCTTCACACACCCTCAGAGAACTATGACATGAGTTGGCCCAAGACGAAGAGAGCCTTGAGGCAAGAGTTCGTGCCTCCAACCTACACGAAACAACTTCTACGGCAATTGGAGAACACCACCCAAGGATCCAAGTCCATCGATGCGTACTTCAAGGAGATGAAGAATGCCTTGCAACGAGCCAGTGTGGATGACCCCATTTTGATGAAGTGTTGGGGAATGTAGTAATTCAAAAAAATCCTACGATCACGCAAGATCTATCTAGGAGATGCATAGCAACGAGAGGGGAGAGTATGTCCACGTATCCTCATAGACCGAAAGCGGCAGCGTTTAGTAACGCGGTTGATGTAGTCGAACGTCTTCGTGATCCAACCGATCCAAGTACCAAACGTACGGCACCTCCGCATTCAGCACATGTTCAGATTGATGACGTCCCTCATGCTCTTGATCCAAGTGAGGACAAGGGTGAGCTCCATCACCACGACGGCGTGGGGACGGTGATGACGAAGTTACCGGCGCAGGGCTTTGCCTAATCACTACGATGATATGACCGAGGTGTTAAACTGTGGAGGGGGGCACCGCACACGGCTAAGAGATTCTCTGTTGTTCTTTTGGGTGCCCCCTGCCCCCGTATATAAAGGAGGAGAGGGGGAGGCCGGCCGGGCCCTATAGGGCGCGCCAGGAGAAGGGACTCCTACTAGGACTCCAAGTCCTAGTAGGATTCCACCTGGTGGAAGGGGGAGGAAGGGAGAGGGAGAGAGAAAGGGGGGGCCGCGCCCCCTCCCCTAGTCCTATTCGGACTCCCCATGGGGGGGGGCGCCTCCCCTATATGGGATGTCCTCTCTCCCCCCTATGGTCCATGATGGCCCATTGCTTCCCCGTGGGTTCCAGTAACCCCTCTGGCACTCCGCTTTTACCTGGTACCTCTCGGAACTCTTCCGGTGTCCGAATAACTTTGTCCAATATATCAATCTTTATGTATCGACCATTTTGAGACTCCTCGTCACATCCGTGATCTCATCCGGGACTCCGAACAAACTTCGGTCATGAAAACACATAACTCATAATACAAATCGTCATCGAACGTTAAGCGTGCGGACCCTACGGGTTCGGGAACCATGTAGACATGATCGAGACACATCTCCGATCAATAACCAATAGCGGAGCTTGGATGCCCATATTGGCTGCCACATATTCTACGAAGATCTTTATCAGTCAAACCGCACAACAATATACGTTGTTCCCTTTGTCATCGGTATGTCATTTTCCTGAGATTCGATTCGTCGGTATCATCATACCTAGTTCAATATCGTTACTGGCAAGTCTCTTTACTTGTTCCGTAATGCTTCATCCCGCAACTAACTCATTGGTCGCATTGCTTGCAAGGCTTATAGTGATGAGCATTACCGAGAGGGCCCAGAGATACCTCTCCGATACACGGATTGACAAATCCTAATCTCGATCTATGCCAACCCAACAAACACCTTCAGAGACACCTGTATAGCATCTTTACAATCACCTCGTTATGTTGTGACATTTGATAGCACACAAGGTGTTCCTCTGATATTCGGGAGTTGCATAATCTCATAGTCAGAGGAACATGTATAAGTCATGAAGAAAGCAATAGCAATAAAAATTAACAATCATTTATGCTAAGCTAACGGATGGGTCTTGTCCATCACATCATTCTCCTAATGATGTGATCCCGTTCATCCAATGACAACACATGTCTATGGTTAGGAAACATAACCATCTTTGATGAACGAGCTAGTCAAGTAGAGGCACACTAGGGACACAATGTATTGTCTATGTATTCACACATGTACTAAGTTTCCGGTTAATACAATTCTAGCATGAATAATAAACATTTATAATGATATAAGGAAATATAGATAACAACTTTATTATTGCCTCTTGGGCATATTTCCTTCAATCTCCCACTTGCACTAGAGTCAATAATCTAGATTACATAGTAATGATTCTAACACCCATGGATTCTTGGTGCTGATCATGTTTTGATCGTGGAAGAGGCTTAGTCAACGGGTCTGCAACATTGAGATATGTATGTCTTCTGCAAATCTCTATGTCTCCCTCCGCGACGTGATGACGGATGGAATTGAAGCGTCTCTTGATGTCTTTGGTTCTCTTGTGAAATCTGGATTCCTTAGCCAAGGCAATTGCTCCAGCATTGTCATAAAAGATTTTCATTGGACCCGATGCACTAGGTATTACACCTAGATCGGATACGAACTCCTTCATCCAGACTCCTTCATTTGCTGCTTCCGAAGCAGCTATGTACTCCGCTTCACACGTAGATCCCGGCATGATGCTTTGCTTGGAACTGCACCAACTGACAGCTCCACCATTCAATATAGATATGTATATGGATTGTGACTTAGAGTCATCCGGATCAGTGTCAAAGCTTGCATCGACGTAATCATTTACGACAAACTCTTTGTCACCTGCATAAATGAGAAACATATCCTTAGTCCTTTTCTGGTATTTCAGGATGTTCTTGACTGCTGTCCAGTGATCCACTCCTTGATTACTTTGGTACCTCCCTGCTATACTTATAGCAAGGCACACATCAGGTGTGGTACACAGCATTGCATACATGATAGAACCTATGGTTGAGGCATAGGGAATAGTTTTCATTTTCTCTCTCTCTCTCTCTTTTGCTGTGGTCGGGCATTGAGTATGACTCAACTTAACACCTTGTAACACAGGCAAGAACCCTTTCTTTGACTGATCCATTTTGAACTTCTTCAAAACTTTATCAAGGTATGTGCCCTGTAAAAGTCCAATTAAGCGTCTTGATCTATCTCTATATATCTTGATGCCTAATATGTTAGCAGCTTCACCGAGGTCTTTCATTGAAAAATTCTTATTCAAGTATCTTTTTATGCTATCCTAAATTCCGTATCATTTCCAATCAACAATATGTCATCCACATATAATATTAGAAATGCTATAGAGCTCCCACTCACTTTCTTGTAAATACAGGCTTTTCCAAAAGTCTGTATAAAACCATATGCTTTGATCACACTATCAAAGCATATATTCCAAGTCCGAGAGGATTGCACCAGTCCATAAATGGATCGCTGGAGCTCTCACACTTTGTTAGCATCTTTTGGATCGACAAAACCTTCTGGTTGCATCATATACAACTCTTCTTTAAGAAATCCATTAAGGAATGCAATTTTGACATCCATTTGCCAAATTTCATAATCATAAAATGCGACAATTGCTAACATGATTCGAACAGACTTAAGCATCGCTACGGGTGATAAGGTCTCATCGTAGTCAACTCCTTGACATTGTCGAAAACCTTTCGCAACAAGTTGAGCTTTGTAGGCAGTAACATTACCGTCAGCGTTAGTCTTCTTATTGAAGATCCATTTATTTTCTATGGCTTGTCGATCATCGGGCAAGTCCACTAATGTCCACACTTTGTTCTCATACATGGATCCCATCTCAGATTTCATGGCCTCAAGCCATTTCGTGGAATCTGGCCTCATCATCGCTTCCTCATAGTTCATAGGTTCATCATGGTCTAGTAACACGACTTCCAGAATAGGATTACCGTACCACTCTGGTGCGGATCGTACTCTGGATGACCTACGAGGTTTGATAGTAACTTGATCTTAAGTTTCATGATCATCATCATTAGCTTCCTCACTAATTGGTGTAGGAATCACTGGAACTGATTTCTGTGATGAACTACTTTCCAATTCAGGAGAAGGTATAATTACCTCATCAAGTTCTACTTTCCTCCCACTCACTTCTTTTGAGAGAAACTCCTTCTCTCACTACAAAAAAAGACACATCTGTGGCATTTTGGTCCGAACGAAAAAAAATCTGTCATACTTATGACACTTCTATGCTGATAATTGTGACAAAACCTGGTATCATCGTAGATGTGGTGGGCTCCTACTTCTATGAAAAAAATCATGACAGAAAATGGGCTTTTCGTCCTGGGCGGGCCGGAGATGAGCTGCATGACATTCTTTGGGCCGTCCGTGACGGAAAAAACCGTGGTAGAAGCGAGGGCGAGGAAAATATCGAGGTGTTCCCGGTTATGGTGGGTAGTCGGGGCCGAGCGATGCATGGAAGTTTGCGTGTTTCTCTCATACACACAAGCGCATGGGTGTGAGGCGTTGAGATCTAACTGAACCCGAGCGAGGCGTTCGCCTACTGAACCCGAGTGATTGCACAGCAGGCTACGCGTTACTGAACCCAAGCGATCGATCGATGGATGTTAACTGAACCCGATCGAGCGATTCCTTGGCTACTACTGCTAACTGAAGCTGATCGATGCTGCCTCTGGATGAACAATGAGCGTTGTTGGGGGGTGGATGAATAGTTCTCGGTAGGGGGTTGGATGAACAGGACCCCGTGGTAGTAGAGGCTGTTGCCGCTGGATGAACAGGACCCCGATCGATCGAGCCGGTTGGGGGTGGATGAACAGGACCCCGTGGAGGGATGGACGAACAGGACGACCCAGTGGAGGGCTAGATGAACAGTAGCCGGTGGAGGGCAGGATGAACAGTAGCCCCGTGGAGGGGTGGTTGAATAGGAGCCCGTGGAGAGGGATGGTTGAACAGTAGCCGGTGGAGTAGCGCGTGGTGGAGGCTGGATGAACAGGAGACCGTGGATGAACAGTCGCAGGTGGAGGCTGGAGGAGGTCGACGGTGGATGAACAGTAGCCCGTGGAAGCTAGAGGAGGTCGACGGTGGAGATGAATAGTATCCCATGGAGTCCCATTTTGCGGTACGCCACACCCCTCCCGATGAACAGGACCCCCATTTCGACCGTAGCGCTCCAACACAAGTCCGTTTCCTCCGTTTTGCGGTACGCCACACCCCTCCCGATCAACAGGACCCCGTTTCGACCGTAGGAGGTCCAACAGAAGTCCGTTTCCTCCATTTTGTGGTACGCCAGACCCCTCCTGATGAACAAGATCCCGCTTCGACCATGGCCGGTCAAACACAAGGCCATTTCCTCCGTTCTGCGGTATGCCAGGCTTCGTGGGCTCCCAAATTTTCCGTTGCCTCCCGATGAACACGACGCATTCCGTTGCCTCCCCTTGAACACGACGATGATGTAGTTTCTCCGTTCCGACCCAGCCAGGTACACGAGCCCTAGCCGTACGTATGCGTGAGTAGGCATTCGAGACCCCGCCCGTATGTACATACATGGCCATATTTTCTTTCTTGCACCCTGGCCGATGTACATATTTGTACATGTTACGTGCGTGCCTCTACTACGACACGTCTGCGCCACTACTATGACACGTGCACGCCTCTACATCGACAAGTATGTACGTACACGTTCGCGACCAGAATGACAATGCTACGTACGCTTCGACCAGGTGGGTCATGACTGTCAGGCACTTCCTTGCGTGCGAAGATGTAGCTGGTGGGTCCCAGCAGTCAGGGGGCGAATCATTTTTTGCCTATAATATGGACGCACTTCCTTGCGTGCAAAGATGTAGCTGGTAGGTCCCAGCAGCCAGGGGGAAATGTTTTTTTGGTGAAATACGATGGCCCGGCCGGTGGGTCCCTGCTGTCAGGTAGAGGAATCATTATTTTCCGCGTAATAAGGAGGCACTTCCTTGCTGTAGCCGTGGACCCAGCTGTCAGCCTCTCCACGTACAGTACTCTTCCCGTGGAAGTCGGTCATTGACCACATTGACCATGCCGCACCGAGAGCACCAAGGAGATGGACGACGGCGAGGCCTAGTAAGGGGACGATGTTGAGCCGGGGAAGACGCGGCAGTGGATGCCCACACGGAGAGGAGTACGAGGGTTCACTGGTTCGGCCGCGGTGTGAGGTTGCCGTCGCCGCAGAATAACAGGGGGTGTGGATGAGTGGAGGGATGGTCTGGCCAGCGGTGGGAGTAGTAGGGGGCGGTGAGGCCTCCGCGGCAGCACAGCCGGCCACGTGAGGTAGGAGCAGGCGGCACGACCGGCGCTGCTTTGGGCGGCTGGAGCAAAAAGACCAGTGGTTGAAGAAGCACGACAGCCGTTGGATGGACATCGTACGTTCACTGCAGCTATAATCATTTATATTGACTAAGTTGACAAAGCCCTTGGTAAGCGTCAACTTAGTAGGCCCACAGGTCAGCTTCCGAAACGGTGCGCCCCAGATGTCAGGGGGAGGAATCATTTTTTGGGCGGGTGAAGCTAGAATATCCGAGAGTGAATAAGAAGCACGCCATCCGTTGTATGGACATCCAACGGCCACTGCTGCTAGAACCATGTGTTGACTATAAGTTGACAAAGCCTTGCATATGCGTCAACTTTTTCTTGAGGGGACGTGTCAACTTAGTAAGGCCACAAGTGTGCGGCAGAGAACTTATAGCCCATTTGAGATTTGTAAGAATGTCCAGCCCATTTTTGAATTCTAATGGAATTACTACAGCCTATTTACAGTTTGTTAAGAATACAACCCATTTTCTAGCTAGGACAACGATTAATAATTTCAACCAACCGTTCAAAACAGAATTCAATATTTCCCACATTTTGATGGGATCCGAAATATTTTATCCCAAAATTTCTAGTCAGATTAAATACAATTTCAATATAAATTTATATTACGTAAAAATCCAACGAAACATTGTGCGTGCAACAATTAATGAAATTAAAATTTTCAATATCCAAAAATAATATTTTATAAAGTAATTACGTGTTTGGTGCATTTTTTATAGCTACTGCCCAGTTTTTATAATTGCATCCCATTTATTATTTTAAAGCCTATTTTCTTGTTAATCCTAATGCATCCCTCCTAGGAAAGATTTGCAGCCCAACGGGGCGGAGAATAACAACTTGACCTTGCCTGGGTATTCCTAAAAAAAGTTTAGCTGGGCTAGCCATTTTCAACTTGAAAAAAAATTAATATCTGGGCTGGATATCTGGCCTGGGCTAGATGTGCCACAACTTACCCAGTTAATACCATGCTCTCTCCTGTGAACAACAACAAAAACATCGCTCAAGAAAAACTCTACAGTGCTCACACCTCAAAAACACAAATACTGCTCGAGCTGCTTGGTCCCAGCTGTCGGCCGCTCCTTGTGCAATTCTCTCATTTATTGACTACATAGGTTGACAATGGTGTGCGACCGTGATGTCAGGAAACCAGGATGAAGCAAAAAAAATAGTTTTATATAATAAGGAGGCACTTGCGTACGTGCGGATATGGCCCTGGTGGGTCCCCATTGTCATCCTCTCCAAGTAAGATCATATCCTCATTCCTAATGTCTGTTGAACATGTTGACAACGCGAGATGACGGTGCCACGGCGAGCGCAACAACTCGAAGGACGACAGAGAGGTCCTTGCGGGCCCTACGGATGGTTTGATACAGCGCCCGCTGCTCATTCGGGAAGCCAAGATCATAGGGCCACATGTCTGCAACGACATTGTCATTCGCTTGTTCACCGGTGCTCGTTGAGGAGACAGAGGTTGCAGCACAGGTCTTCCTGCACTGGTAGATCTTCTGCCATTAGGGAGTCGAAGTGCGATCGCACCTGCTCTATGGTGAACACGGCATGAACCGTCTTGGACAGTGGTACCGGCTCCTGGTCGGAAGCTACGTCCATTGTCTGATTGTCATCGCTCAGCTCGGCGAGCTTGCTGGCGGGCCAGCGTCTCCGACTGCTAGACCGACGCGCTGCCAAGCACGAGTCTGACTGCCCTGACCACCCATACCACCTCCCTCGCCCGCGCACGCTTTCCGCCCGAAACGGTCAGCGCCGCCCGTCCCGCTTCCCTGTGCAGGCAATTGCTCTGCCTTTGAACGACACAAGTGTCATTCGTCCGTCCGTCTGCCGCCCACATTAATGATATGCGGTTGCCGAGGTGGCTACTCCGGCGCCACACGTCCGTCCCTCCGCCGACCACCATTGCTATATAAACTGTTGCGCCGGCCATAGCCGCAGTCATCCGCATTCGTTCCCTTTCTCCTGTCCACACCACTACTGCCCACCATGGCTTCCTCGCGCTCCAACGCTCTTCAGGACGGGCGGACGATGGACCACAAGGAGATGGAAGCCATTGCTGCCGACTGGCTGGCCGGCAGGCAGCCGGAGGACGACGACGTCCTAATGAAGAACATGGTAGTCGATGATCCAACGCCAACCCCCTCCTCCGCGCCATCCTCGCCGGTGCATTGCACCATGACCATCGGCGAGGCCCGTGCCCAATACATAGACACGGTGAGGTAGAAGCATGAGGAGCAGTTCCGGGAGGCGCAGGCCGCCGCCACCTACAACCACCATCTCCTCTAGGAGCACCTGCAGGCGGAGGAGCAGATCACCGCGGAGCAAGGAAAGCAGGAGGCGCTGCTCGACTCGTACCGCTCCGCCCGTGAGGGCCGCCTCGAGCGCTGGCGGTACCGCATGCGGGTGGTGGAGGCAGCGACCGCCAACAAAGAGGGCGATGAAGTGGGCGAGGCGCTGTTTGGCGAGACCGAGGACGAGGCAGAGGACAATGCCGGCTCCGACGAGTCCTCGCCCCGCTAGCGTCAATGAGGCCCTGCTCCGCTGAGGCCCTAGGCGCCAACAACGAGGCAGAGGACACCGCCGGCTCCATCGAGGCCCCTCCCCGCCAACAATGAGGCAAAGGACATCACTGACTCAGCCGAGGCCCCACCCTGCCGGCAACGAGGTGGAGGATTTCCCCCGCTCCGCCGAGGTGCCGACCTGCCGGCAACGAGATAGAGGACACCGCCGGCTCCGCCGAGGCCCCTGCCCGCCGGCACCGAGGCGGAGGCCCTACTCTTGTACCTCTAGCACACCCCTTTTTAGTTGAAGAATGTATGAAATGTAATGAAATCCGGCATTGTTTATGTGAAATCCGACTGTGTATGAATGAATTTATTTCAGTTAGTTCAAATTCTTGTATCACTGGCATTGGATGAACATGCAAAACAATACGTACTAGCATTATTCCTAGGGTGATCACCTCGTTTGCAGCAGTTTCACATGTACTCCCTCTGGTCCTTTCTAGTCTACATACAAGTTTTGTCTGTAGTCAAAGTATCTCTACTTTGACCAATCTTATAGAAAAAAGTATGCACTTTCACAATGTGCGAAGAAAAAAGGGAAAAAGGAGTACGAAGAGTTAGAGCAACTTTTTAGCGTTCCTGTACATTACAATCAAACACACAGGCCTGGCAATTCATAGAGAACATTCAAAACAATCGATGATTATGCATCTCAGCGATTCACATGTCAGAGCTAATATTTACTTCACAACTAAAGAATAAAGAAAAAATGATCAACACTACTGACAGCAAAGGGCGTCCCATTCAAAAATATCAAACGCATGTCTTCTTGCTAACATCAATGAGCAAAATTTGACAAGGTTGTCCCATTCCAAAATATCAAATGCCTATGATTGTGGAATGGGTAGGGTTTGCCATTAGTTTAGACATTGACATGGCACCTCGTGCTAAATAAACCAGCTATTCTTTTTGTGCAGTTCCACCAAAATCAACCAAATTCGCGCGTAGCTTGTATGATTTCGCCCTTATATGTTGCAACGCCTTGAACTTATCGTCACCTCCTTTCTTGTGGTGGAAATGAATGATTCGATGTATTCATGAACATTTTGTGCATTTCCATTGAAATCAAGCTGAGCACCCTATTTGCACAAACACAAAAAAAGTGATTAGTATAAAGCAAACTATACTATGAATTGACAGTTTAAACATGCACCTACATGGTCCATGTAGAGCACACTTTTAGAAAAATGGAACTCACCGGAAAGAATCCTAGAACAACATTGTACGTGCGCATCACATCAAGAAAATGGAGATTTGTCAGTCCTTCTGAGCTGAAGTTAGTTTGGTCTTGTGGGGAGTAATGTAACCGTCCTTCAACTGCTCCTTCTGATGAGAAGATAGGGCTTCTTCATCCTGGCATAATCGGAACTAGTCACTTCACGTACTCCATATTCTTCTTCAGAGGAGGATGATCCTGTTGTGTAAAGACAAGAGGACAACATAAATGCTAGCATCCCTGTTTTCTTGAAAAAAAGGAAATGAAATGTTTAAAACAACACAGATGAAGGACTTCTCAAGGGCAATACCACTTTTCATGACAGTATCTAAACAGTAGCACAACACCAATAGAGATGACAAAGCTCAATCATATGGATGAAATCTGTGGGCGAGTACCAACCTATGTCAGGAGGCTGATTGTGTAGAGCATACAGATGAAGCACTTCTCCGGAACCATCTATTGCTATCTACTGTGGTGGCCATGCTTACTATATACTCCTCGATTAGTTTAATGTTTCCAACATCTTCTTGTGCAGTTCCACTAAAATATATGATATCTTCAAAGAAGATCCCTGTTTGCACAAGTAGAGATATTTACATATTACATTAAGAGTGGCATCAAATCAATGGCAAAACAATTGCTCGTTCCAGCCATAGCAATAAATTAAGATGCAAAACTATATCATTACTTGTGTCAACAAAGTTCTAGCGCTTCATTATAGCACCGGGAGTTGATTTTTGTTTTTCTTACGCTTGTTCTTCCCCTTCATCACTTGGTTAAATAACAGACAAGCTTCGCCTTCCATGTAAGATTTGGCATGTCAATTAGGGAGCACAAGTATAACACTAAACAATGACATTAATTTTCTGATGAAAGTGGCAAAATACAGGCCAACATTTGTGAAATATCCTTATCTTACCTCAATGGGATATTACGATGCACATACGGATTGGAAGTCTTGTCTCCATTTGTGCAGTTCACTAAAATCAAGCAACATCACCGTACAAGTAGCACAACATATGAAAGCACACTGCAGAATCATGTGAAAGAAGGCTAGTACTAACCTCTCAAGATGTGGAATTCAAACAACTCACAAGAAGAAGATCTGAACCAAATTTGCCAACACGGATAGGAAGTAAGATCTCCAGTTGTGCAGTTCCACTAAGATCAAGCAATCAAGCAACATTGTCGGTGTGACATTTTGGTTGAACTGCACAAAACACTCTTAAAACAAAAGTGTTTTGTGCAGTGCAACAAAAGGTCACAATGACAACGAGGTGAAGTAGATAACTCTGTTTACACAGAGGTGCAAAGGAAACAACTAGTGGTCAATAACGGTGGATGACACAAAAGCCAACAAAAAGAAGCATCTAACTTATCTAAATGGGAAATAAATCAAGACAGTAGCATTTCTCAAATGGTGGCATTGATTAATATTAACAGAGAGATTATATTAACAATAAAATTTGTTAAACATGTAATTTGCTTTTAACTGTGGCATTGCATCAATTTTCCAGCGGCATTATTAGAGGGTGTTTGTTTACAGGGACATTTTGGTGTAGGGACTAAAAAAACTCCGTGTCAGTACCATCTAAACCAAACAAGAGGGACTTTTAGGGACTAAAAGTGGGCATTTGGGACTAAAGAAAGAAGACCCCGAGGGAGAGTCTTTTTGGGACTTTTTCCTACATTTGCCCCTGCCCCGCATCGCACATTGTCTCTATTAGTTCATTACTAGGGGTAACATGGTCTTTTAGCATGACATTTAATAACCTCTAGTCCATGTTTAGTCCCTGGAACCAAGCAGGTAGGGACTAGGCAGTTTTTAACCAAACATGGCCTTAGATTAACAACAGCTAAAGAGTTGCACGGGACAGTGGACGCGCCAGCACCATGTGGATCTACCGATGTACTGGGGTGATGCATAGTCTGTTGCAACAAAGAACAAACAACCAAGGAGCATATTTGTGTTGGTCCTAGTTTTGTTATCTTTAGAAACCTTTCCCTATGTGAGCGCAACAAATCTAGTCCTGCTCAAACTCTACAGCCTTGTCCCCCAAAACAAAAGATCAGTTCGTTACAGATGTGCGTACTGCGTTTGTCATTGTTTTCCCTTTTCGACCAACGTAGGTGCTGGATAGCCAGTCTGTACTAGTACTTTCCCCCCTTCCTTTCCTCTTTGAACCACGTCCTAGATTTATGCTATACAACTTTCCCCACTACTTTCCCCCATTCCTTTCCTCTTTGAACCACGTCTTACATTCATGCGATACAACTTTCCCCACTACTTTCCCCCTTCCTTTCCTTTTTGAACCACGTCCTAGATTCATGCTATACAACTTTTCCCACTACTTTCCCCCATTCCTTTCCTCTTTGAACCACGTCCTAGATTCATGCTATACAACTTTCCCTACTACTTTCCTGTTTGATCCAACACCTAGATTCGAGTGCAGAAGCGGAAAAAGCCCACATGCAGCTAGAGCAATGCATGTGGAATAAGTAAATTATACTTTAAGGTTCTTGGGGTGTGGTTTGGTGGGCGACCGGAGGCCGTTCGGCCCGCACTATGTACGGCGGCAAATAAGAAGGGGTCGGAGGCCCTCCCGCGCCACCGCTGGGTGAAAGTGAACAACTGCATTGGTAGTGGATTCCCTCCCTCGCTGACGGCCACAGCGTTAAGCCTCCTTCCCTTCCCGGCGGACGGATCCTGCTGGCTCTTTGACCAGCAGTGAGGGGAGAGAGAGAGGCCAACGAAATCTTGTTTAGATCTGGAGAGGGTGAGAGAGGGTGAGAGAGTGTGAAGAGAGCAACTACAAGCGCTAAGGCTCCAATGTGTATATATATACTGGAGAGAGTGTGTGAAGAGTGCAAACCCTAGAAAACAAGCGCCGAGGCTGCAGCTTATACATGACGAGGTGATTATACGGTCTCTACGAGATCGTATAGCTCTGTATCCATCCATTTTGACCAGTCAAAGAATCCTCCTAGCACGAATTATGCTCAAGTGTAGTTATCGAACCCGAGACCTCAAGTTTGATGAGCGAACAGGCTAACCAGCTACACAACCCTCCCGTTATGTTCAACGAGAGGAAAATAACCTTTTATACATTCCTGCATTCGTGTGACAAGCATGCCATGTTTTTTGCATGGGAGTCATTTTAAATCATAATCGTATCATGTGGCTTTGGTGGTAAGACTATCCACAGTGGTGCAGAAATAATGCAGCCTTAGTCACCTTACCTCTCTCCATGTAGTATGTTGGGTCCCACCAGTCAGATGGTGAAACAAACAAATTAATGAGAAATATTAAAAGCGCCAGTGGTGTATCTTACCTCACACATCTCGCTACTGCTCATGAACACTGTCCAATTGATCACTCTGTTCACTTACGTACTAATTTAAGTGAATCCTTATTATAACATGCACACAATTTTGGGCACTTGTATTCGACCTAAGTTAGTGTGCCACTGTATCTCGTACTACTCCCTCCGTCTAGGTGTAATAAGTCACGTTAGAAGGTGCAGCGGGACCAAGGTGCAAGCAGATTGGAGGAGAAGGAGAAACTTGACCGGTCCTTCCTCCAATCAAAGCCCCGATTTCTGTCTCTAAATGCAACAATTAATCCAAACAACTAAGAGATGTCGTTTTAGCTACCATGCAGGACCGACTTTGATTTCTTGACTGACCAACGCGTAGTTGCGCTCCATGCATTGGGTTTCCGGGGGAGATAACAAGGCAGAGTAAGGAGCGTTTGGTTACATTGCTTAGGCTGGTCATAGTGGTGAGTAACTTGGACTAGTAACATGCATATGTTCTAGTCTATGTTACTACTACGCGAAGTTTGCCATCGGAAGCGAGCCGGTCTGGCTCTCCTGAGCTAGCAAGGTTTTTCTACCCCACCCAAGCTAGCTGGCCTACAAAAGCTAACATATTTTAATAGTTCCAAATGCCTAACCTTGCCCGGCTAGGCTATAAGTTGTTCTTGCTAAGGATCCAAACGCTCCCTAAGTAATAACGCTCGCTAGCAACAAGGCCAGGAGGGGATTGAGATGCGAAGTTAATGGACAACGCCTAAACATTTTGGGAATATCTGATTTCCGTAAGATGACTTAACACCTAGACGGAGGGAGTACTACTCCTTAGTCCAGGTTTGATGGAATATTCGTCACCTCTTATCTTCTTGTACATACTCCATTTGTATCTCACTTCCTGTGGCTTCACACTCACATGATTTTCCTATTCTATGAACCTGTGTGTGCATGTGCGTGTGTGTGTTTAACAACATGTGTGTGTGTTAGAGAGAGCGACAGATTGACCTATTCCTACAGAGAGATGGTGTGTAGTGTATGATTTTAGCTGCGAGAGTTGGTGCATCCTCTTGTTTCCAGGCGTCTGGTAGGGACAGGCGGACAGCTGCCACGCCCGCTCCTGACCAGCCTGGCCCACCCAAAGCTTCTCCATCGCCCGCGCGCGCTTCCCGCCTAAAACAGTTAGCGCCGCTCCAAAGAATCGGTGTCGCATTCATGCCCGTGCAGAGCGGACGCGACCTCTCACAGGCGCCTGCGTTGGGAGAAGTGGATTCAAGAGTGATGGTTTCTTTGTCCGTCCAACTTATTGTTGGGTCTATGTGATTTGACGGCTCATTGGTCATTATTACTGAGGTGGTAGGACTGTTGGATGTCCCACGCTTTCAGCGAAAGGAGGTACTACTAGATTACAATTTTCCCCATTCTTACAGCGGAGGAGTGCAAGAGCAGTGAAAACAAGCAGGCTCAGTGATTACATGGCCCACCTCACACTATCACCATATTTTCTGGACACCGTGCGACACCTAACTCTTTACATAGTACTAGTATAGTACATACTGTAATTTATCAACGAGATAAATTTGTACAATGCTATGAAGCTTCCAGCTTCTGTTACATGTATCTTGCGTCCAAGGTTGCCCATTGCAACATTTCATAAAATACAAAGGAGACTAACATGCATGCTATTGCATCTCAATGATTGACAGATCATAGCCAGTATGTACTCCCTCCGTTCCAAAATAAGTGTCTCAACTTTATGCAAACTTTAGTACAAAGTTGTACTACTACTAAAGTTGACACTTATTTTGGAATAGAGAGAGCTAAAGAAAAAAAGATCCATGCAGTCCCTAGCCCTTGAACCGTAAACCTAACTAGGCTTTAATTTGCTGGCAATGTTGGAGCTTCCCAAGAAATGAAGTTTGCAACCCTTTAACCATAAGATCATTTTGTGTAGTTTCACCAAAATCGAGATGAGCATCCCTGTGGCAAAGAAATTGAAGAAGCGTGATTAGAATAAGATTACTGGGACTAGTTGATGAGACATAAACTCATCACAAATACAGTACGTAGAAGCCAGTAGAGGTATGTGTGGGGCAAAGAAGTAGAGAAATATCCACATGGAGTGATGTGGGCAGCTGGAGCAGTGGTGCAAGCCGACTGTCACTACTAGGGAAAACCCTAGTAGCAGCACGGGTTTCGACATTATTAGTAGCACGGGTGGCTGTGCTACTAATAAGACACTACAGCTAACAGATAGTAGTAGCGCTCTATGTACCCGCGCTACTAGTATTGACTGTATCAGCAGCGATTTTCCAACATGCGCTACTACTAAGTAGATGTAGCGCTTTTCTTTGTCCGCGCTACTATTGTATCTTTCAACATTTTTCCCCTGCTTGCTACTGATCTCTAACAGTACCCCATTTCAATAAACTGCAATTTCACATATACCAGATAACAATATCATTAACCACAATACCATATAGTCATATAGTAGTCATACAATATCATTAAGCATTATAAGTACTCATATATAGTCAACACGCATCCTGACACAAATATGGTTCATACAGGAGCATATATGATAAGCAGTACTAGGTAGTCATACAACATATAGTAGTCTACTAGGGATAGTCATACAGCCACACATATATGTAGTTCTAGATGATATCAATGAGGACCATCATCCTCAAGCCATGGTGGTGGGTGTTCCTGATAGTAATTAGGATGGCCTGTCCAACACGAAGATTCTTGCCAACAAGGAAGTTCTTCCACCCAACCGAGCTGAAGTGTGTGCGACCGTCCATGTCGCACTGGTGGTGACGGAGCCCCTTGCGGTAATGCATATTCCAGCAGAGCCTTCTTCATCAGGCTCGATACCACAACTCACAGATAGGCTCTTTGGCAATTTCTAAATAAGAAAAACATATCAATTAAGAAGTAGCCTCGCACATACCCTTGCAAATATATTTCTACTAAGTATAGGTTTCTACACTATAAAAAGAGTACTACATTTCTACTAAGCTTGAATTCTACTAAGTAAGCATGTAATCGGATTGTACACTAAGTATAACATACCATAACATGCCGATCAACCATGGTAGTTGTCAGGCTGGTCACCAATGGCACCCCGACAAAGTTAGCACATGGCGGAATTATGTCCAATAGGTTGCACACCTCGTCCTCGCTCAGCCTTATTCTATGAGTATAGATGACTTCATCAAGTGGGTCCTCATCATCTTCATCCTTGTTGAGATAAATGACGGCCAGCTTGGGTCTTTCTGCTTTGAAGGAGAAGCTGATCAACTCACCACCAGTGATACCCATGTGGGAGATGAAATGGTTCCATCCATATCCTCCGATCTGTGACATATTTTGTCCTTTCTCGACCTCCATAGTGTAGGGCCCCCCAGGAGCCTCAAAGGTCACAGTGTCTTCGGTCAGCTTGTTGAATTCCAACCTCACATTGCATGGGACGATCTATGTATACACAATGATATATACACAATGAATTAATGCCAATAGCACTAAAAACAAAATAGTTGTTACTAGTTTCATATATTTTGTTACCGTCGCAGGAAGAAAACTCGGCTGGAAGTAGATGGCGAACAACGTGCCAGTTGCAAGACTGCTGGCACATCTTGACTTGCACAGTCGACATGGTTATTCTGGTGGTGGTGGTATCGCCATTTTCCTAAAGCAATATTAGAAAAGGATTAACAATCCACTTTAGAGGAAAAATCCGACATGACCTTTGCTAAAAAAGGACATATCGAGCACCTGAAATTTACCGGAACGGAAATTAATCAACACTCCGGCAAAACATAGGCCACTCGGAGCTGTTACCTACAAACATGGTCACTTGGGCAAGCACATACCCTATTTGAGCAACACTACATATACATGTTTATATCTACATCATATGAGCAATTCTTGAGCAACACTAAATAAACTAGTCGTACTAAAAAATCTACATCATCATCTATTCAAAATGTTCTATACCTAAAACATCTACATTATCATCCACTATTACTATTTATTTTACTAAACCTTAAAAATATGCCCTAAGTTCACAATATAACAAGTTCAGAACTTTTTTTCAAATTCTACCAACTAAAAATTTCCATTACTAAAATTTCTAATCAAAAGACCTAAAATTTCCTATTCTATTCAAAACACCTAAAATAGGCTACAAATTTATTCGGTTACAGAACCTACATTCTACAATGTCTACATTCTAAAATCTACATTTAAACTACCTACATTCTACTAGAATAGAGAGAAGGGAGGGAGGAGGGGTAGGAAGGAGGGAGGGAGGAGGGGTAGGAAGGAGGGAGGGAGGAGTGGGAGGAAGGAGGGAACAAATGGGAAGGATGGGGAGGGAGGAGGAGGGAGGTAGGAGGAGCTACCTCGGTGTCGGTGATGGAGGAGGGGGCAACGACAGCGGGATGGAAGAGGGAGGTGCGACGGCTGGCGGCGGGATGGAGGAGGGAGGGGGCAGCGGCCGGCGGCGGGATGGAGGTGGGAGGGGGCGACGGCCGGCGGCAGGATGAAGGAGGGAGGGGGCAAAAAATATGGCGGCGACAGACGACAGGGCCGGTGTGGGGGAGAGTGAGTTGGAGCAGAGAGAGAGGAGAGTGAGGGGTGGCCTAGTGATAGGATGGCTTTAGCAGTAGTGCATATCAAGGTAACACGCTGCTGCTAAACGCCCTAGCAGTAGCTCCTTACTATAAAAATCTCTACTGCTAAGTGTAAGCATGCAAAAATACATTGTCTGTCAATGCAAAAATACATTGGCCATCAATGATCTTTTTGTGTACAATCTGAATTGTCAATATGAGTCCTCTTCGGTAGGAACCGGAGAAGACTCATATTGCGGCCACAAATTCTACACATAGAGTTCAATGAAGACCAAGTGGTTGTGATAGTTTTAGAAGTAACATATTTAAGGTGGTAAACACCATGTTCGCAGAGAGAGGTGGGACTAAACTTGTGGACTGAACTTAGCAGTAGCGAGCTTTATAGAAATGCGCTACTGCTAACATCTATAGCAGTAGCACAGTGCGGAATAGCGCACTACTGCTATAACTAGCTTGACGGCGAGGTCATGGCAATTATAGCAGTAGCGTGGTTTACACAGGATGCGCTACTGCTATTTTTCTTTTAGCAGTGCGTTTTTCTTGCACATGCTGCTGCTAAATAGCAGTAGCGCCGTATTTTGAAGAGCGCTGCTGGTAAGATTCTGTGTATAAGGTTATTCCTAGTAGTGTGTAAAGGGAGTTGTACCTGAGGGATGTCGGGACGTAGCTCAACCTTGAGGAGGGAGGAGGGAGGCGGCAACTTCCCACGCCACGGCAGTGAGCAAGATATGAAGTCAACCTCACCGGCTTTGTGAGAGAGAACGGCAGGGACACCTGATCGGGACGTGCCGACAGTGGGTTTTCACCATCGGTGACGGCGACCGCATCTACACTAAGCATCCACCCCTTCCCCTAGCGGACGTGATCCGCCGGGATGTTAGAGATGTGGCCACATTCGTTTTGTGCGAGAGAGTGCGAAGAGAGCAACCCCAATAAGCAACCGTGTAGGCTGGCCCGTCCTGACTATGTATATAGTGGAGCGATTTCCTTTTCTCTCCATATGAACATATTATATTGCGTACGTGCCACTCAGGAAAAAAAACTTTATTTATAAATGACACATCACCTACTACTCGTTCTCCTATAAACCTTGCGCTAGGCATCTCCAAAATGTTAACCTTGCGATTGGCTCTTCGCCTCTTTGGGAAGTCGAGCAATAATGGTACTGCAGTATATATCGTTCTGGCTATATGAGACCGAATGAATTGCTGCACGTCCACCACGTGGGCAAGGGTTGAGGGGAGAGGGACAGTGTGTACTATTACGTACATTTCAATATGGAGTACATACGGAGCAAAATGAGTGAATCTACACTCTAAAATACGTCTATATACATCAGTGTTTGGAGTATGTACTAGTAGTTCATACTGAAATCTACTAAATGACATATATATTCCAAATAATATGATAATCTCTCTAACCAAGGTAGGGACGAGGAGTAAATGGAGGGAGTAGTAAAATTTTCTCCTCATCCTACGAGCCACCGTGCGCGTGGGCGAGGGAGCGGGCGTAAGGCATACAATACTACTAGTAAGCAAGCTTCAGCTCATCCTGCGAGCCACGCGCCCGTGGGCGGGGGAGACGGCATACTAAGCAAGCTTCTCCTTGTCCTGCGAGTTGACGGGACACATCAAAAGTACTATAGTGTATAGAGCCTTGCCTCTAAGGTAGGCCCCACATGGTTTGCCTCTTTTTTAACATAACGCGTCAAGTCACAATTTGTTTGTTCACCCATGGTAGACGATCCTCCCTCCATCAAGTGGACAACAAGTACACATGTCAAATTACCACGTGGGCTTCCTTTTCGTACAGAAATGAGCTCCGCCGTGTACCCGCGCGGGTGTGGTTGGGAAAGAGACCGGGAGTACGTGCATTGTGCGTGAACCTCTTCTCTTCGGGCACGTCCCCCACCTACATGGGTGTGTGTGTGAGAGAGATACAAACCTAGACAGATGGCGTGTGTGTTCGTGAGTGTTTTTTGTTTTTTTTGGGGGGGGGGTCGATTTCATGAAATGTATTTGTGGGAATATGTGTTGATGACATCTTAAACAAAATTTGCATGCAATGTGTGTGAAATGGAGGCCTATCCATATCATATATAGAGGGCCGGGCGATCCACGAGAAGAGAGGGAGGGGTCATAGATATCGATAGAGTCGAAGAGAGGATCAAGTGGGTGGGTGCGAGGTCGATGAAGAGAGCCATCGAAATTGTGTGTGTGTGCAAGTCAAAGATATAGGGCGACTGACCTACTGGAACATCAGAGGGCACATGTCAAGTTTGTGTGTGGCAGGGAGACATGACTAGAGCGCTCGATGTATCAGTGTGTGTGTGTGGGAGGGTGGTGGGGGAGGCAGAGGCCTAACTATAGAGGTAGAACGACTCGTGTATGTGTTGAGAAGGAGATACCCAGCTATGTCTTGAGGGAGATCGTGGACATCCATACATAACTGAAGGACGGGAAATAGGATGGGACAGAGAGAGAGAGAGAGAGAGAGAGATAGGGGGGAGAGGGAGGGAGAGGGGTAGAGTGTTGGATGGGTGATGGAGTTGCCTCTCGAAGATGGTGGGAGAGGCCTACTAGACAAACTGGGGGTGGGACTGCAATATTATCAATAAGAGTGGGGATGTGTTTCTGTGTGTGCCTGTGCGTGATAGATCTGTCGAGACGCATCCATGGATGATGAAGGGGAACCATGTGTTTGGTAAGCAAACCTAACTAGATCGATAGATCAATTGTTGTTTGTCGGAGGAAGGGAGACACATAACTAATGAGGTAGATCGATCAGCGCATGGAAAAAAAATGAGTTATAAGGACCTAGCTAGCTATATGTATAGCGGGAGATCGGTCGATGTATGTCCATTTGTTAGAGGCAAATAAGGCCCAGCAAGACGGATAGATAGAGAGAATGGATCTAGGAGGTGGTGCGAGAGGCCCAACTACTAGCTAGATAGGGGGAGGAGTGTGCGGTTGTGAGATCGATGAAAAGAGGGGCGAGAGTTTACACGTGTGTGGGACTGTATGAGAGACATGAGGCAAGGACACATAAAGGAGGAGATTGAAGGTGTGTGTGTATGTTGTAGGCAGACATCACTGGAGAGGTTTATCGATCGGTGTGTGTTGGAAAGGAGTTGTGGAGACTGTGGGAGAACGATCTAAAGAAAAAAAAAATGAATGTGCGCGATGGATAGAATGCTGAGGGAGGGGGAGGGCGAGGAGGGCGTGTGCATGCACGAGAGAAAGTTAGTGGTAGCTACAAAGGTTAGAGGATTGTGTGGGTGTAAGAGATTAACAAAGATCATAATTTGATATGAAAGTGGATTCATATATTTGAATAGGAGATCATAGTGTTATAAACATATGCATGCATGAATATAGGGGTGATACGCGTGTTGTGGTTTTGCACATGTTATACCATAATGTGATAATGCATGGCGTTTGCAACTCACAGCTAAATGTCGAACAATCTAAACCATACTATACATCAAACAATCTCACATTTTATTTGAATTTGTGATAATGTGTGGCATTTGCAGCTTACAACTAATTATCGAACAATCTAAACAATACTATATATCAAACATTCTCATATTTTATTTGAATTTGTGGTAATGTGTAGTGTTTGCAATTCACATCTAAATGCTTGTACGCGTAGGGGGCGGTGCACCATACATTATGTGATAAACACATTATACATATGAGACATGGTTTAGATTATGAAGATCTAGCTAGAGCTTGAAATGTGCTGTGATTTGAAATCAACATAAAGTGGATTCAAAAAATTGAGTTCGAGTTCATATAGTACACATAGTTCATATGTAACTCGAGAGTAATCATGTGGTGTGCTGTGAAGATAATACACAAACAATGGTTTAACTTGACAATAATGATGATTGTAGATCTTATTAAAATAGAGAAACAAATTCAAATGGTTTGACTTCACAACAATCAACTTATTATAGATCTTATTCAAATAGAGAAATGAATTCAAATTTAGCTCATATTGAAGCGGTGGTATATACGTTTGGAATACACTAAAACGTTCATTTGAGTAGTAGGTTGCATGCATTATACACGTAGCGAAATATTTTAATTGAACACAACATGAATTTAAAGTTTTGAATAACATTTGTAGTGCAAATTGATTTGGTACAGTACACGTTAGGCTTGTCCAGAAATTTCAACCCGCGCCTTGTTAGCCCAAAATATTTAAGATATATCTTTGTCTCATTGTGCTCCGCCAACTCCCTCCATCTCAACCCGCGCCTTGCTATTACAAAATTAGAACGCGCGCGAAAACTCCCACCTCCTATGAAATCCCGACACGCGAAATGCCCGTGATACCCCTGAACCGAAAGAACCGCCTGAAATCGGTGGGGGTACTTCTCACCCCACATTTCGGACAAGCGCGTCCCTAAGCCATGGTTCCCCACTCCCATCCCATCCGCCCACCCATTCATACACCGAGGCCGCGAAAACCCGCGAAGCCCCACACCCTCCTCCGTCCGCCACCCACCCGGAGCCTCTTCCCCGATGATGTCATCCACAGCAACACCTCGACGTCCCTCATCCACCGTACCGGATGAGGATCCGTTGTCGATCTGGTCATCCCACCGGTTCAGCCACCCCGTCCTCCACCTCCAAGGAGCTGCCCCGATGTTCCCCTCGTCTTTCGTGCCACCTCCATTCCCACACCGCTGTCTTCACCTGCACCACCAGAAGAGCATCATCATCACCGTTTCCTCGGATGAAGCTGCGGCCTAATAAGCGCCACCAAAGAGTTTGTACACTAATCGCTGCATTTTCTTCTTGATTCGATCTCATGGTGCTGTTGGCGCTCAGTCCTGAGCCGCCATGGCGTGGCTCCATCCACGGCGGTGTTGCCGGCCACTTCCTCCACGGTGTCGCTCCCTCAGCGGTGATGTCTACATCAGTAGGAGCTGCTGCTGCTTTAGCTCTCGCTCGCGCTGCTACTGTGCTCTTGCTCTCGTTCCCCTGCCTGGTCTGCTCTTGCTATTGCTCTTGCTCGCACTGCTGCTCTCGCTCTTGCTCTTGCTTGTGATGCTACTCCGATTTAGCTACACTTTAGTCGACTTAATCGACTTTTGGGTCAGTCG
>NC_041389.1:594385670-594430662 GCF_002162155.2 Triticum dicoccoides | reverse complement strand
CGGAGTTAAGGAAGAACCAACCGTGCGGGGAGGGGGGCTCACCGGAGAGGTACCCTACTATCTATCTTAGGGTTCAGGGTAGGGGCGATGGTCGCCGACGTTGGTGGAGTGGTGGCGTGGGGATCGCTGGAGAAAAAGCTCGGCACGGGATGGCCGAGGCGACGGCGGACCGATGGTGGGGAGTGTTTTCGGGGCAGGTGGGGCGGCGCACCGCCGGCCGCAGGCGGCGGGGGGCGGTTGTTTGGCCGGTGGTGGCTGGCGGCTCAGGGGGTGGAGGTTGAAGATGAACTGCATGCCCTTGATTTTGTATCCAACGGCTGCAAAATCGACTGATCGGAGATGAAAAAGTCAGTCGACTGACGTCTAGCCTCACCTCTAGTGCGTTCAGTTTTGACAGTAAAATTCAGTTTCGACAGCAAAATTCAGTTTCGACAGTTAAGTTCAGTTTTGACAGTTAAATTCAGTTTCGACAGTTAAGTTCAGAGATGACCGGCTGATGTATTTTACATCTAGCACTTTGTGGTTATGTATTTTACGTCATCTATTGGAGATGCTATTAGAATTCCACTCAGGTTAACATTGTCTCTCGTGTCCTACTTCAGCCTCGATGTCGTACAACTCACCGGAGCTGCTGCAACAACGAAACCCTACATCACAACGGAGCAGTACCTCGGGCTCCATCTCTAGACGCATAAGATCTTCTTCCCCTCCTCCGACAGCCAAGTCAGTCGGAGCATCCTCACCGGCCAACCCAATCACGCTGGGATCAACATGGCTTCACCAAAGATGTTGTACACTTGTTGCATCTCTTTTTTACACTACATGTTATATATATTGTCCACTGAGCACACGTAGTAACGTGAAATACGATTATTTTATTTTTATCCTACTATATGACAAGCAGTGAGGTACCAAGCAACTTAGCTATCCGTGATGGACTCTCTTGAACGCTATCATTATTTATCTCTGTGCGTTTGAGTTGTGCATTTGTCGATGGGCCTGGGAGTTGAGCTAGTAGGGTAGTGGCCTGGGTCCAAAGTAATAGAAGTAGCACAAAAAACATTTTTTAGTGTGGGATTTTCCTTGCTCAAGCCTGCCTACTAGAATCGCCAGTGCTTGATAGGAAAAGTGAATGAAAAACATAGGAATTGGAAAGTTTCCTATGGTACTACTTTTAATGAATTTGGTGCAAAGGAATGGAGCAAAGGAAAACTGTAGGATTTGTTCCTTTAGTGTCTCCTTGAAAGAAAAACTGTAGGAATTTTAATTTCCACTTGGCCTCCTTTTCAAATTCCTATTCATGAAGCACAAGACTAAGAGATAGTAGCATAATAGCATTATAACCATACATTTTCTTCTGGTTTGACTTAATCTCACCAAGCTTCTTTGCATCCTGTGATCTTCCAATTCTTGTGAATCAAACACCCAGATTGGCAAAAATCTCGTGTTTTTAAATTCTCTATTTTGCATGTGCATTCCTATCCTATTCCTGTCTATTTCCTATCCATGCATTGTTAGAATCCTCAAATTCAAACAAGCCCTTACACAATTACTTCTGTTACAGATATGTGTCAAAGA
Organism: Triticum dicoccoides; assembly: GCF_002162155.2. Classification (NCBI taxonomy): domain Eukaryota; kingdom Viridiplantae; phylum Streptophyta; class Magnoliopsida; order Poales; family Poaceae; genus Triticum; species Triticum dicoccoides. The sequence goes on along the minus strand of NC_041389.1, from coordinate 594,429,084 downwards.
AAACCTTGTTTTTTCCTGGTCCTGCGGCGCTGTGTTCCACCCCATCTCAACTGCTCCAACAACGAAAGGGTTCACCACAGCAGGGATCCGCTCTCCAGACTATCTTTCGCTGCCTCAGATCTTCTTCCCCGCCGCCGGCAGCCATGAAAATTGTATTACCATCATCAACTGAGCAGATGACCTCGAGGACTACACGGGTCCGGAAGAGAGGTCGCACTCTTTCATGTGTGCTTACATTATGCATCGCTTAATATTACATGCTACTTTATTGTCCTGTTCACCGATTAGACTCTGAGTCAGCTCCAAACTAATGGTCAAACTTGAGTTTTTAAATGGTTGTGGGGTACATATCGGGGCCGCAATCAATAGTACATATCTACTATCTGGTTAATCTCTGGTGTCTACTATGAGTTTCATGTTGGGTGGGAAACAAACAATAAAAAGCCATTATCTGTATTTTTTAACTGAATCCATTATTTGCCTACTATTATTGGTTTTGGGTCTATCCATAGGTTGCTACCATCACTCTGGATTTCTACATGCACTCCTTACATAATCTCACTATGTTTTATTCCTATGCATGACAGTTATTGTAAACAATGGAACTGAACATGTAGAGCAAAAGAGACGAGCCTTGCATGGCAATAAAATTTCATGCAGACATCGCTCCATGGTAGGTGCAAAGGCAACCCCCCTCCACCCATTTTGGATTGTAATTGAGAGGAAGATATCTGTTCCGAGGGGGATTCAGAAGGGGACGACCACTCCTATTTACCCCCTGAGGTCTTCGTTGTAACTTGGCATGCTGATGTTGGTTATATCATGCATATGGTGCCTTGCATTGCTTACTTTATACATCAAATATGTCATCTGCTTAGTTTAGACATCCTTTGTGCGAATGCCATCTATTTAGTTTATTCATCATTTATGTGAATTATTCAATGCCACCTTGTTTAGCCAGGCATCATATATGTGAATTTTGCAATGCCATCCTGCTTAGCCAGTCATCTTATATGTAAATTATATAAGATGCAGTGCTTGTTCCTGATACTAGAGCCACTACATCTACACCAGCTGCAACAGCTTCAGTACCACCTCCAGCACCCACTCCAGCAGCTCCAGCTACATCTGTAGAAGCCTTCGTCCTTGGAGTCATCTCTACACCGCCTCATGGAGACCAAGCCTGAGAGACGCATAGCACTATGCATATTTGAACTTTTTGGTAACTTGTTGCCAAAGGGGGAGAAATATGTATAGATCATAGCCGTTGAGAGAGAGAGAGTGTTGCTTTTTTGTCTCTCTTGAACTTTATTGTATGCTTGCTAGATACATTATGTTTTTTGTGAGAGACTTGGATGATCATGTGGTTGATCATATGCTACCTTAATGTGTGCTTGAATGATATTATCCCTTATATCCATTTATGATCATTCACTTTGCTTGGTGATGAGTGCATGTTTTCAATTGTTATCATTTTGAGCGCTCCACCAAGATGTATGTGACATGGAAGAGTGACCCATTATCCTAACACATTGTGCATTTGCAGTCCAAAGCAAATTTTAAATAATGCACAAATTTAGGGGGAGCTCTTGCTTATCACATACTTCTCAAAGCGACAATGTATTTCAATCTTATCATCATTTGTCGAAGCTTTGATCTATATGTTGTCATCAATTACCAAAAAGGGGGAGATTGAAAGTGCAACTATCCCTGGGTGGTTTTCGTAATGATTAACAACATATAGCTCATTGAACTAATGCCATTTCGAGATAAATATTCCAGTAAAGTTCAATGATTGGCATGGCATGCATTAGGATTGTGGACCCCTCAAAATGCTAAGGATAAAGGATTGGCTCAAGCTCTAAAAGCTCAAGACTCTACATTTTATCTTTAGTGATCCAAGATCACATTGAGTCTATAGGAAAGCCAATACTATTAAAAGGGGATGAGGTGTTGCTTAATGGCTTGCTTGCTCTCATGATGCTTAATGATATGCTCCAAAGCCCCCAACCACTTTCTCGTATCCACATATGTCCCAAACCAAAAGTCAAACTCGGCCCCACCAATTTGATCCATCCAACGCCACCGAGTTCACTTGACATAGCCACTGCGAGAAACCCTAGTCTTTTCGGTCTCACGGATAGGGATCTCAGTCTCACCGAGATGGGATTGCAAACTCTATGTTTCCCTTCATAACATTTCGGTCAAACCGAGATGAGCGATCGGTCCCACCGAGTCTGCAATGCAAACTTCCCATTTCCTTTTCGTAACGCTTTGGTCCCACCGAGACGAGCGAATCGGTCCCACCGAGTTTGCCTGACCAACTCTCTGGTTAGCTAATTACCAAAGTCGGTCCCACCGAGTTTGTGTAATCAGTCCAACCGAGATTACATTATGCCCTAACCCTAATGACATTGGTCCCACCGAGTTGACATGTCGGTCCCACCGAAATTCCTAACAGTCACTTAATGTACTGAGTCGGTCCGACCGAGTTTTATGATTCGGTCCCACCAAGTTTTGTATATTGTGTGTAACAGATAGGTATTGTGTGCAGGCTATATATACCCATCCACCCTCTCCTCATTCATGAGGGAATCCATCAGAATGTGCCTACACTTTCACTACTCATTTTCTGAGAGAGAGCCACCTACTCATGTGTTGAGACCAAGATATTCCATTCCTACCATATGAATCTTGATCTCTGGCCTTCCCCAAGTTGCTTTCCACTCAAATCATCTTTCCACCAAATCCAATCCTATGAAAGAAGTTGAGTGTTGGGGAGACTATCATTTGAAGTACAAGAGCAAGGAGTTCATCAACAACACACCATCTATTACCTTTTGGAGAGTGGTGTCTCCTAGATTGGTTAGGTGTCACTTGGGAGCCTTCGACATGATTGTGGAGTTGAACCAAGGAGTTTGTAAGGGCAAGGATATCGCCTACTTTGTGAAGATCACCCTAATGAGGCAAGTCCTTCGTGGGCGATGGCCATGGTGAGATAGACAAGGTTGCTTCTTCGTGGACCCTTCGTGGGTGGAGCTCTCCGTGGACTCGTGCAGCCGTTACCCTTCATGGGTTGAAGTCTCCATCAACGTGGATGTACGATAGCACCACGTATCGGAACCATGACAAAAACATCCGTTTCTCCAATTGCGTTAGCTCTCTCCAATCCCATCCCTTTACTTTCTTGCAAGTTGCATGCTTTACTTTCCGCTGCTTATATACTCATTGCATGCTTGCTTGAATTGTATCGGGATTGCTTGACTTGTGCTAAGTTGCTAAAAACTACCAAGAACTAAAATTGGGAAAAGGTTAAGTTTCTATTTGGTCAAGTAGTCTAATCACCCCCCTCTAGATATACTTTCGATCCTACAATTGGTATCAGAGCTTTGGTCTCCATTTGCCTTGATTTCCATAGCTTTTGGTGATCATAGCCTTGGTTTCACAACCTAGGAGAGTATGGCGTCTAGCGAGGGAAATTACCACCGTAGAGGTCCTTACTTTGATGGTACTAATTTTGCTAATTGGAAACATAAGATGAAAATTTATATTCTTGGACATAACCCCGCCATTTGGGCTATTGTTTGTATTGGTTTGCAAGGTGAATTCTTCGATGGGAGAGAACCGAACCTTCAAGCTACCGCGGAAGAGTTGAAGATGCTGCAATACAACGCTCAAGCTTGTGATATCCTCTTCAACGGATTGTGCCCTGAAGAATTCAAGAAAATCAGCCATCTTGAGAATGCAAAGGAAATTTGGGATACTTTGATTGATATGCACAAAGATGATAACCCGCAAGTATACGGGATAGTTGTAGCCTCTTTCGATAAGTAAGAGTGTCGAACCCAACGAGGAGCTAAAGGTAGAAAAAATACTCTTCTCAAGTCCTATCGGCCATTGATACGACTCTACGCACGCTTGACGTTCGCTTTACCTAGAACAAGTATGAAACTAGAAGTACTTTGTAGGTGTTGTTTGATGGGTTTGAAAAATAATAAAGAACATGTAAATATAAACTAGGGGCTGTTTAGATAAAGAAGCAATAAAGTTAATATAACGAGTGTGGAAAAGTGGTGGTAGGAGTTGTGAAATTGTCCCTAAGCAATTGACTATGTTACTAGACCGGTAATCACTATTGCAATTCTATTTGAGGGAGAGGCATAAGCTAACATACTTTCTCTACTTGGATCATATGCACTTATGATTGGAACTCTAGCAAGCATCTGCAACTACTAAAGATCATTAAAACCCAACCATAGCATTAAAGCATCAAGTCCTCTTTATCCCATACGCAACAACCTACTTACTCGGGTTTGTGTTTCAGTCACTCACGCAACCCACTATAAGCGAATCATGAACGCATTGCAACACCCTACAACGGGAATCCCTCACGCTTGCGTGACACGGAGGGCACCATAGGACAACACCAATAATAAAATGTGCAACTCAAACCAATCATAGCAATTCATCAATCACCGATAGGACAACGAAAATCTACTCAAACATCATAGGATGGCAACACATCATTGGATAATAATATGAAGCATAAAGCACCATGTTCAAGTAGAGGGTACATATGGTTGCGGGAGAGTGGACCGCTGGATATAGATGGGGGAAGGTGATGGAGATGTTGGTGAAGATGGCGGAGATGTTGGTGAAGATCGCGGTGATGATGATGGCCCCCGGTAGCGCTCCGGCGCCATTGGAAGCAAGGGGGAGAGAGCCCCCATTCTTTTTCTTCTTTATTGACCTCCTACCTAGATGGGAGACGGGTTTCCCCTCTGGTCCTTGGCTCCCATGGCGTGGGAGGGGCGAGAGCCCCTCCAAGATTGGATCTATCTCTCTGTTTCTGCGTTCTCAGATTCTGCCCCTTCACCGTTTCTTTTATATCCGGAGATCCGTAACTTCGATTGGGGTGAATCTTTCCCCCAGATTTTTCTCGTAAAATTAGCTTTCATGCAGCAAAACAAGAGCGTCAACCACCTTATGGGTGGCCCAGGAGAGTGCCAAGCGCGCCTAGGGGGGAGGGCGTGCCCCTATCTCCTGGCCACCTCGGGCACCGATTCGTGTTGATTCTTCCTCCGGAAAATCCAAAATAATTCTCCATCCGTTTTTATCCCGTTTGGATTCCGTTTGATATTGGGTTTCTGCGAATCATAAAACATGCAACAAACAGGAACTGGCACTGGGCACTGGATCAATATGTTAGTCCTAAAAATAGTATAAAAAGTTGCCAAAAGTATATGAAAGTTGAAGAATATTGGCATGGAACAATCAAAAATTATAGATACGACGGAGACGTATCAGCATCCCCAAGCTTAATTCCTGCTCGTCCTCGAGTAGGTAAATGATAAAAAGGATAATTTTTATGTGGAATGCTACATAGCATAATCTTGATCATATGTCTAATCATGGCATGAATATTAAGACACGAGTGATTCAAAGCAATAGTCTATCATTTGACATAAAAACAATAATACTTCAAGCGTACCAATAAAGTAATCATGTCTTTTCAAAACAACAAGGCCAAAGCAAGCTTATCCCTACAAAATCATATAGTTTGGCCATGCTTCATTTTCGTCACACAAAATGCTCCCATCATGCACAACCCCGATGACAAGCCGAGCAATTGGTTCATACTTTTTAGCGTGCTTCAGCTTTTTCAACCCTCACGCAATACACGAGCGCAAGCCATGGATATAGCACTATAGGTGGAATAGAATATAATGATGGAGGTTATGTGGAGAAGACAAAAAGGAAGAAAGTCTCACATCGACGTGGCTAATCAACGGGCTACGGAGATGCTCATCAATTGATGTCAATGTGAGGAGTAGGGATTGCCATGCAACGGATGCACTAAGAGCTATAAGTGTATGAAAGCTCACACTGAAAACTAAGTGGGTGTGCATCCAACTTGCTTGCTCATGAAGACCTAGGGCATTTGAGGAAGCCCATCGTTGGAATATACAAGCCAAGTTCTATAATGAAAATTCCCACTAGTATATGAAAGTGATAACATAGGAGACTCTCTATATGAAGAACATGGTGCTACTCTGAAGCACAAGTGTGGTAAAAGGATAGTAACATTGCCCCTTTTCTTTTTCTTTTTTTCTTTCTTTTTTTTGGTGGCCTTCTTTGGCCCCTTTTTTTATTTAGGCTTCTTTGGCCTTTCCTTTCCTTTTTTTTATTTTTTTATTTTTTTCTTTTTTTTTCTTTTTTTTCATGGAGCAATGCTCTATAATGATGATCGTCACATTTTTATTTACTTACCACTCAATATTACAACTCGATACTAGAACAAAGATATGACTCTATATGAAGGCTTCCGGCGGTGTACCGGGATGTGCAATGATCTAGCGTAGCAATGACATCAAAAACAGACAAGACATGAAAACATCAAGCTAGCTATCTTACGATCATGCAAAGCAATATGACAATGAATGCTCAAGTCATGTATATGATGATGATGATTGAAGTTGCATGGCAATATATCTCGGAATGGCTATGGAAATGCCATGATAGGTAGGTATGGTGGCTGTTTTGAGGAAGATATAAGGAGTGTGATAGAGCGTATCGTATCACGGGGTTTGGATGCACCGGCGAAGTTTGCACCAACTCTCAAGGTGAGAAAGGGCAATGCACGGCACCGAAGAGGCTAGCAATGATGGAAAGGTAAAAGTGCGTATAGTCCATGGACTCACATTAGTCATAAAGAACTCATATACTTATTGCAAAAGTTTATTAGCCCTCAAAGCAAAGTACTACTACGCATGCCCCTAGGGGGATAGATTGGTAGGAAAAGACCATCGCTCGTCCCCGACCGCCACTCATAAGGAAGACAATCAAAGAAACACCCCATGCTTCAAATTTGTCACACAACGGTTACCATACGTGCATGCTACAGGACTTGCAAACCTCAACACAAGTGTCTCTACAATCCAGAACCACCCACTAGCATGACTCTAATATCACCATCTTTATATTGCAAAACTATTGCAAGGAATCAAACTTATCATATTCAGCGATCTACAAGTTTATGTAGGATTTTATGACTAACCATGTGAATGACCAATTCATGTCATCTCTCTAAATAGATATAAGTGAAGCAAGAGAGTTTAATTCTTTCTACAAAAGATATGCCCACGCTCTAACAAATATAAGTGAAGCAAAAGAGCATTCTACAAATGGCGGTTTTCTATGTGAAGAGAAACAGGCAATCCAAACTTCAAATGATATAAGTGAAGCACATGAAGCATTCTATAAAGCCACACTCAAAAGATTTAAGTGAAGTGCAATGAGCATTCTATAAATCAACCAAGGACTATCTCATACCAGCATGGTGCATAAAAGAAAAGTGAAAATAAATGCAAAAGACGCTCCAAGACTTGCACATATCGCATGAACGAAACGAATCCGAAAACATACCGATACTTGTTGAAGAAAGAGGGGATGCCTTCCAGGGCATCCCCAAGATTAGACGCTTGAGTCTCCTTGAATATTTACTTGGGGTGCCTCGGGCATCCCCAAGCTTGAGCTCTTGCCTCTCTTCCTTTTCCTCATACCGAGACCTCCTCGATTAGACACTTCATCCACACAAAACTTCAATAGAAAACTCGGTAAGATCCGTTAGTATAATAAAGCAAATCACTACTCTAAGTACTGTAGAAAACCAATTCATATTTTGTTTTTGCATTGTGTCTACTGTAATATAACTTTTTCATTGCTTAATCCACTGATATAAACTGATAGATTCATCAAAACAAGCAAACTATGCATCAAAAACAGAATCTGTCAAAAACAGAATCTATCAAAAATAGAACAGTCTGTAGCAATCTGAACATTCACCATACTTATGGTACCCCAAAAATTCTACCAAAATTAGTAAACATAAAAAAGTTGTATATCAAGACAGTGCAAAATGAATCAGAACCGTTTGACGTTCCAGTTAAAAATGTAAAATCGCGCACTACAGCCAAAGTTTTTGTCCTGCACTGTACAAACCAACAAGCATTGTAAACATCCTAAAGGAAAACCTTGGCAAATTATTTTATAAAACAATGGGATTGTACAAGGGGATAATTATTTTTTATGAAAAGTTTCTGTAATTAAGATTCACAAAGTTTTCGTGAGCATGAACAAAGTTCAAGGCTAGCTCCCACTTCAACAATGCTTGTCTTTCTCACTTTCACTTTCCTTTTTGAAAGGTTTTGAGTTCCCCTCTTTATTTTATTTGTTTTGAAACTATATAAAAGCACTCAACAGAAATAAATGACTCTTTAAAAGTTCCGGGTTGTCTCCCTGGCAGCGCTTTCTTTAAAGCCATTAAGCTAGGCATATAGTGCTCAAGTAATGGATCCACTCGGATCCCAAGGTATATCAAAGCCAATTTTAATTAAAAATGATTTGTAATATAGTAGTGAGCACAAAGTACTATATATCAAGCAATAACAAAGTCTATCTCTCTTCCTATGCATTGGCATGTCATAAAAGAACAATTCATGCACACATAGTAAAGGCCAACACATAGTATAAGTAGTTTCTTGCAATTCTATCATATTGGAAACATAGAGAGGTGGAGATATAGTTCCTCTCTCATAATAATTGAAAGTAGGAGCAGCAAGCAGATGCATATTATATCTATCAAAATTATCATGTGCAACGGTAAAGGGCAACCCATCAATATAATCCTTACTAAGCGCAAACTTCTCCGATATAGTGTAGTCGGGAGAATTCAAAAAGATAATAGGACTATCATGCGTGGGTGCAATAGAAAGAATTTCATGTTTAACATAAGGAACTATAGCAAGTTCATCTCCATAAGCATAATTTATATTGGCATCTTGGCCACAAGCATAGCAAGCATCATCCAAAAGGGATATTTCAAGAGAATCAACGGGATCATAGCAATCATCCTTCGGTAAGCACAAAGGGGATTTAAACAATGTATGAGTTTAAGAGTTACTCTCATTAGAAGTTGGGAACGGGTGATCAATCCGCTCTTCCTCCTTTTGTTCTTCGCTCTCCTCGTCATCTTTTTCATCCAATGAGCTCACAGTTTCATCAATTTCTTCTTCCATAGCTTCCTGCAAAATATTAGTCTCTTCTTGGAAGCAGAGACTTTCTCAATAAATGTATTAATATTGTAATTGTATTCATAATTTTCATAGCAATATCTAAGTATAGCAAGATTTTCTGGTCTATAAACTGAATCATCAAAATTGTCAAATGCTTTAAACATAGATTCAATCTCATAAGCACCCATAAAAGCAACAAATTCTTCTATTTGTTCCACATCATAGTAAGCATATCTACCATTAGCATAAGAAGCTAAGGTTTCATTATCACTGAATTTGCATGAAAAGGGAAGGTGTGGAGCCTTCATCCTAGAGCAACAAGTATAATCATGTATCAAGCATAGTTGCCTAGCATACCACTTCAACATAGAAATTTGATCCCATAATAGTTTCCCTTTTTGTGTCAAGCGATAATCCCTAAAGTATTCACGTTGATCCAACGTGTCTCCCATAACAAAGTTGAATGGGGTTTTCTCAGGATTATTAAAGTAGTACATAACTTCTCTCACATAACGAGCATCGTGGGTTTTAGGAGGTTCCCCATCTCCATGAGTAGCATCTACACCTAATTTTTTTGGTATTTCGTGTTCCATATCCATAACTCAAGATAGAGAACAACTTAGAAAAACAAATAAAAATTACTTAGTGATAAAGCCAACAAGCACACACGAGAATATTCACACCACGCTATGACACCTCGGCAACGACGCCAGAAAAAGGTCTTGATAACCCGCAAGTATACGGGATAGTTGTAGCCTCTTTCGATAAGTAAGAGTGTCGAACCCAACGAGGAGCTAAAGGTAGAACAAATACTCTTGTCAAGTCCTATCGGCCACTGGTACGACTCTACGCACGCTTGACGTTTGCTTTACCTAGAACAAGTATGAAACTAGAAGTACTTTGTAGGTGTTGTTTGATAGGTTTGCAAGATAATAAAGAACACATAAATATAAACTAGGGGCTGTTTAGATAAAGAAGGAATAAACTAAATATAACGAGTGTGGAAAAGTGGTGGTAGGAGTTGTGAAATTGTCCCTAAGCAATTGACTATGTTACTAGACCGGTAATCACTATTGCAGTTCTATTTGAGGGAGAGGCATAAGCTAACATACTTTCTCTACTTGGATCATATGCACTTATGATTGGAACTCTAGCAAGCATCCGCAACTACTAAAGATCATTAAGGTAAAACCCAACCATAGCATTAAAGCATCAAGTCCTCTTTATCCCATACGCAATAACCTACTTACTCGGGTTTGTGTTTCAATCACTCACGCAACCCACTATAAGCGAATCATGAACGCATTGCAACACCCTACAGCGGGAATCCATCGCACTTGCACGACACGGAGGGCACCATAGGACAACACCAATAATAAAACATGCAACTCAAACCAATCATAGCAATTCATGAATCACCGATAGGACAATGAAAATCTACTCATACATCATAGGATGGCAACACATCACTGGATAATAATATGAAGCATAAAGCACCATGTTCAAGTAGAGGGTACATCGGGTTGCAGGAGAGTGGACCACTGGATATAGATGGGGGAAGGTGATGGAGATGTTGGTGAAGGTGGCGGAGGTGTTGGTGAAGATCGCGATGATGATGATGGCCCCCGGTAGCGCTCCGGCGCCACCGGAAGCAAGGGGGAGAGAGCCCCCCTTCTTCTTCTTCTTCCTTGACCTCCTCCCTAGATGGGAGAAGGGTTTCCCCTCTAGTCCTTGGCTCCCATGGCATGGGAGGGGTGAGAGCCCCTCCGAGATTGGATCTATCTCTCTGTTTTTGCGTTCTGAGATTCTGCCCCTTCACTGTTTCTTTTTTATCCGGAGATCCGTAACTCCGATTGGGGTGAATCTTTTGCCCAGATTTTTCTTGTAAAATTAGCTTTCTTGCGGCAAAAGAAGAGCATCAACCGCCTTACGGGTGGCATAGGAGAGTGCCAGGCGCGCCCAGGGGAAGGGCGCACCCCCTATCTCCTGGCCACCTCGGGCACCGTTTCACGTTGATTCTTCCTCCGGAAAATCCCAAATGTTCCAAAATAATTCTCCGTTCGTTTTTATCCCGTTTGGATTCTGTTTGATATTGGGTTTCTATGAAACATAAAACATGCAACAAACAGGAACTGGCACTGGGCACTAGATCAATATGTTAGTCCCAAAAATAGTATAAAAAGTTGCCAAAAGTATATGAAAGTTGAAGAATATTGGCATGGAACAATAAAAAATTATAGATACGACGGAGACATATCAACTGACTTCGTCAAGGAATCCAAATTGGATGTGCTTCAAAGTCAACTTGACAAGTTCAAAAGGAAGGATGGTGAAGGTGTCGCTGAAATGTACTCTAGGCTTGCTCTCATCAAAAATGAGATTGTCGGCTTAGGAAGTGAAGACATGACCGATAGATTCATCATCAAGAAGATCCTAAGAGCCTTGGATGGAAAATATGATACCCTGTGCACATTGATTCAAATGATGCCCAATTACAAATATCTCAAGCCAACAGAAGTCATTGGAAGAATTGTTGCTCATGAGATGTCACTCAAGGATAAAGAAGAGCTTCACAACAAGTCAAGTGGTGCTTACAAAGCCTCAGGTGATGCTCCTACATCATCATGTTAGAAACAAACCTTCAATGAGGAATTGAGCCTAGTGGTGAAAAACTTCAACAAATTCTACAAGAGTAGAAGCAAGGAAAGAAGTTCCAAGTCAAGGTCCTACAATGACAAAAAAATCTTCGAGTCGTGAATGTAATTGCTACAATTGTGGAAGACCCGGACACTACTCCAATGAGTGTGCGGCTCCGTACAAGAAGAGAGAAGATTCACCTAAAAGAAGAAGTAGAAGAGAAGAATCCCCACCAAGAGAGAGAAGGAGTAGAGATGATCGTTATGAATGAAGAACCTCCCGGAGAAGCAAGGATTCAGAAAGGAAGGACAAGTCATCAAAGAGCTACACAAAGCGAAGACATCAAACTGATGTTGGTGAATGGTTATCCGGCTCCGACTCCGTCCATCACTCCGAGAGAAGTTACCACTCCGACTCCAAATATACTCAAGATGAAGGTCTTGTCGTTCTAGTACTTGTGTCAACCAACTCCTACGACATATTTGATTCACCAAATGAAGGAATTGGAAGATGCTTCATGGCTAAAGGCACAAAGGTATCACACCCCGAGTATGTTGATTTCAATAGTGATGAAGATGATTTGTTAGGTGATGATGATTTACTTGTTGAGAACTCTAGTTATGAAAACTATGATGGAACATCAATTAATCATGCTAAACAAGATAAAACGAATGAAAATGATAAGGAGAATATTGAGCGTCTAACTAAATAACTAAACACTCTTAAGTTGGCTCACGAAACTACCTTGGAAGATCATCGAGAACTTTTAAAGACTCATGAGAAGTTACGCTTTGAAAAGCTAAATCTTGAGCAAGAGCATGAGTTATTAAAGGCAATCAATGATGATCTTCGCAAGAAAAGTTCTTCTTACATTGCTAAGCGTTTACTCTTATCTACTTACATGCCACAAGCTAAATCAAACAACAAGAGTAAGGAAGGTTCTTCTTCTAGTAGTAACAATAATCATGCTAAATCCAATATTCTTGCTTCTGGTAGTTCTCTTGATTCCACTAATGATACTCTTAGCCAAGTTACACTTGAGCAAGAAAATAGCTTATTGAATGGAATTATAGAGAAAGGTGTCTACAAGAGCCTTGCCGGGAGTAAACAATTAGAGGAAATTGTACGCAAGCAAGGAAGGCACCGGAAGAATCAAGGTGTTGGTTTTAAATGAAAGTTCAATGCCAATGGAGTTGAATGGGAAGAAGATCAATACCCCAAGACGAAGTTTGTTCCTCAACAAGAGAAGTATGATGCTAATTCTTTCCAAGGAACACAAGCTCAAGATGATCTTCTACCACAAGACCACAAGCTGAAAGGCAAGGACAAGCTTCAAGAGGAGATTGATGCATTTGAAGAAGCTCCCAAAGCCTTGGTCAAGTGGATTACCAAGACTACATCAAGTTATACTTCATCAAGTACGACTACAACTCCAAGGATTCCCATCAAGATGATGTGGATCCCGAAGAAAAAAACTAGAGAGTTCTTGAGGGTGACTCTGCCAACAAACATCACTCATATCATTTTGGCAAGGACAAGTGCAATCAACCTTCATATCATGCACTAGTTCAAGGAGTCACAAACCTTCTTGTTGGTAAGACAAGGGACAAGGTAACCTAATGCTTCCACGGACATCATCTTGTGTGTACTTCACTCTATGTCTATGGAAATCCTTGTTTGTTCCTTGTGGGACTAACCTGTGTAGGTATTGAAAGTGCAACTCCCTCCAATGGATTGCTCCAAATGATCTACAACAACATTAAGCATCCACATCTTCAACACCTACATGAAGTCATCATCGACAAAACCCAAGGTTAGTTTATTCCTCTTAGGGGGGATCTCACATCTAGGGGGAGCTTTACTCTAAAGAATTGAGCTAAAGCAACTCTAATGGTGTGAACACAACAATGCTTTTATGTAAAAGTGGTAACCCCACTTGTGCTTAAACGATGAGTATGACCTATGATCAAATGTTCTCATTTGACTCCTAAGTCAATATACTCATATATAGATGACCTAGTCATCGCCAATTTCTTGATAGATGCTAGAATTGGTTGTGCATGCTTTGTCACATATTTCATTTGCCATTTTATTGTGTGAGCATGTCGTTTGCATATTTTACTCATTCAAGGACATCCACTTGTTGTTTTGCTTGTTTGGTTTTTTCTCTTTTGCCAAGTGGATGGACAAGAATGCCTAAGAACCTTCTCTAGCTATCTATGCTTTTCTTGTCTCAAACTCTATTCATGCTACATCACAAAGTTTGATCAAGTCACATTCGAACCACTCTGTGTGAGGAGCACTCGGAGTCCCCGATTCGTCATAGACTTAAACTTCCAAAACCGCTTTGCGCATTTCGGTCTGACCGAGACATCCATTTCGGTCACACCAAGTTCACTAAGTTGACCTAGGTTTTCATCTCGGTGCAACCGATTTGAACACTTCGGTCCCACCGAGTCCCACCGAAATTCCTAATGGTCACATAATGTACTGAATCGGTCTGACCGAGTTTTATGATTCAGTCCCACCGAGTTTGGTATATTGTGTGTAACGGTTAGATTTTGTGTGGAGGCTATATATACCCCTCCACCCTCTCCTCGTTCGTGAGGGAAGCCATCAGAACGTGCCTACACTTCCACTACTCATTTTCTGAGAGAGAGCCACCTACTCATGTGTTGAGACCAATATATTCCATTCCTACCATATGAATCTTGATCTCTAGCCTCCCCCAAGTTGCTTTCCACACAAATCATCTTTTCACCAAATCCAATCCTATGAAAGAGAGTTGAGTGTTGGGGAGACTATCATTTGAATCAAAAGAGCAAGGAGTTCATCAACAACACACCATCTATTACCTTTTGGAGATTGGTGTCTCCTAGATTGGTTAGGTGTCACTTGGGAGCCTCCGACAAGATTGTGGAGTTGAACCAAGGAGTTTGTAAGGGAAAGGAGATCGCCTACTTTGTGAAGATCTACCCTAGTGAGGCAAGTCCTTCGTGGGTGATGGCCATGGTGGGATAGACAAGGTTGCTTCTTCGTGGGCCCTTCGTGGGTGGACCCTCCATGGACTCACGCAGCCGTTACCCTTCGTGGGTTGAAGTCTCCATCAACGTGGATGTATGATAGCACCACCTATCAGAACCACGACAAAAACATCCGTGTCTCCAATTGCGTTTGCTCTCTCCATTCCCATCCCTTTACTTTCTTGCAAGTTGCATGCTTTACTTTCCGCTAGTTATATACACATTGCATGCTTGCTTGAATTGTATCGTGATTGCTTAACTTGTGCTAAGTTGCTAAAAACCGCCAAGAACTAAAATTGGGAAAAGATTAAGTTTTTATTTGGTCAAGTAGTCTAATCACCCCCCTCTAGACATACTTTCGATCCTACAGTTATATTACCCATGTCATGCATGTTGTCTTGCATTGCTTAGTTTTTACATCATATATGGATTGCCATCTTCTTACTTGCTTACTATATGAATCATATATTTGAATTATATCATGTCATCATGTTTACATAGTACATACACAACATCTATCTGAATTATGGCATGGCAACCCATTTAATAAAGACATCATATAGTTATATCATCTCATCCTGTTTAGTGTTTACAGTCATCATATTTTGAATTATGTCATTCTATCCATGAATGTATGTGAATTATGGCATGCCAACCTATTTGATAAACACATTATATAGTTATATCATGTCATCCTATTTACATAGTCATCATATTTTGAACTATGTCTTTCCATCTTTTTTAGTTAGCCATCATAATGTGAAATTGTGTCATGCTATCCTGTTTAGTTAGCCATCATATATGTGAAATTGTGTCATGCTATCCTGTTTGGTTAGACAACATAAATGTGAATTATTTCATGCCCTCTTTTATTCCCCACTATCCATTGCACCTATCTATCATACAATGTCTGTACTTTCAATTACTTTTCTTGTTTATCAGCCATTTGAATTGGAGAGGGTGACGGCAGTATCTAAGGGAGTAACAACACGGTCTTCAGAAAATATAGTGCTACAAGTTGATGCAAATAGAACCACGGTTGTACTTGCCCAAGATCCAGCCCCACCACACATAACCAAGACTCTCGCAGATTGTACCCCTACCTAGTTGGACAAAGAACCAGCTACACCCCTTCTAACCCCAACCCTGGCAGATAGTAACCCAGTTCCAGTTGACACAACACCGTCTCCACCACAGAGCACCCAAACACGAGCAGTTACTAAGGGAACTGCAGTGCCCAAAGCACGAGGACCACCACTCTGAATCCCAACTCAAAGCTTAAAGGAGAAGAAGATTTGTTCTCAGGTCAGGTTCTGTAGCTATGGTTCATACTCCTTTGCTCTTGCATCACTGTATTTACTCATACCACCTATTTTCAAATTTGAAGGATGGAATTGAAACTCCAATGGCGCAACAGGTATGTTTTATACCTGTTTCTTTAACTGTTTTGCTGTTGTAACTTGCTCTATGTTGAGTTCAGTTTCAATTGAATAAACAGTTATGTTCTCATGTCATGCGCATTACAAGTGTTGTTATTGCTCTATAGTTTCCCACACTTATATTCTGTCTATTCTGCTTTGTCTTGAACAAATATTATTTGAACTGTGTCTCTATCTTGATTTGGCAACAAAAACTAGAATGATATAGACCATAAAGTGACTACATAGATATATGTTTGTTTCATGTTGTTATCCTGACCACTTTACTACTGAACTCATTTACCAAAATGAGTTTCATATACAACATGGTAAACCTGTGATGTGTCTACTTGTTCCTCTTGTAGAATGCGGGCAAAATATTGGAGAATAGTACCCCGTTATGCAATGGTAAAGGAAGTAATGCAGATAAGGTTCAAGATAATGAGACATACCTGTTGTTCTCCAAGAAAGCTGATAAAAACTATCTTGACGACAGTGAGAGAACCCAAAAGTCTTGTCTTAATGTAGTGTTCGAGTTACTGGCCACTACTACTGGCACAAGCTCTTCGAACTCGCTGCCTGAATCAGTTCGTCTTCTTGAGTCTCAACTTCAAGTTGAAAGACATCGATCAGATGTGCTACGACAGGAAGCTGAAGGACTGAGGAAGTCCCTGCAGAATTCATATGCATACTTTCTGGTGCAACAACAAGCGATGGAGGATTTAAGTGCCAAACAAGAGAAAGTTAATAAGCTTGCTAAGCATCTTGCCAGCATTATGGGTACCCACGATTGTTTCTTGAGATCTTCTGAAGTGGTTTCAGTTCTGGACTTGTTTTGCTGCGGCGTTTATTTGTGCTGGTCACCAACTTTGACAACCAGTGTATAAGATATGCTGCTTTGTTCCCTATATTTGCACTGGTGGCGAACTTTGATGCCCAGTGGACGTAATATGTGTAATAGCCGTGATAGCCTAGCGTAAGTTGCTTGCTTATTTATTTCCTTGTTGTCTTGTTTATTTGTTTGCTTGTAGTGAGTGCAGTTCTTTTTCTCCGGTTTGCTAGTGGCCAAAATAACCTATTTTTTAAAACTAGGCCACAATAACCATGGGCTAAATATTTACTATAGTGACACTAGGCCTCCTACGGGACGTAGAAACAATGGGCCTTCTAGGGGCCGTAGAAACAATGGGCCTCCTACGGGCCGTAGAAACAATGGGCCTTCTATGGGCCGTAGACACAATGAGCCTTCTATGGGCTGTATCATCAATGGGCCTTCTACGGGTTGTATGATCGATTGGCCAAACATTGGCCAATAACAGACCGCATTATGGCCGTAAACGGGCTAGAGTTGGAATCGTCCGTTCATGGGCCAAGCATTACAGGCCGTTGTTAATCGGCCGTATTTGATGATGCTATGAAAATGTCCCCACGTAATAACGGGCCACAAATGGTCCGACTGTATCCACAGGCTGAATTTGGCCCACAAGCAGACAATTACAGTAACGGACCGTAAGTAACTGAATGCTGGAAATGAGCCCAAGAATAAATGGGCCCTGAGAAGGCCGAAAGATAATGTGGGCTTGAAATGGCCAATGGAATAATGGGCCGTTAATGGGTATAAAGTGATACACTGTTCATTACGAGCCAGTTTCACCACGAGTCGTTAATGGGCCAAGAGTTACAAAGGGCCTCATATGGGCCAAAAGACGTCATGGGCCACACATGGGCCGGAAGGTAGTGGAATCATATTGGACGGCCCATATGACGCTACTGTGCCTAATTCGGATAGGTCGTAACGGGCCCTAGGTTAGCGGGCTGTAAATGGCCTATATGCGAACATGTCATTAACAGGCTTTCTGTGGGCCGGCACGCCACCTTTTGACCAAGTCAAACAGGCCGGCCTTTTCACAGGAATGGGCCTTCGTTGGGCCATGCAACGTGTCGACGTATCATAGGCGCCTTCGGTCCAATGAGTGGATGACATCTGTCCCAATGGTGAGCCGACACATGTTTCCTCCAGCCAATGATGATTTTACACGTGGAAAATCCCCATTGGTCGGGGCTGTTAACGAGTTATCGGATCCAAAATCGGACCCGATAGCTTACGGCGTTCCGTTACGGTGGATGCCACGTGTTCGTCACCCTTGGCGAAAGCTCTTCTATGACGCGCGATTTATTGTCATGGAAGTGGACACTTCCGTGATGAAAATTTTGGTAATGTCATGGAACACTTCTACGACAGCACAGGTATGACTATCTTGATTCTGTCATAAAATCGTCATGGATTTACATGCATGACAGAAAATGTGACTGAGGGAGTCCTGGATTAAGGGGTGTCCGGCTGGACGGACTCTGACCTTCGGCCGGACTCCCGAACTATGAAGATACAAGATTGAAGACTCCGTCCCGTGTCCGGATGGGACATTCCTTGGCGTGGAAGGCAAGCTTGGCGATACGATATGAAGATCTCCTCCCATTGTAACCGACCCTGTGTAACCCTAGCCCTCTCCGGTGTCTATATAAACCGGAGAGTTTTAGTCTGTAGGACGAACAACAATCATACCATAGGCTAGATTCTAGGGTTTAGCCACTCCGATCTCGTGGTAGATCTACTCTTGTACTACCCATATCATCAATATTAATCAAGCAGGAGTAGGGTTTTACCTCCATCGAGAGGGCCCGAACCTGGGTAAAAACATTGTGTCCCTTGTCTCCTGTTACCATCCGCCTAGACGCACAGTTCGGGACCCCCTACCCGAGATCCGCCGGTTTTGACACCGACATTGGTGCTTTCATTGAGAGTTCCGCTGTGTCGTCACCATCGGGAAGGATGTCGCACCCCGTCTTTAAAGACGACATCGTCGCTAAAGGAGCTTTGGCTGTCAGCCAAACTCTCCGGCTAGGCAGGTTTTTGATGACCGCTAGTCCGGCCGCCGCGCCAACGATGACCTCTCGGGCCATCGAAAGCAATCTTCACATCAGCTCGGAGCTCGCCGAGCAGTTGGATCCGATGGAGCTCTTCTCCCTGAACGAACTCTTGGATCGCCCCGCGGCCCTGGGAGTCGCTACTGATTACGGCCAGATTGGGCTTAAACCTGATCAGAGAGAGATTGACTCCCCCCAGATTACCCACCACGTCGAAGTGGTGGAAGAACAATGCGGCTAGTCCTCGCCCGCCCTAAGGACCAGATGCGTCCGGATTCCCGATCCCTCCAAGTCGGATACCCGCGGAGGGGAGGATGTCGCCCGAACCCTGAACCTAAAGTCAGGCAGCAGGCCCGATTCATCGAATAATATCCGAGAAAGCAAGCTTCCGAATTTAGAAACCGCTCGGCCCCTGAAGCTTACATTGGGCAGGGTTCCGGATCTATTTCCACCCGCCCACCCAACTATACGGGATTTATCCCTAATACGGCAAGAGTCCGGAGATACAGTACACCACTACTGGGCCAGATTCCTCCTGGTTATGAACAGGATAAAGGACTGCCGTGAGAAAGAAGCAATTTCACTCTTCCTTAACAACTGTACGGACACCGGAATCCTCAACGCCATAAGTCGCCGCGAAATTACATGATTCGCCGACTTGACATCCATAGTACGAAAGTACTGTGCGATCGAAAGCGTTCGGAAAACCGAATATAAATTCTCGGACAATACGGCCCCGAACATAACACGAGTCCGAAACAAAAGAGCGCATTATCGCCAGGCATCCGAGCCAAATATCAAAAAACAAAAGCCCTCTACAGGGTACGGAACCGTACTAGAAGGATGGCTCAATGGACCCTATAGAATTCATAATTCAGGGAAAGCCACACCAATGCACAGCCTCAGAGCATGTTGGATACTCCGGTAGGTAGCCAGAAGCAGCGAAGAGCTTTTAACCTCAGCACCTGAAGAATACCTTCCCAGTACGGTGTCGACAGTCTTCGAGACGTTCACATCAAACAATGCAAGGAAACGAACGCTCCGCAACCTCGCTGAAGTCTACCAAGTAGCGACAATAAACCCATGGAGTAACACGGCTATCACCTTGAACGCCAGTGACGAACCTCAATTCCGGACAACCCGAGCACCAGCCGCATTGGTCCTCAGTCTGATAGTGGACGGCTTCTGAGGGGAATAATCCTCATATACGAGGAAACCCTGCGAAAAATGGACGGCGGCAGCGGACTCAACCTCATATACGAGGAAACCCTGCGAAAAATGGAAATTGACTGGAGCTGCATTGAGAGAAGCAACACAACTTTTAGGGGAATAATCCCAAGCCGGGAAGCGCGCTGTTCAGGAAAAATCACACTAGATGTGGTGTTCGGCACGCCGGACAATTACAGATCTGAGGAGGTCACGTTCCAAGTGGCCCCGTTCAGCAGCGGCTACCACGCTCTGCTAGGGCGAGAAGCATTTACACTTTTCCAAGCCATACCCCATTATGGGTACATGAAGCTCAAAATGCCCGGGCCCAACGGAATCATCACTCTCGCAAGTGATCCGGACATAGCGCTCCGCGCCGAAAACAAGACAGCCGCACTAGCCTTGGAGGCATTATCTGAGGCCCTAGCGGCCGAGGAATTAATGGCGTTGCGCTCCACGGTGGACAGGGACGACGTGATACTAGACAAGAGATCCAAGTCCACCTCTTTTAAACCAGCGGACGAAATAGTAAAATTCCAAGTCCATCCAATGGACCCTACAAAAACGGCCTCCATCGGGGCACAACTAAAACCCGATGTAGACGCCGCACTCAGAGACTTCCTGCGGGAAAATTGGGACATTTTCGCCTGGCACCCCTCAGACATGCCAGGAATCCCACGCAGGCTGGCTGAGCACAGCTAGAACATCCTAAAAGGGTTTAAACCCGTCAAGCAGACTCTACGGCGTTTTTCCGAGCCCAAGAGACAAGCCATGGGAGAGGAGCTAGCAAAACTGCTGGAAGCCGGATTTGTCAGAGACATAAAACATCCGGACTGGCTAGCAAACCTGGTGATGGTGCCAAAGAAGGACAAATCTTGGCGCCTATGTGTCGATTTCAAAGACCTAAACAAGGCATGTCCAAAGGACCCTTTCCCACTCCCCCGAATTGATCAAATCATCGACGCCACCACAGGATACGACTCATTGTGTTTCCTCGATGCATACTCTGGCTACCATCAAATCAAGATGGCAGAATCAGACCAAGCCACAACGACATTCATCACTCCATACGGCCCATTCTGCTTCAACACGATGCCCTTCGGTCTCAAAAACGCCGACGCAACATATCAGCGCATGATTCAGACATGTCTGGCAAACCAGATCGGCAAAACAGTTGAAGCATACGTAGATGACGTGGTCGTCAAAACAAAACACGTCGATACCCTAGTAGACGACTAGAGGCTCACGTTCGACAATCTCCGAACATACGACATCAAGCTCAACCCGGAAAAATGCGTTTTCGGCGTACCAGCCGGAAAGCTCTTGGGCTTCATCGTATCCGGTAGAGGAATTGAAGCAAACCCAGCCAAGATCCGAGATCTGTCACAATTGGATACCCCAAAGGACCTCAAACAGATACAAAAACTGACAGGATGCGTGGTGGCTTTAAGCCGCTTTATCTCCCACTTAGGATAAAAGGCATTACCCCTCTATCGCCTCCTGCGGCGCACCGACCACTTCGAGTGGACGGATGCTGCCACGGCCGGACTTGAAGAAATAAAAGCCATACTGGCAACAAATCTGGTCCTGGCCGCGCCCAACACGGGTGAACCAATGCTATTATACATCGCGGCCACCCACCAAGTGGTAAGCGCGGTGCTCGTCGTCAAACGAGAAACGGACGGACACAAATTCCCCCTCCAAAAACCAGTGTACTGCGTGTCCACTGTGCTAACTCCATGCAAGTCACGGTACCCGCATTATCAGAAGATAGCATACGCGGTGTTCATGGCATCCCGGAAGCCGCGACACTACTTTCAAGAGTGCTCCATAACAGTGGCATCCGAAGTACCCCTTAATGAGATTATAAACAACCGCGACGCAATGGGCCGGATTGCCAAATGGGCCATCGAGCTCCTCCCGTTCGACATAACCTACAAACCAAGGCGAGCTATTAAGTCGCAGGTTCTGGCCGACTTCATCGCCGAATGGACTGAAGCCGAACTCCCTAAAGAGTACGGCGCATACTCCAACTGGATCATGCACTTCGACGGCTCCAAAATGTTGGCTGGCCTAGGGGCTGGCGTCGTTCTGACGTCCCCAATCGGAGACACAGTCCAATACATACTTTAGATAATGTACACGGATTCCAACAACACAGCCGAATACGAGGCCCTTTTACATGGCCTCCGGATGGCAGTCTCCATGGGCATTCAGCGCCTAGAGGTCCGCGGGAATTCAAACCTCGCGATATCCCAAATAAATGGAGATTTCGACGCCAAGGATCCGAAAATGGCAGCTTACCGCAACGCCATCTTAAAGATGTCAGCTCGGTTTGAGGGGCTTGAATTTCATCACATAGCCCGAGAAAATAACCAAGCAGCAGACGTGTTGGCACGCATTGGCGCTAAGCGCGAGGCCGTCCCTCCCAACATCTTCCTCGAAAGGCTGTTCAAGCCATCCGTATCATGGGAAGGAGAATCCGGAAACAATAGCCCGGACACAACTGCACCGCCCCTCACCGCACATTCTGACACAGTCGGGGGCTCCGCCAATGAAACAACGCCGTCAGCCCACGAAATAATGGCAGTTATTGCCCCTTGGACAGAACCATTCCTAGCCTACTTAACTAGGCAGGAACTCCCCGAAGACCAAAACGAGGCCCGCTGCATAGTGCGGCGATCTAAAGCCTACAAAGTCCACGAGGGAGAGCTTTACAAGAAAAGCACAACCAGAGTCCTCCAAAGGTGTATCTCCGAAGAAGAAGGACGGGACCTTTTGGCTGAAATCCACGCTGGACTCGGCAGACACCACGCCGCAGCCCGGGCCCTTGTAAGCAAGGCCTTCCGTACCGGATTTTATTGGCCAACAGCCTGGGCAGACGCACATGATTTAGTGCAACGGTGTGTTGGTTGCCAGTTATTCGCCAATCAAAGCCACATGCCGCCTACCTCCCTACAAACTATACCCATTACCTGGCCTTTTGCGGTCTGGGGGCTGGACATGGTCGGACCCCTTAAAGGAGGAACCCACAAGCAAAAATACCTACTGGTCATGGTGGACAAATTCACCAAATGGATAGAAGCCAAGCCTGTGAACACAGCCGAATCCGGACCAGTGATAGACTACATATCCGGGGTCGTACACCGTTACGGTATCCCCCACAGCATCATAACCAATAATGGTACAAACTTCACGGCCGATGAAGTCAAACTTTGGTGCAAAAACATGGGCATCAAGCTCGACTATGCTTCAGTCTATCACCATCAAACCAACGGTCAAGTCGAACGGGCCAATGGTCTCATTATGAGCGGCATCAAACCCAGACTAGTGCGATCCCTCAAGGAATCTGACACGCACTGGGTAGAGGAGCTTGACTCCATACTCTGGGGGCTGCGGACCACGCCGAATCGCACTACCGGATTCACACCATTTTTTATGGTATACGGCGCAGAGGCAGTACTGCCATGCGACATAATCCATGACTCACCTCGAGTGCGCATGTATGAAGAAAGAGAAGCCGAGATTGATCGACAAGACAGCTTGGACGCATTGGAAGAGGAGCGTGACGTAGCAAAGGCCTGTTCCGCATTCTATCAACAGCAGGCTCGGAGATACCAAAGCAGAGAAGTACGGGCCAAAACCTATAATGTTGGCGAACTACTTCTACGCCTGCCGAACAAGAAAAGGATAAATTAAAGCCCAAATGGGAGGGCCCCTTCATCATCGACCAAGTATTGACCGGCAGAGCGTACCGTCTGCAACACGCATCGGATAACCGACTCGAGCCGAACCCATGGAACGCAGCACGCCTACGAAGGTTCTACGCCTAGCGCCGGACTCTATGTTCGTTTCCTTCACCCGTCCCTTTGTTTTATTTTTTACTTTTTGTTTTTTGGCAGTCCGGGATTTTGTTCCTTCTCCCTACCCCTTTTTTCTAAACAAGCCCTTAGGGGCTTGCCTGTGCATTTTTCGCACATACCCGACGCGCTACATGCGCTCATAATACCTGGGGGCTTCTTTACCAAGAAGCTTATATAAAACGGGCCTCATGCCCAAAACATGTGTGATGCTTCCGCATGAACCTTTTATAAACCATTATATGCATCGATATGACTTAAGTTTTGGCCAAGCTGGGTTGCCTGGCTCCAGTGCTTACCCCTACGTTCCCGTTCGTTCGGCTAGGTGGTAAAGGGAGCACCTCTGCGATTGTTACTGTCGGGTCAGCCGGATGTGTACCTCAGACTGGGTGAAGCCGAAAGCTAGCGTTCTTAAGGGAATACTCGGTCGGTGAAATAAAAGATGATCTTTCGTATTTATTCATTTGCCCCCAGATGCTTTTCTGCTCTTTCTGGCAGTTCGGACATGCACTTTAGGGCATGCCTCCCAGGGAAAGGAACCCCTAACGGAACTATTCTCCCTGGAAGATGTTTCTTACTAACCATGTAATATAACATAACTAGTTGGGCACTTGTCTGCTAAAGCACTTATGACCCCTACGCCTTGTCTCCATGCATGCCCCGGTTCTTACATAATCGAGAGGGTATTCGGACACACTCCGGACTATAGGGTCCAGAGGTCGAAGCGAAAAGGTCCGCAATGACAAACGATCTACAATCCGGCTAGAAGGCATTTTTATGTCATTTTTACAGAGTCATTCCGACTCGGCATACTCTGCCTCAATACCGTCCAACAGACGGTCTAATTTACAGTCCTGTTGGGAATAGTTTGCAGCCAGCTCTACCTGGCCATATGCTAAGCTGACTGGGATCTCCTTTCCGTCCGGACCTATAGGGCCGACCTCGGCCATGTGGTTTGGGTCAGCCTTCATGTACCGAGTCTTCACCATGGCCCAGGCCTCCCTGGCACCTTGACGGCAAGCCGATATCTTCCACAACCGGAAGCGCTGCCGCACTCCCTCCAGCTTCTTTGTCAGCTCCTCAAGGCCTTCGGGCACGGAGAGGGATGGCCACATAGCCTGGATGACGCTTTGCATCGCCTACCGAACTCGTTCGTGTAGTTGCAACAGCTCGGGAAGAAGGTCTCCCGTTGAACCAGGCATTTCTTCAGCAGGACGACCCGTCAACAGACCTACAGACATGACTCTAATAATCGACTTCCTCGCCGAATTCTTTTTTCGAAGATTCGTTCAAGCACTTACTAAATATGCCGCGTTGAGGTCGCTGACTCTCCTTCACGGTAGAAGACAGCTGAATGCAAACATCTTTCAGTTCCTCGCCCAGCTGGGTGTTGGCGTCTTGAAGCTTGTTCTTCTCTTGCCTCACCCTTGTCAGCACGCTCTCGCCAGCTTTTAGTTGGCATAGGAGTTGTTGCCTGTCTGGATTTACTCCGGCCTCATCTGCATAATTATCGTCAGGGTTGCACGCCTACCGCATTTCAAAACGGAAGTATCTTTCAAAGTATATATTACCTGCGGGCGTCCCCGTGACATTTTCTGAAGCGGCCAATGCGGCCTCGAGCTGGGCCTTGCACTCCTCCAGCTCCTGGGACAGTTGCGTATTCTTCTTTGTAAGACACTGCATAACACATGATCCTTCAAACAGTTATCTTCACTGTTTCAAGTCTCGGGGGCTACTGACATATATAACCTTCAATTCTTCTCACATGTATGTCTTTCACATACTGCTCCGTGGCTCTGGCTAGACCATCTTGAGCAGCACGGAGATACGCATCTCCCGTATTAAAGGTGTCCAACGCCTCCGGGGAAAAACACGCGTCACGAAGAACAGTCCGGCGACGCCTGTGGTTCAGGGCACTCTCCACCTTTGAATTGGTGGCGGATAGCCCGTCGGCGCCCTCTGTCGAGGAGCTCCCGAGGCGCGTCCCGTGTCCGCCTCCGCTTCTGGACCCGGCCTCGAACCTTGGCTGGCGGACATAGTCCGGCGGGCTCTCTTCTTTCTAAGAAAATCATGAGCATTAGTAAGACTCAAGGGCATAAACCCTAGGCATCAAATTCGCACACCATACCGTTGCACCGGAATCTCGATCTGGTCTGCACTTCTTTTTGGCCCGCTTGGTTTCGCCGGCCCTTGTTGGCTGCTCACCGTGGGCTCGGCCTTCCGCCTCAAGGATTTACCCTGTGAAACGCTATTAGTTTACGACATGCAAGATAAGGCATGAGAATATGGGGACTTCGGCCTTAGTTACCTTGGAGGCTGGAAGTAGTCCGGGATAGTCGGCCGTGATGGCCACCAAGGAGTCATCCTTGCTCAATTGATGAAATACTCCATCAATCAACTCCACGCATAAGTCCGGATCTTCTTGGAAGTCCGGATCGAGGGACCGTTCCGGGTCCTCGGGTTGTGGAGCAGGGCTGTTTATTTCCTTCACAGCCTGGCGCAGCTCCTGCGTTTAAACATTATTAGTCTAAGTACTCAACTACGGGAATTTCAAAAACGGATAAACAAGAGAAAGTGTCCGCTCACCCAATTAGGAGGATTGTACATGGAGAATCCCCCTTCCGGGTTGACATGGAGGAATTCTTCCTCCTCCCCCTTGTATAAAGCAGATAAGATTTTTGTTAAAGTGGCGGCCGAATCCGGCCCCTTGCGACCACACCGGGTAGCGTCATCCTCCCCGTTTAAATCCCACATGGGGTGACCTCTGTATTGAAGCGGTTGCACCCCTCGCGTAATGCATATTGCCATGACCTTGGTCATGGTCAGTCCGGAATGAGACAATAACCTTATCCAACTCATCAGGTACAGGACGTCCCTGTCAGCTTCCCTCTGAGGGTTCCGCGGGCGCCAACTCAGGCGCTTCTTCAACGGGGCGTTATTGAATTCGGGGAGGCCGATCCGTACAGGGTCCGGCAGGGGGACGTCATCTATATAAAACCACTCCAAGGGCCAGTCTTCGGGCACCCTCTTTGGGGTGCCGGATAGATATCCTGTCCCGGCGATGCGCCATAGTTCGGCTCCGCCTACTTGATAAATAGACCCCTCCTGAGAACGGGGCACGAGGCAAAACAACCTCTTCCACAGCGCGAAATGGGCCTCAACGCCCAAGAACAGCTCGCAGAGGGCCACGAAGCCCGTGATGTGCAAAATGGAGGTGCGCGTGAGGTAGTGTAACTGGAGGCCGTAGAACTCCAGCAACCCTCGGAGAAACGGATGAATTGGAAATCCGAGTCCTCTCATCAAATAAGGGACTAGGCATACCCGCTCTCTTCGAGAGGGATTGGGGACGCTCTCCGCCGCTATAGGTAGCAATCCCGGCGTGAACTGGGACCATATATGCTGGGGGGAGAAGCCCCTTGGACTGAAGCACTACTAACTCGCTATGCGGGACGGAACACTGCCCCCAATCTCCGGGCCGAGGGCTGGAGGCGCGAGAGGAGGAGCGGCGCTGACTGGCCATGGTGGAATGGATCTCTGTCAGGGACGCTCTGATGAAGACTCGCGGAGGGAAGATGGCTCGAGTTGGATCTAAATCCCCGTCTCCTTTATAGGCGGCTCATTAACACAACCAGGGGGAAGTGAAAATAAAATCCCCTGGCTTTTCGCATTCGTTTGACGCGTGGAAGATGGTCATTATGGGGCACAGAAGCCAAGGAGGACGGAACGCACTAGAAGCCGGACACTATTCGACGGATACATGGAATTTGAAGGAGAACCCGCCTTGCAATGCCGAAGACAACTTGCGCGCCGGAATCGACGTCATTGAAGCCTGGTTCGGGGGCTACTCAGGGAGTCCTGGATTGGGGGTGTCTGGCTGGCCGGACTATGACCTTCGGCCGGACTCCCGGACTATGAAGATACAAGATTGAAGACTCCGTCCCGTGTCCGGATGGGACATTCCTTGGCGTGGAAGGCAAGCTTGGCGATACGATATGAATATCTCCTCCCATTGTAACTGACCCTGTGTAAGCCTAGCCCTCTCTGGTGTCTATATAAACCGGAGAGTTTTAGTCCGTAGGACGAACAACAATCATACCATAGGCTAGATTCTAGGGTTTAGCCACTCCGATCTCGTGGTAGATCTACTCTTGTACTACCCATATCATCAATATTAATCAAGCAGGAGTAGGGTTTTACCTCCATTGAGAGGGCCCGAACCTGGGTAAAAACATCGTGTCCCTTGTCTCCTGTTACCATCCGCCTAGACGCACAGTTCGGGACCCCCTACCCGAGATCCGCCGGTTTTGACACCGACAGTGACCTAGTGTGACAAACACGTATCATCACGGAAGTGTATTTTTTTGTAGTGTCTGGAAAGGATCCATTCTTAGCAATGAATATCTTGCCTTCGGATCTGTGATAGAAGGTGTACCCAACAGTTTCCTTTCGGTATCCTATGAAGAGCACTTCTCCGATTTGGGTTCGAGCTTATCAGGTTGAAGCTTTTCCGCATGAGCATTGCAGCTCCAAACTTTAAGAAACGACAACTTGGGATTCTTGCCAAACCACTGTTCATATGGCGTCATCTCAATGGATTTTGATGGTGCCCTATTTAGCATGAATGCAGTCGTCTCTAAAGAATAACCCCAAAATGATAGCGGTAAATCAGTAAGAGACATCATAGATCGCACCATATCCAATAAAGTAAGGTTATGACGTTCGGACACGCCATTTCGCTATGGTGTTCCAGGTGTCGTCAGTTGTGAAACTATTCCACATTGTTTCAAATGAAGACCAAACTAGTAACTTAAATATTCTCCTCCACGATCAGATCATAGAAATTTTATTTTCTTGTTACGATGATTTTCCACATCACTCTGAAATTATTTGAACTTTCAAATGTTTCAAACTTATGTTTCATTAAGTAGATATACCCATATCTGGTCAAATCATCTCTGAAGGTTAGAAAATAACAATACCCGCCACAAGCCTCAACACTCATTGGACCGCATACATCGGTATGTATTATTTCCAATAAGTCAGTAGCTCGTTCCATTGTTTCGGAGAATGGAGTTTTAGTCATCTTGCCCATGAGGCATGGTTCGCAAGCACCAATTGATTCATAATCAAGTGATTCCAAAATTCCATCAGCATGGAGTTTCTTCATGCGCTTTACACCAATATGACCTACACGACAGTGCCTCAAATAAGTGCACTATCATTTCAACTTTGCATCTTTTGGCTTCAATATTATGAACATGTGTATCGCCACGATCGAGATTCAACAAAAATAGACCACTCAAACAAGGGTGCATGACCACAAAAGATATTACTCATATAAATAGAACAACCATTATTCTCTGATTTAAATGAATAATTATCTTGCAATAAACAAGATCAATATATAATGTTCATGCTTAACGCTGGCACCAAATAACAATTATTCATGTCTAAATCTAATCCCGAAGGTAGATGTAGAGGTAGCGTGCCGGCGGTGATCACATCAACCTTGGAACCATTTCCGACGCGCATCATTACCTCGTCCTTAGCCAATCTTTGTTTGATCCGTAGCCCCTGTTTTGAGTTGCAAATACGAGCAACAGAACCAGTATCAAATACCCAGGCGCTACTACGAGCATTCATAAGGTACAAATCAATAACATGTATAACAAATATACCTTTCACTTTGGCATCCTTCTTATCCGCCAAATACTTGGGGCAGTTCTGCTTCCAGTGACCAGTCCCTTTGCAGTAGAAGCACTCAGTTTCAGGCTTAGGTCCAGACTTGGGCTTCTTCTCTTGCGCAGCAACTTCCTTGACGTTCTTCTTGAAGTTACCCTTCTTTCCTTTGCCCTTTTTCTTGAAACTAGTGGTCTTGTTAACCATCAACACTTGATGCTCCTTCTTCATTTCTACCTCCACAGCCTTTAGCATCGCGAAGAGCTCGGGAATCATATTGTTCATCCCTTGCATATTATAGTTCATCACAAAGCCTTTATAGCTTGGTGGCAGTGATTGAAGAACTCTGTCAATGACACTATCATTAGGAAGATTAACTCCGAGCTGAGTCAAGTGGTTATGGTACCCAGGCATTCTGAGTATGTGTTCACTGACAAAACTATTCTCCTCCATTTTGCATCTATAGAACTTGTTGGAGACTTCATATCTCTCAACTCAGGCATTTCCCTGAAATATTAACTCCAACTCTTGGAACATCTCATATTCTCGATGACGTTCAAAACATCTTTGAAGTCCCGATTCTAAGCCGTAAATCATGGCACACTGAACTATCGAGTAGTCATCATCTTTGCTCTGCCAGACGTTCATAACATCCGTAGTTGCTCCTACAGCAGGCCTTGCACCTAGCAGTGCTTCCAGGATGTAATTCTTTTGTGCAAGAATGAGGATAATCCTCAAGTTACGGATCCAGTCCCTGTAATTGCTACCATCATGTTTAAACTTAGCTTTCTCTAGGAATGCATTAAATTCAAAGGAACGGTAGCACGGGCCATTGATCTACAACAACATAGATATGCAAAATAACTATCCGGACTAAGTTCATTATAAATTGAATTTCAATTAATCATATTACTTAAGAACTCCCACTTAGATAGACATCCCTCTAGTCATCTAAATGATCACGTGATCCAAATCAACTAAACCATATTCGATCATCACGTGAGATGGAGTAGTTTTCAATGGTGAACATCACTATGTTGATCATATCTACTATATGATTCACGTTCGACCTTTCGGTCCCAGTGTTCCGAGGCCATATCTGCATATGGTAGGCTCGTCAAGTTTAACCCGAGTATTCTCCACGTGCAAAACTAGCTTGCACCCATTGTATGTGAACGTAGAGCTTATCACACCCGATCATCACGTGGTGTCTCGGCACGATGAGCTGTAGCAACGGTGCATACTCAAGGAGAACACTTATACCTTGAATTTTAATGAGGGATCATATTATAATGCTACCGCCATACTAAGCAAAATAAGATGCATAAAAGACAAACATCACATGCAATCAGAATATGTGACATGATAAGGCCATCATCATCTTGTGCTCATGATCTCCATCACTGAAGCATCATCATGATCTCCATCATCATAGGCTTGACACCTTGATTTCCATCGTAGCATCGTTGTCGTCTCACCAACTATTGCTTCTACGACTATCACTACCGCTTAGTGATAAAGTAAAGCAATTACATGGCGATTGCATTTCATACAATAAAGTGTATGGCTCCTGCCAATTGCCTATAGCTCTGTTACAAAACATGATCATCTCATACAACAATTTATATCTCATTATGTCTTGACCATATCACATCACAACAAGCCCTACAAAAACAAGTTAGACATCCTGTACTTGGTTGTTGCAAGTTTTCCGTGGCTTTTACGAGCTTCTAGCAAGAACCGTTCTTACCTACGCATGAAAACCAAAACGATTTTTTGTCAAGTGTGATGTTTTAACCTTCAACAAGGACCGGCCGTAGTCAAACTCGATTTAACTAAAGTTGGAGAAACAGACATCCGCCAGCCACATGTGTGCAAAAGCACGTCGGTAGAACCAGTCTAATGAACGCGGTCATGTAATGATGGTCCGGGCCGCTTCATCCAGTAATACCGCCTAATCAAAGTAATACATTGGTGGTAAGTAGTATGACTATTATTGCCCACAACTCTTTGTGTTCTACTAGTGCACATATCATCTATGCATAGACCTGGCTCGGATGACACTGTTGGGGAACATAGTAATTCAAAAAAAATCCTAACATAGTGATTCAAAAGAATTCCTAGGATCATGCAAAAAAATTCCTAGGAGATGCATAGCAACGAGAGGGGAGAGTATGTCCACGTACCCTCGTAGAATGAAAGCGGAAGCGTTTAGTAATGCGGTTGATGTAGTAGAACGTCTTCGCGATCCAACCGATCCATGTACCGAACGTACGACACCTCTGCGTTCACCACATGTTCAACTCAATAACGTCCCTTGTGCTCTTGATCCAGTTGAGGACGAGGGTGAGTTCCATCAGCATGATGGTGTGGCGATGATGATGATGAAGTTACCGGCGCAGGGCTTCGCCTAAGCACTACGACGATATGACCGAGGTGTTAAACTGTGGAGGGGGGCACCGCACACGGCTAAGAGATTGTTTGCTGTTCTTTGGGGTGCCCCCTGCCCCCGTATACAAAGGAGGAGAGGGGGAGGCCGGGCGGCCCCTGTAGGGCACGCCAGGAGAAGGGAGTCCTACTAGGACTCCAAGACCTAGTAGGATTCCACCTGGTGGAAGGGGGAAGGAAGGGAGAGGGAGAGGGAGAGGGAAGCCACGCCCCCTCCCTTAGTCCTATTCGAACTCCCCATGGGGGGCGTGCGCCTCCCCTATGTGGGTTGTCCTCTCTCTCACCTATGGCCCATGATGGCCCATTGCTTCCCCGGTGGGTTCCGGTAACCCCTCCGGCACTCCGTTTTTACCCGGTACCTCTCAGAACTCTTCCGGTGTCAGAATAACGTCATCCAATATATCAATCTTTATGTATCAACCATTTTGAGACTCCTCGTCAAGTCCGTAATATCATCCGTGACTCCGAACAAACTTCGGTCATCAAAACACATAACTCATAATACAAATTGTCATTGAATGTTAAGCGTGCAGACCCTACATGTTCAACAACCATGTAGACATGACCGAGACACATCTACGATCAATAACCAATAGCGGAACCTGGATGCTCATATTGCTTCTCACATATTCTCTAAAGATCTTTATCGGTCAAACCGCACAACAACCTACATTGTTCCCTTTGTCATTGGTATGTTACTTGCTCGAGATTCGGTCGTCGGTATCATCATACCTAGTTCAATATCGTTACTGGAAAGTCTCTTTACTCGTTCCGTAATGATTCATCCCGCAACTAACTCATTAATCACGTTGCTTGCAAGGCTTATAGTGATGAGCATTACCGAGAGGACCCAGAGATACCTCTCCAATACACGGAGTGACAAATCCTAATCTCGATCTATGCCAACCCAACAAACACCTTCGGAGACACCTGTATAACATCTTTATTATCACCCAATTATGTTGTGATGTTTGATACCACACAAGGTGGTATTCAGGAGTTGCATAATCTCATAGTCAGAGGAACATGTATAAGTCATGAAGAAAGCAATAGCAATAAAACTAAACGATCATTTATGCTAAGCTAATGAATGGGTCTTGTCCATTACATCATTCTCCTAATGATGTGATCCCTTTCATCAAATGACAACACATGTCTATGGTTAGGAAACACCATCTTTGATTAACGAGCTAGTCAAGTAGAGGCACACTAGGGACACAATGTATTGTCTATGTATTCGCACATGTACTAACTTTCCGGTTAATACAATTCTAGCATGAATAATAAACATTTAACATGATATAAGGAAATATAAATAAAAACTTTATTATTGCCTATAGGGCATATTTCCTTTAGTATCCCACTTGCACTAGAGTCAATAATCTAGATTACATAGTAATGATTCTAACACCCATGGAGTCTTGGTGCGGATCATGTTTTGCTCATGGAAGAGGCTTAGTCAATGAGTCTGCAACATTCAGATCCGTATGTATTTTGCAAATCTCTATGTCTCCCTCCACGACTTGATGACGGATGGAATTGAAGCATCTCTTGATGTGTTTGGTTCTCTTGTGAAATCTGGATTCCTTCGCTAAGGCAATTGCTCCAGTATTGTCACAAAAGATTTTCATAGGACCCGATGCACTAGGTATTACACCTAGATTGGATATGAACTCCTTCATTTGCTGCTTCAGAAGCAGCTATGTACTCCGCTTCACAAGTAGATCCCGCCATGATGCTTTGCTTGGAACTTGTAGCAACCACGATCCCAATGGACAAAATTCTCTGTGCTTAAGTGTCATCCCTAGATCGGTAATCCTGACACACACAGTACTCGAGAAATAATAACAGAGTTCAACCACACACTTATTACATCGAGGTCCTCATAAGAGTATCATTACACAAATAATATGGCTTAAGGCCATCTAAACTAAATAACTACGAATGCTTCGAAGGTAAATGAGTCCATCAACTCCAACGGCATAGCTGAGTGCATGAGAACGACCTATCGCACCTTATTTTTCGTTGGTAAAGTCTGCGACATGAGACATTGCAGCCGTGTAGGTCAGCACGTGGAATATGCTGGCAGAGTTACACTATAGAGCAAAAGAATGCAAAGAACTATATCTACATGCATATTTGGCTGGTGGAGGCTCTAAGTTCAAAAGTTTTGCATAAAGCTAATTTTTCCTTACAACAAAGGAATAAATTTTATTTGCTACTCCCAAGTTGTACCAATATTTTTAGAAGGTTTCCTCCAACTCAAATACCAGTTAAGTATCATCATTAAACCCAATTCAATTAATTAAAGAGTGATGAGATCAACAATAATATCTAATTCCAGATAGTCAAGATGTCCATAACCGGGGACACGGCTAACCATGATTAGTTTATACACTCTACAGAGGTTGCGCACTTTTCCCCACAAGACTCGACCGCATCCATGATCAGAAGATTGAGACATAGTCTTTATGAAGCATTAACTCTCTACTCCGGGCGGACCGGTACACCTACTTTCCCCTACATCTGCTAGTCCACCTCTTCAAGAGCTCGCACAACTTACTCAACTATGCCAGAGCCCATAATGTCTTGTGGCTGCACACGGAAGTTTCTAGTCATGAAATATCATATGATCCCTTTGAGCCTGGGTGGAGAACCGAGGAAAAATCACATGGGTACTTCGGGATTTCCCTAACGGGCAAGCACTGGGTTCCCAGGTGCCCCAACCAATCCACCCAGATGTGTATTAAAATTGCCACCTTAGTGTTATCCAAAATTATTAACTCTCCCAACTTCCATGTACATCACGGTCCAATCCCCGTCTACAGCATGGCTAAGTAATAATTGAACATAACGTATATTCCCGGGGTGATCATAGGTAATAGGTTCCTACCTTAAGTACTACAACCAAACCACATGTTCCCAATCCTACCCATGGAAATATTTGAGGGGCACAACTAATGCATAGTATAAACTGGGTATAAAAGAGTATGATCAAAGTGTAACTTGCCTTGCTGATGATATGCAAACTCTAGAGATTCGTAGTAACAAGCTTCGCACTCTGGAAAATCTAGCATGGACAAACCATAGCATACATAAGCAATCAAGTAAACGATGCAAAGAGAAAACAAGAAAACCAAATAAAACTCGAAACAAGCAAATAGCTAACCTAAACAGAAAACCAAATCTAACAACATTATTTTATGTGAACTATATCTTAGCGGTATGTACATGTGATTAGCTACAATTTGCAAAAAGAATCAACTCAAACGGAGTTACGAAACTCAAGATACGAACAAAACAAGATCGAATACTACTCTAAACTAACCTCAAATTTTGAATTATCAAAATCATGTTCAAGTTGGTTAACGCGAAAGAAGAGATCGTTACGAAGATCTAGCCGTTGGTTTCATCTAATTTGGATAAACGAGCTAAAAGTTACGCTAGTTTTAAGATCAGGGGCTAAATCGTGGTAAAACTTATTCGCGGATAGGTCCCTGGCTGAAAATAAACAGAAGAAGAAAAATCTATTGGACAACGTCCACTAACAGAGAAACGAACGAATTCGTTTGCTACAGAGGCTAAACGAGTGAACATTCGTTATATAAAATAAAAAACGAACCGGTCTAATTAAACCGAACTAAAACTAAAACCGAAAAAACTAGGGTTGGGTTCGGTTTTATACCGGTTCGGTGCCGGCGAGAAAAGCTGATAGCGGCGGGGCGGTTTCGGCTCCGGTGAAGCTCCGGCGGCGCGAGGTGAGGTGGCGGGGCACAACGGCGGCATCCACTTGCGCGGGCAGCGATAGCTTGAGACGAGGAGGAGAGGGGGCTGGGATGGAGTATATAAAGGCGGGGTGGCAGCTTCGGCTTGGGGAAGGGGCATGCGGCGGAGGTGGCAAACAAGGAGTCCAACTCGGACTCCTCCGGCGGGCGGCAGCGGCAGCGCTCAGGACTTCGGTCCCGAGTTGGTTCGAGCGCGCGGGCGAACTGGGCCGTGGCCTTGGCTTCGGCTGGGCCGGCCAAGTTAGACATTTAAAAAGAACAGCGCCGTGAAGAAAACAAATTATAAAAAATAAAAATAAAAGTCCTAAAATTCCAAAAACAATTTTCACCGTCCCTGCCTAATATTTGGGACAAAGTGAACATTTTTCTGGACTAAATGCAATTTTTAAAAATGCATGTTTTCTCTAATTTAACCGAATAAAATTGCAAATAAATTTCAAATAAAATAATTTGACTTCCAAATTTCTTTTCCAATATTTCTCCTATATTTTGACGAAGTCATTTTATCTTCTCTCATTATTTTTATTGGTTGAAATAATTGGAAAGAATTTGTTGAAATCAAATTGATCAAATTTTCAAATTTGAAATAAATTCAAAAATGAAAATTTAAATGAATACTCAAACTCTCTCCTTGGGTCCTTGAGTTGCTTAAGATTTCTCGAACAGAACCAAATAAAATATGAATGCAGATGAATGATCTATGTATAGCATCCAAATTGAAAATTCGGATATTACAAACCTACCCCCCTTAAGATGAATCTCGCCCTCGAGATTCGGGTTGGTTAGCAAAAAATGTGGGTGGTGCTTGCGGAGGTCTTCTTCTCGCTCCCAGGTGGCTTCCTCCTCGGTATGATGGCTCCACTAATCTTTGCAAAACTTGATAACCTTGCTGCGAATAACTCGACTAGAAAACTCGAGAATCTTCACTCGCTTCTCTTCATAGGTCAGATCACTATCCAACTCAATCGCTTCCAGTGGCACTGTATCTCTCAGAGGGATGTCATCCATCTCTGCATGACACTTCTTCAACTGGGAAACATGAAACACATCATGAACTCCTAACAATCCTTCAGGTAATTCCAACTTGTAAGCAACTTCTCCCATACGTTCCAAAACTCTATATGGTCCCACAAAACGTGGTGCTAGCTTTCCATTAACACCAAATCGTTTAACTCCTCGAAGTGGGTACACACGAAGATATGCTCTGTCTCCAACTTCGTAAGCTACTTCCTTGTGTTTAGTATTTGCACAACTCTTCTGCCTGGACCGGGCTACCTTGAGTCTGTCTCGAATCAACTTAGCCTTCTCCTCAGAATCTCTGATTAAGTCTGGTCCAAACAACTGTCTATCTCCAACTTCATTCCATGATAGTGGTGTCCTGCACCTCCTTCCGTACAAGGCTTCAAAAGGGGTCATCTTCAAACTAGCTTGATAACTGTTGTTATAGGAGAACTCTACATAGGGCAAATTGTCATCCCAACTAGATCCATAATCTAGCGCACAAGCTCTCAACATGTCCTCCAGAATCTGATTGATTCTCTTGGTCTGTCCATCTGTCTATGGATGAAAGGTTGTATAAACTCTAGCCTGGTACCCAAAGTTTCATGCAACTGATTCAAAAACTTTGAAGTAAACTGTGTTCCTCTATCTGATATGATGGTCCTCGGAACTCCATGCAGACATACGACCCCGGTCATTTATATCTTCGTCAACTTAGCACTTGTGTAAGTTGTCTTCACAGGGATGAAATGACCTACCTTCGTCAAGCGATCGACTACAACCCAGATAGAGTCATAGCCTAAATGGGTCCTGGGTAATCCAGTGATAAAATCCATGCCTAGTTTATCCCACTTCCATTCGGGTATCGGCAACGACTATAGTAAACCTGCTGGTTTCTGATGCTCTGCCTTAACTCTCTGACATACATCACATACTGCTACATACTCTGCAATATCCTTCTTCATTCCTGTCCACCAAAAACTTTCCTTCAAATCCAGATACATCTTGGTGTTGCCTTGGTGAATCGAATAAGGCGAATCATGAGCCTCTTGAAGAATTGACTTCCTGATCTCGAGGTCATTGGGTACATAGATACGATTCTCAAACCATAAAGTCTCATGCTCATCCTCACGAAAACCTTTAGCCTTTCCTTTACCCACCTTTCTTTTATCTCTGCAATCTCCTTGTCAGTCTTCTGGGCTTCTCGGATCTTTCTCAGCAAGGTGGACCGAATTTCCAATGCTGCAACAAAACCTCTCGGAACTATTTCCAATTGAAACTCTCTAAGGTCGTCAGCTAACTCCTTAGGTAATCC
The DNA here is from genome assembly GCF_002162155.2 of Triticum dicoccoides. Classification (NCBI taxonomy): domain Eukaryota; kingdom Viridiplantae; phylum Streptophyta; class Magnoliopsida; order Poales; family Poaceae; genus Triticum; species Triticum dicoccoides. Next base: position 594,390,715 of record NC_041389.1, on the reverse strand, counting down.
TGTTATGAGCATGTTAACATAACTCTTGCGGCTCAACGCATCTGCTATGACATTGGCCTTTCCTGGATGATAATGCAATCTAATGTCATAATCCTTTATGAGCTCCAACCATCTCCTTTGCCTGAGGTTCAACTCCTTCTGCGTGAAGATGTATTTCAAACTCTTATGATCCGTGTAAACATCACAACGGTTTCTGATGAGAAAATATCTCCATGTCTTGAGCGCATGCACTATGGCTGCTAACTCCAAATCATGTGTGGAATAATTCAACTCATGAGGTCAAAGCAGTCATGAGGCATTTGAAACAACTCTTCCTTCTTGCATGAGAATGCATCCAAGTCCCTGACGTGAAGTGTCGCAATAGACTTGGAAATCCTTGCGTATGTCTGGGAGAATCAGCACTCGAGCTGTAACCAAATGTTTCTTTAACTCCTGAAAACTACCTTACACTCATCTGTCCATTTAAACTTGTTTTCCTTCTTCAATAACTCCATCATGGGCTTCGCAATCTTGGAAAAATTCTCAATGAATCTCTGATAGTAACCTGCGAGTCTGAGAAAACTTCTGATCTCTCCAAGTGAGGTGGGTGCCAACCACTCAGTGACAGATGCAACCTTGGTAGGATCTACTGCTATTCCTTCTCCTGATATAACATGTCCAAGAAACCCAACTTCCTTTAACCAAAACTCACATTTGCTGAACTTGGCATACAACTGATGTTCCGTGAGCTTCTCGAGAACCAAGCGCAAATGTTCCTTATGCTCTTCTTCATTCTTCGAGTAGACCAATATATCATCAATGAACACCACAACAAACTTGTCCAAAAACTCCATGAACACCTTGTTCATCATACTCATGAAATAGGTAGGGGCATTAGTCAAACCAAATGACATAATTGTATACTCATATACCCCATACCTCGTAGAAAAAGCTGTCTTGGGTATATCCTGCTCTCGGATCTTCAACTGGCGATAACCTGATCGAAGATCAATCTTGGAGAAAACCTTAGCTCCTTGCAGCTGGTCAAACAAATCATTGATAATCAGTAGAGGGTATTTTTTCTTGATCGTCACCTCATTCAGCGCACAATAATCAACCACCATCCTTAACGATCCATCCTTCTTCTCAACTAGAAGCACTCGGGCTCCCCAAGGTGATGAGCTCGGTTGAATATAACCTTTCTCCAGTAACTCCTTGATCTGCTTCTTAATTTCCTCCAGATCATTTGCGGGCATCCGATACAGTCTCTTGGATATTGCTCCAGTGCCTGGCAATAACTCAATCAAAAACTCAATATCACGATTTGGTGGCATGCCTGGTAACCCCTCCGGAAATACACACTACAAGAAATATGTCAACTGATGACCACCACTATTGGTCACTGAAAGGTCACAAATTTCCATTTATGACCTTTTTGTGACCAAAAACATAAGGTCAAAAGCTGGGCGTCGTAAACTGACTATAGCGACCTTTCTTCTGGAATGGTCGCAAACGTTTATGACCAAAATACGTCTACTGTGGCGTTTTGGTCACTAGCAACCTCCCCAGGCCACGTAGGCATCCAGCGTGGCAATCTGACGTGGCACAAGATTCAGCCCGGTCCAATTCGGTGTTTATATGGGCCGAGCCCATTAATTCAGCCCATTTATATTTTTTTCCTCTGTGCTTTGATTGGCTAAATGGGCCTGGCCCAACAATTAGGATTTTTTTTCTGAGTTGCAGTCTTTTACAATCCATTTTTTTTGGGCCTCAACCTTTTTAGAATCTGAAAGTTATATTGCTCTTTTTAGAAACAAGTCCAACATAGTTTGGGCCATGGCCTTTTTAGAGCCCAAGTATTGAGTGCAATATAAATTCTGGACATGGCCTTTACAATCCAATAGTGGGCCAAGCCCTCTTTTATTTACAGCCAATATTCTCAAATCAGTATAGTAATAGTACTTCTTTCCCACAATAATAACACAAGTATAGAAAACTTTCTCACACAACTTTATCTCGCATAACATTAGACAGACGAACACATATCAATAACTTATCTCCTATGTTCACAAATACATAACTTTTGGAATAGCGGCACAAGCTGCAGCAATACAAGCATTCAAAAAGCAGAAGCCAGCAAGCAATATCCATCAGGAGGTGCCTTGCATACTGCCTCCTTCGAGCCTGCGAGAGAAAAAACAAGGTGAAGGTCAGTACACATCAAGGATGCTGCTGTTCTGGGTCAAGCCAAGTCAAGCGCATAAGAGAATTTAGTCAACAAAAAGTAATACACTACAAAACAAGGGAGCTCTCAAACCATACATCCTTGATGCTATTAATACACTACAAAACAAGGGAACTCCACAGCAAAACAAGGGAGCAATTCAGGGAAAGGAATACTACAGTTGCTTGAGACATGTGCTACTCGCTCGAAAGTAATCAGTAACCAACGAGTCAATAAAAGTGTGCAAGTAGGCCACTCTACCCAGTGAGATTAATACACTACAGAATCTATCTAAGACAAGACCACCACCGACATTAAACTGTACTATATTTCTGGACAGCAAACTAAATAGACGGCTGCTCTCAAACCATACATCCAAACGAAGAAAACGAGTACTCTACGGAAACCTTAGAGCATGCTTTACAACTCATATGTAGAGGCCAACTTGAAATTATGAGCATAACAAACTCGTTTTTCAGTTAGAAGCTCGCTTCCCAAAACTGTCAGGTAGTGCAGTTTTTTAACTGAACCAAATTTAGTTTACGGAACGGCCAGAGAAATCCAATTCTACAGGAGACATGGTCATATTCCTAATCATCATGCATTTTCCATGCAGATCAACCAATTCTTCTTGAAAAATGAAAATTACAGCAGTGATTCTGAAATGGCATTTACCTTCCATATCAAAGATGAAGCGTTCCCTTCTTTTAACTTCTTCAACCTAGAGCTCCTGTAGAAGAATGAAAATGACCGTTATCATGGCCGCCAATTCAAAATGAAAGCAATACCTTCCAACATAGAACAGCTAGGAAAAGAATAATTAACAGAATAATAAATAGATACACAAGCAGCTAGGAGTCGATCCTGAAGCATGAGGGCATGGATAACATTAGCAACCATGAGGAGTAAATAGTAGCAAATATTATATTGGTGGAAAAAGGTAAATACCAGCAAGCTCTAAGAAGACTCCAAGAGCTTGATGGCTCACAATACAATCATGTTTTCGATAACAAATACTACTAGAATTAAGGCACTGAACATATTCTAAGAAGTATCAACATCATGGCAGTAAAAATTAGTAGTAGCAGCTAGCAGGACATCAATCGAACACAACGTAATTATCATTTGAACAATACCGGTCACAACAAGTAATCAGAATACAGCAGCGAGTGGGTGCAAACACCAACCATAACCAGGAATACTGGAGAACTACAAGTTAAATGTACTCAAAGAAACCACCAAAATCTCTCAATACCGGTCACAACAAGTAATCAGAATACAGCAGCAACAAGTACTAGGAATAAATCACGTTAGTAACTAGAACAGAGAAAGAAAATGTAGAAGTGGCACGAGTCATGAATGGTGTCTTGAGTTACTGCTGCATCGTCCATAACAGAGGCCGAGGGACTCGCTGTGATGGGTTGCAGCATCAATGCTGATGCAGTCTCAGCCACAGGCTCCTCCTCACACCTGAAGTGAAACACGCAGGTTGGTCAGCAGAACTACAACAGTTTAGCTTTTGGAGATGACAAATAACTCAAATTACCCTTGATATCTGTTTCAAAAAAATTAACCTTCTAGTATGGCCATGTTAATACATAAAATTAACCTTTTCCCTTTACTTTCTATGAAAAATGTAAGAGACGAGAATTCTACATGTAGCTTCTGTAGACATAAATCCTAGAGAAATACAACTCTGTACGAGAATCACCCCAAATATGAACAGAACAATTCGGTATCGCCTAGACAAGGAATTGAAAATGCATGAGCTGATGCTATTGTATGATACAATTATATACTCCCATAAAAGAAGTGTTGTTTAAGTACACTCTCTTCTCTTTATTCCATCTATTAAGTATATACTCCCATAATAGATAAAAGAAGTATATACTCCCATAAAAGACTTCTAGCTGCCTTTCAGTGCCTACGTACAGTGCTTTGCAGTCAGGTTTAGGACTAGCACGGTGAAAACAAAACTATCTACTTGTTGTACTTGTTATGTTAAACCATCGAAATCAATCTGGTGTGACACAGGTGGGTTATGCTATCCACGACACGAGCACTGCATTTGTTAATATCGACTGCAGTAACGAGGGACTGTTCAATGCTACGATTCAACCACGGAGTAAACTCAAATGAGCATGGAAGAAGAGCTCACCTCGTTGAAGGCGAGGATCTGGCCGTAGCTCTTCTTCACACATTCTCGAGAGGCTTTCGAATTTGAATCATGTCCTCAGCAGAACTTGGACTTGGCGTGGATCTCGCTGGTGGCCTAGAGCTTCATGCGGTAGATCCTGGGATGCTCCTCGGTCGGCGTCGGCAGGCCCCTCCCGACAACCTCGTATTGGTGGAACTGCACGAGTGCGAGCGCCAAATGGTCAGTTCAGATCACACGACAAGAACTAATCCCCATGATAATGGTGCGTACGAGTAAGAGGGGCTCACCCTGACCGTGACCATCCTGGCCGGAGTTGCCGAGGTCGCCGTGCGTCGGTCTGGGGCGATGGGATTGCTGTTGTGCGATGCTGCGACGGGCTTCTATTCGCGGGAGCCGCGCCAGCCCAGGGCCCCGCCGGTGAGCTCCGACGAGGGGAGGGGGGAGGGAAGCGACCCCCATCACCATGGCTGCCAAATCCCTCCCTCCGGATCGAGGCTGTGTCCGCCAGATCGGTGTGGCCAAGGCTGCCAATCCGCCTCGCCTGGTCGAACTGGGCCTCGAGGAGAGGAGGTGGTGGCCATCGATGGTGGGGATGGGGGGCGACGGTGGCGGCAGCGTCCATCTCCGCCTGGATCACGCGCGTGGGGGTATGGGGAGGGGAGGGGAATTGGCTCGCGAGATTTG
>NC_041389.1:594385222-594385463 GCF_002162155.2 Triticum dicoccoides | reverse complement strand
TCCGCCTGGATCATGCGCGTGGGGGTATGGGGAGGGGAGGGGAATTGGCTCGCGAGATTTGTTCGCGAGGGGGCGACTCGGACAGGAGGGGTGGTGGAAGGAAGGATGGCCGGTGCTGGGGGTGATGAGGAGGTCGGCGGCGGCGGGGGTGGGGGAGGCCGGCGGCGGGGTTGGGATGGCAGAGAGAGGGAGGTCTGGGTCGGGGACAGGGGGATCTGGGAGGAGGTGGCGGCGGTGAGGA
>NC_041389.1:594368318-594385120 GCF_002162155.2 Triticum dicoccoides | reverse complement strand
GCGACTCGGACAGGAGGGGTGGTGGAAGGAAGGATGGCCGGTGCTGGGGGTGATGAGGAGGTCGGCGGCGGCGGGGGTGGGGGAGGCCGGCGGCGGGGTTGGGATGGCAGAGAGAGGAAGGTCTGGGTCGGGGACAGGGGGATCTGGGAGGAGGTGGCGGCGGTGAGGAGCTGAGGGAGGAGGAGTGTGGGTGCGGGTTAGGGTTTGGGCTGTGGATGGATGGCTGGATGGAGAGGTGGAGAGTTGGACGGATGGATGGGCGCCATGTCATCGATCCGTGTGACAACTAAACCCACCAATGAGAATAGAGCACATATAATTGTGTTTTTCCTTTTGTTTTTCTTCTACTTTTACACATGAAAAAAATCAAAAAATGGTCTCACATTATGCACAAGTTTGTATCTTGAATGAAAAACAATGTTGCCTAAGAAATTTTTCATTTTCGTTGCATGAAATATTCATTTTCCATTTCTCGAGTGCTCAAAATGAGTTTTTTTGTAAAGAACATACCAAATATTTGTTGCAAAATTGTATCAAATCATTTTTCTAAAATACTAGACCATATTTAATGTACAAATAACCAAATGGTTGGGTGTCAAAACAATTAATCTACCTCTCATGAAAAAGACAAATTTCCGCCGATTCAGCTGGAAGCGGGTCAAATTTGAACTGTAGCTGCCTCGTAGTTTGCTATTTATTTTTGCCAAAAATCATTTCTAGGTACATAAGTATCTTTTTAATCAGAGAAACACCAACAAAATTCCAAGATTCAACCACTAGCTAGGAACGGTCAAGCGCGCCGTTTTGACCGCATTTTGAAACGGGCATAAAAAATTCAAAAAAAAATCAAAAAATTGGGAAACCTTCGCATTGTGTCATCATATGTGGCCAAGTTCCTAGGAAAAATAACAAACTTGTAATACGACAATTATTTTAGAAAAGCGTTCTCTGAAACGAGCTATCATGTGTGGAGATCAATGGCTTTCAAGCCAAATGATCAATCTTATGGCCACATCCATGGCATAGTTTGTTCAAATGATCTCATATTGTGCACAAGGGTGCATATTGGAATGGCAAACAATGTTGCCTAAGGAAGTTTTCATTTTCGTTGGAAGAAAAAACCATTTTCCATTTTTCGAGTGCCCAAAAGGAGGTTTTTTTGTGAAGGAACTACCAAATAATTGTTGCAAAATTGGACCAAATCATTTTTATAAAATACTAGGCAATATTTAATGCACAATTGACAAAATGGTCTGGTGTAAATTTTTTTGATCCACCTCTCGTGAAAAAGACAAATTTCTGCCGATTCAGTTGGAAGCGGGTCAAATTTGAACTGCAGCTGCCTCATAGTTTGCTACTTATTTTTTCCAAAAATCATTTCTAGTTACATAAGGACCTATTTAATCATAAATACATGGTTTGGTGGCGATACGTCGAGGTTTGGGCGGTGGCCGAGGGCCCCAACTCTAGAGCGCGTAAACTCGCATGCCCGCCGCGTGGTCACCGCGTGACCGTGGCGTTACCATGTGTTCTTGGCGGCCTAGGCATGTCTAGTGGTTGTTCACTCCCCAGGTTGGTGCTAGGAAGAAAATTACAACATAAGATTCTCACGAGGAGACCAATCGATGCTCAAACATGAATTAGCAACCAAGTGTTTGATTAGCGGTACGGGAAATGTACATGGCTAATGGGCGTGAGTTTTGGCTGAGGATGATCAGTTACTAAGAAGACCGTTTTCACAAATTTTCAGCTCAAAAGGAGGAGCCTAGGTGGTACTTTCTTTGCAAACTACCACACTGGACATAACTACGAATGTTGAAGCTCGGCTCAAAATAATGAATGGATTGAGCTGGCATTTGGTGGAGGATGGTTATTTGGGCATAGGAAAGCACTTTAGAAAATGGATGCTATTTGGACATGCCAAAGTGGTACTTCCTTCACAAACTGTTACTCTGAACAGAATAGGAAAATGAATATTTTTGAATTATTTTTGAACTAGGCAAGGAAGAATTTTACATATTTGATGAAGATATGACCCAAAGAATTTATGAGATTTTTTTGGGAATTTTGGGAATGATAGAAATATAGGTTGCTTCACAACCTAGGGCAAAAACTGCCACATGGACATGACACATAGGCAAAACTGATGAGATGGCGCCTAGTCATCACAACCCAAAACAATCTACAAGGTTATGACCATCTATATTGGTCATTAACAACTAGAAATAAGGCAGCGGACTAGCACTGTTTGCTTTGTGACCATTTCGTGTAAGGAAATTACGACCTTTCTGACCAAAATGGTCGCAATGGTTTAGGGTTTGAAGCCCCCTGAACAGCTTTTGACCAATTGGTCTAAAATGGTCATAAATTTATGACCAATTCTTCGAGGGTCACTGACAGAAGGTCATAAGTTGACATATTTCTTGTAGTGACATCGGGATAGTCCTTCACTACTGGTACTTCCTCCTGAACAACTCCAGATAGTGAATTCACCTGTGTCCTCCTCGGCGCATGCCTAGACACGTACTTGATCCTCTTTCCTTCTGGGGTGGTGAGAAGAATTGATTTACTGGCGTAATCGATGTTCCCTTCAAACTTGGATAGCCAATCCATGCCTAGTATCACATCCAATCCTTGTGACTCCAGGACAATAAGGTCGGTGGGGAAAATATGTCTACCTATGGTTATTGGCAACTGATAACATCCCCTACTAGCCATATACTCTACTCTTGAGGAACTTACTAACATGTTGGCAACTTAAACTTGTCCACAAACCCCCTTGATATGAATGAATGCGATGCACCAGTATAAAAAAGAACAAGTGTTGTAAATGCATTAATCAAAAACTTATCGACAACTTCGTCGGGCTGCTCCTCAATCTCCTCCACACTGACATGGTTCACCTGACCTTTGGTGAAGGGGTTGGGCTTCTTTGCAGAACATCCATTGCCATTTTCATTCTTTGCTTCAGGACATTTAGTGGCATAGTGTCCGGTCTTCCCGCACTTGAAACAAGTAATGTGAGTCAGATCCCTCTTGGCTGGTGTCGCAGGGTTGGAACGGTTCTGACTGTTGCTTCCTCCATTCCCATTGCCATTCTTAGGGCCACTGTGGTTGTGTGAACTTCCTCTAGGGTGCGAATGTCCTCCATGGTTATGCCCTCCATGGTTGTGAGTGTGTCCTCCCGAGTACGGGGCATAGCGAGGCTTCTGCTAAGCTCCAGAAGTGTATCTCCCATGTCTGTACTTCCTCTTGCGGTTGTCAATCTGTTGTTGCCTGCCTTCTACCATGAGGGCCCTGTCTACCAGCTCCTGGTAGTTGTTGAAAGTTCCCACCATGAACTGCATGCTTAGCATCATTGAGTCCCTCGAGAAACTTCTCCTACTTCGCAGCATCTGTGGCCACATCATCTGGGGCATAGCGTGCTAACTTACTGAACTCATCCACATACTGTCCCACTGTGCGACTCCCTTGGCGTAAGTTGTGAAACTCACGCTTCTTCAAACTCATGGCTCATGCTGAAACATGTGTGGTGCGGAAGGCTTGCTAAAATTGATCCCATGTAACTGTAGTAATGGGGTAAGTGGTGGTGAAATTCTCCCATCAAGATGTTGCGGGTCCATCCAGCTGATGTGCGGAAAAGCGCACTCTCTCCGCATTTGTGCATCCAACAGTGGTCAACTATCTTCCAATCTTGCGGAGCCAATCATCTGTCACAATCGGCTCAGTGCTACTAGAGAACACCGGCGGATTCAACCTCAGAAAACAGGATAGGTTGTCAACAGGGGGGTAGTGGTGGATTGTTGTTGTTGTTGTTGTTGTTGTTGTTGTTGTTGTTGTTGTTGTTGTTGTTGTTGTTGTTGTTGTTGTTGTTGTTGTTGTTGTTATTGTTGTTGTTGTTGTTGTTTTGTTGTTGTTGTTGTTGTTGTTGTTGTCGTCGTTGTTGCCTTGGTTTTGGTTCTGGACTAACAACTGCATCAAGGCATTCTGCTGTTGAATCAACTAGGTGAGCTCCGGTGGAAAATTGAATCTGGTATCATGTCTCGGAGGCACCTGATGGGTTAGAGGGGGGGGGTGAGAAAACAGAATAGAAGGAGGTCTAAAAGAGATTTCACTACCCATACGCACATGAGGCAAAACAATCAATACACTTCATTCAATATCAAACAAGGTTCACACAAACGATCTAATCTATGATTACAAATCGATCAATGCTAACTACTTGGAGAATACTACTAGTAACATGGTGGTCATCTAGAAATTTTGATCGGTGGAAGACTCCATAATGTATGCTCCAGCTTCGTCTACGTAGTCGTCATCAGTGTCATCATCTGCATCACTGTCCGTGTCGGTGTCGTCCAAGATGATGTAGTCCTCTGAACGAATCTCCACTTCGGGCTCTTGCTTCTGGTTCACCATGGAAATTCCTAGCTTCTTCTTCAGTTCTTATTGCTTCTCCAGTAGCACAGTAATTTCTTATTCATATCCATCGCATGTTGACTTCAGTTCCTCTTCTAGCTCGATATTCCTCTTCATCACCTTCTTGGTCTTCTTCATGATGGCGATCATCTAGTTCTCATATCGGTGAATGTGCTGATCCATCTCCTAAATGTATGCTGCAATTGATCCATCCTTCCTGGTATGAATCATCTCCCAGTGATCGTCTCGACGTCCACATATCTGTTAGACGGTGTCTTCAAGGTCCTTGTGGTACTATTCACATATGCGTCCAAAAGAAATGTGATCTGCCATGCTCTTTCCCAAGTTCCAAGGTAGTGCATCCAAGGTAAACTCCATGGGCTCGGTTGTCGGCGCAATCATTCTTCCAGGTACACAAACTTTGATCCTCCAGCGCTCCTCTTTCGATAATGTTGCAGGAAGGTTCCGGTGAAGCTTGGTAGTCTGATGTCTAGGTACTTGGTGACTTCCTTCATGTGTCATCCGAAAGGGGTGTCATCATCTGGCTGAGTGAACTTGTTCTTGGGGTCCGCCATCTATATAGTAGAAAAAGAGGAGAATTAGAAATGAGCAAAGAAGAGAATTCCTGTGACTTTTCCTAGTGGTCGCGTCCTACGGTCAGCATGTGCTCTGATACCATCTTGTAGCGATCACGACCCCAATGGACCGAAGTCTCTGTGCTTAAGTGTCATCCCTGGATCGGTAATGCTGACACACATAGTACTCGAGGAATTATAACAGAGTTCAATCACACACTTATTACATCGAGGTCCTCATAAGAGTATGATTACACATATAATATGGTTGAAGGCCATCTAAACTAAATAACTGCGGAAGTTTCGAAGTTAAATGAGTCCATCAACTCCAATGGCATAGCTGAGTGCATGACAACGACCTATCGCACATTCTTCTTCGTTGGTAAAGTCTGCAACATGAGATGTTGCAGCCGTGTTGCTCAGCACATGCAATAAGCTGGCAGAGTTACACTGTAGAGCAAAAGAATGCAAAGAACTATATCTACATGCATATTTGGCTGGTGGAGGCTCTAAGTTCAAAGGTTTTGCGTAAAGCTAATTTTTCCCTACAACAAAGGAATAAATTTTATTTGCTACTCCCAAGTTGTACCAATATTTGAGAAGGTTCCTCCAACTCAAATCCCAATTAAGTATCGTCATTAAACCCAATTCAATTAATTAAAGAGTGATGATATCAACAATAATATCCAATTCCAGATACTAAAGATGTCCATAACCGGGGACATGGCTAACCATGATTAGTTTATACACTCTGTAGAGGTTGCGCACTTTTTCCCACAAGACTCGACCACGTCCATGATCGGAAGATCGAGACATAGTCTTTTTGAAGCATTAACTCTCTACTCCATGCGGACCGGTACACCTACTTTCCCCTACATCTGCTAGTCCACCTCTTCATGAGCTCACAGAACTTACTCAACTATGCTAGAGCCCATAATGGCTTGTGGCTGCACACAGAAGTTTCTAGTCATGAAATATCATATGATCCCTTTGAGCCTGGGTGGCGAACCGAGGAAAAATCACACGGGTACTCCGGGATTTCCCTAACAGGCAAGCACTGGGTTCCCCTGGTGCCCGAACCAATCCACCCAGATGTGTATTAAAGTTGCCAACTTAGTGTTATCCAAAATTATTAACTCTCACAACTTCCATGTAAATCATGATCCAATCCCCGTCTACAGCATGGCTAAGCAATAATTGAACATAACATATATTCCCGGGGTGATCAAAGGTAATAGATTCCTACCTCAAGTACTACAACCAAAACCACATGTTCCCAATCATACTCATGCAAATATTTGAGGGGCACAACTAATGCATAGTAAAAACTGGGCATAAAAGAGTATGATCAAAGTGTAACTTCCCTTGCTGATGATCTGCAAACTCTAGAGATTCGTAGTAACAAGCTTTGCACTCCAAAAAATCTAGCGTGGACAAACAATAGCATACATAAGCAATCAAGCAAACGATGCAAAGAGAAAACGAGAAAAGATCCAAATAAAACTCGAAACAAGCAAATAGCTAACCTAAACAGAAAACCAAATCTAACAACATTATTTTTATGTGGATTAGATCTTAATAGTAGGTACATGTTATTAGCTATGATTTTCAAAAACAATCAACTCAAACGGAGTTACGAAACTCCAGATACGAACAAAACAAGATCGAATACTACTCTAAACTAAACTCAAATTTTAAATTGTCAAAATCATGTTCAAGTTGGTTAACTGGATATAAGAGATCGTTATCGTTTCTACAAATTATATTGAGAAATATAAGCCATAGAAACTAGAAAACAAGCAAACTATGTAATGAAAACAGAATCTGTCAGAAACAGAACAGTCTGTAATGATCTGAACAATAACCATACGTCTGATACTCCAAAAATTATGAAATAAATTGGTGTACGTGAGGAATTTGTCTATTAATCTTATTAAAAAAGAATCAACTCAAAATCACTCTTCTGTAAAAAATGACATCTAATCTCGTGAGCACAAAGTCTCTGCTTTTTACAGCAAGATCACATTAACTTTCACCCAAGTCTTCCCAAAGGTCTTACTTGGCACTTTATTGAAACTAAAGCTATAAAACATGATTAATACAGTAGCTTAATCATTTAGAAACACAAAAAAAGTAAGGATAAACATTGGGTTGTCTCCCAATAAGCGCTTTTCTTTAATGCCTTTTAGCTAGGCATGATGATTTCAATGATGCTCGCACAAAATATAAGAGTTGAAACACAAAGAGAGCATCATGAAGAATATGATGAGCACATTTAAATCTAACTCACTTACTATGCCTAGGGATTTTGTGAGCACACAATTTATAGGAACAAGAATCAACTAGCATAGGAAGGCAAAACAAGTTTAACTTCAAAACATTAAGCACATAGAGAGGAAACTTGATATTATTGCAACTCCTACAAGCACATATTCCTCCTTCATAATAATTTTCAGTAGCATCATGGATATCTACTTTGTCTCATACTCAATTAGAACCTCTTCCGAAATAGTGGAATACTAACTAAAGTTGACACTCTTCCAAATCCACTTTCATAAATATCGTACGAAGATTCAACACCCTCCAAGATAGTGGGATCACTAATTCCTAAAGTTGACACTCTTCCAAACCCACTTTAAATTATAGTACTATTCATACTCCAAAAGATATAAGTGAAGTTCCTGGAGCATTCTACAATCAATATAGACTAACCAATATCCAAGCTCAAAATATATAAGTGAAGCGCACAAAGCATTCTATAAAGCCATACTTCAAACGATTTAAGTGAAGCACAAAGAGCAATTCTATAGGATCATACTTAAAAGATATAAGTGAAGCACATGAAGTATTCTATAAATCAATGAAGAGATATCTCATACTAGCATTATTCTTAAATAAAAAAAACACAAATGGCACAAACAATGTGAACAAAACAAAAACCGAGGTATACCGATATTTGTCGAAGAAGAAAGATGGGATGCCAACCGGGGCATCCCCAAGCTTAGATGCTTGAGTATCCTTTGAAATATTTACTTGGGGTGCCTTGGGCATCCCCAAGCTTGAACTCTTGTCTCTCTTTATTCTTCTCACATCGGTAACTCCTCGTTCTTCAAACACTTCATTCACAAAAACTTCAACAAAAACGTTGTGATATCCGTTAGTGTAATAAAGCAAACTACCACTTTAAGGTACTGTAATTAACTCATTCTTTGTTTATATTGGTGTTAAACCTACTGTATTCCAACTTCTCTATGGTTCATACCCCCCCCATACTAGCCATAGATACAACAAAATAAGCAAACAACACACGAAAAACAGAATCTGTTAAGAACAGGACAGTCTGTAGTAATCTGGAAGTTTAGTAAATTTCTGTATCTCCAAAAAATATGAAATAAATTTTAAATTTTGAACAATTTTTACAGAAGTAATGCGCAAAACGTTTCAGGCCCATTTGACTTTCCAATAGAAAATGTAAATTCATGCACTACAGCCAAAGTTTCTGTTTTTGTTCTGCACATAGTAAGCAAGCAATCTAATCATACTAAAACCAAAGCTTGGCACATTATTTTTATAATACAAAGGATATATACAAGAGGATAATTATTTACAGAGAAACTTCCATGAAAAATTCTACATTGTTTCTGTGAGCATGAACGCAAGTGCTCAAGGTCGACCCTCACTTCTTCAATGCATAACTTTCCAATCACTTCTCTTTTTGAAAAACCTTTTTAGGCATGAGAGGCAAGTAAATAATTTTTTTGGTATTTTCATTCTTTTTAAAAAAAAATTGTATGTTTCACCCACAACTAAACAGGAACAAAAAGGAAAAACAAAATCTACTAAGTAAAGAAAGCAAACAAGCACACACGAGAATATCAACCCCACGCTATTGCTCCCCGGCAACGGCGCCAGAAAAGAGCTTGATAATCTCCAAGTGCAGGGAATCATCGTAGCAATTCCCAAAGGTGGAAGTGATAAGTATGGAGTGTCGAACCCACAAAGAGCTAAAGGTAAGATCAATATTCTCTCAAGCCCTATCTGCCACTGATACGACTCTACGTGCACCGAACGTTTGCTTCCAACTAGAAACAAGAAATAAAACTGTGTTGTGGGTATGAAGAGGATAACTTTGTATGAAATCGGAGAGATAAAATATAAAAGTAGGTGTTGTTATCATAAATTTAGAATATATTACTAAATAATATAAATAGCGAGTGTGGAATCATGGTGGATCGATGTGCGGAATTGTCCTAGGCAATTGTTAACAAGACCAGTAATCACTATTGCAATTTCACATGAGGGAGAGGCAAAAGCTAACATACTTTCTCTACTTGGATCATATACACTTATGATTGGAACTCTAGCAAGCGTTCGCAAATACTAAAGATCATTAAGGTAAAACCCAACCATAGCATCAAAGAATCAAGTCCTCTTTATTCCCATACGCAACAACCCCTCTTACTCGGGTTTGTGTTTCAGTCACTCACCAACCCACTATAAGCGAATCATGAACGTATTGCAACACCCTACAGCGGGAATCTCTCACGCTTGCCCGACATGGAGAGCACCATAGGACATCATCAAAGTGAAACATACAACTCATACCAATCTATATCATCAATCAACCCAAAGACAATAGATATCTACTCAAAACATCATAGGATGGCAACACATCATTGGATCATAATATGCGGCATAAAGCACCATGTTCAAGTAGGGATTACAGCGGGGTGTGGGAGAGTGGACCGCGTAAAAGAGATGAGGATGGTGATGATGATGGTGATGTTGATGAAGACGATCACCGTGGCGATGATTCCCCTCCCGATGGCACTCCGGTGCCACCAAGAGAGAGGAGGAGAGGTTCTCCCCCTTGTGCTTCCTCCTCCATGGCTTTCCCCCTCTGGTCCTTGGTCTTCATGGAGATGATGGCCCCTCCGAGATCCTCCTCCATGGCCTCCGGTGATGATGGCCCCCTCCGGCAGGGTGCCAGAGAGGACCTAGATTGATTTCTCGTGGCTACAGAGGCTTGCGGCGGCGGAACTTCCGATCTAGGTTAATTCCTGAAAGTTTGTATAAATGGATCACACTATAAAAGCGTATACAGGCTTCTCCAAAAGTCTGTATAAAACCATATGCTTTGATCACACTATCAAAGTGTATATTCCAACTCCAAGAGGCTTGCACCAGTGTATAAATGGATCTCTCAAGCTTGCACACTTTGTTAGCATCTTTTGGATCGACAAAACCTTCTGGTTGCATCATATATAACTCTTCTTTAAGAAATCCATCAAGGAATGCAGTTTTACATTTGCCAAATTTCATAATCATAAAATGCGGCAATTGCTGACATGATTCGGACAGACTTAAGCATTGCTACAGGTGAGAAGGTCTCATCGAGCCCACTCCTTGAACTTGTCGAAAACCTTTTGCAACAAGTCGAGCTTTGTAGGCAGTAACATTACCGTCAACGTCAGTCTTCTTATTGAAGATCCATTTATTTTCTATGGCTTGCCAATCTCGGGCAAGTCCACCAAAGTCCACACTTTGTTCTCATACATGGATCCCATCTGAGATTTCATGGCGTCAAGCCATTTCGCGGAATCTGGGCTCATCATCGCTTCCTCATAGTTCGTAGGTTTATCATGGTCTAGTAACATGACTTCCAGAAAAGGATTACCGTACCACTCTGGTGTGGATCACACTCTGATGCACCTTTCTGATTTGGGTCGAGCTTATCATGTTGAAGCTTTTTCACATAAGCATCGCAACCCCAAATTTTAAGAAACGACAATTTTAGTTTCTTGCAACACCACAGTTCATATGGCGTCGTCTCAACGGATTTTAATGGTGCCCTATTTAACGTGAATGCAGACGTCTCTAAAGCATAACCCCAAAATGATAGCGGTAAATCGGTAAAAGACATCATAGATCGCACCTTATCCAATAAAGTACGGTTACGACGTTCGGACACACCATTTCGCTGTGGTGTTCCAGGTGGCGTCAGTTGTGAAACTATTCCACATTGTTTCAAATGAAGACCAAACTCGTAACTCAAATATTCTCCTCCACGATCAGACCGTAGAAATTTTATTTTCTTGTTACAATGATTTTCCGCTTCACTCTGAAATTCTTAGAACTTTTCATATGTTTTAGACATATGTTTCATTAAGTAGATATACCCATATCTGTTGAAATCATCTATTAAGGTTAGAAAATAACGATACCCTCCATGAGCCTCAACACTCATTGGACCGCATACATCGGTATATATTATTTCTAATAAGTCAGTAGCTCATTCCATTGTTCCGGAGAACGGAGTTTTAGTCATCTTGACCATGAGGCATGGTTCGCAAGCACCAATTGATTCATAATCAAGTGATTCCAAAAATCCATCAGCATGGTGTTTCTTCATGCGCTTTACACCAATATGACCTAAACGGTAGTGCCACAAATAAGTTGCACTATCATTATCAACTTTGCATCTTTTGGCTTCAATTTTATGAACATGTGCATCACCACGATCGAGATTCAACAAAAATAGACCACTCAAACAAGGGTGCATGACCATAAAAGATATTACTCATATAAATAGAACATCCATTATTCTCCGATTTAAATGAATAATCGTCTCGCATTAAACAAGATCCAGATATAATGTTCATGCTTAACGCTGGCACCAAATAACAATTATTCAGGTCTAAAACTAACCCCGAAGGTAGATGTAGAGGTAGCGTGCCGGCGGCGATCACATCGACCTTGGAACCATTTTCGACGTGCATCGTGACATCATCCTTAGCCAATCTTCGTTTGATCTGTAGCCCATGTTTCGAGTTGCAAATATGAGCAACAGAACCAGTATCAAATACCCAGGCGCTACTACGAGCATTCGTAAGGTACATATCAACAACATGTATATCAAATATACCTTTCACTTTGCCATCCTTATTATCCGCCAAATACTTGGGGCAGTTCCGCTTCTAGTGACCAATCCCTTTGCAGTAGAAGCACTCAGTTTCAGGCTTAGGTCCAGACTTGGGCTTCTTCTCTTGAGCTGCAACTTGCTTGTCGTTCTTCTTGAAGTTCCCATTCTTTCCTTTTCCCTTTTTCTTGAAACTAGTGGTCTTGTTAACCATCAAAACTTGATGCTCCTTCTTGATTTCTACCTCCACAGCCTTTAGCATCGCGAAGAGCTCGGGAATCATCTTGTTCATCCCTTGCATATTATAGTTCATCACAAACCTTTATACCTTGGTGGCAGTGATTGAAGAACTCTGTCAATGACACTATCATCAAGAAGATTAACTCCCAGCTGAGTCGAGTGGTTATGGTACCCATACATTCTGAGTATGTGTTCACTAACAGAACTATTCTCCTCCATTTTGCAGCTATAGAACTTGTTGGAGACTTTATATCTCTCAACTCGGGCATTTGCTTGAAATATTACTTCAACTCTTTGAACATCTCATATGCTACATGATGTTCAAAACATCTTTGAAGTCCCGATTCTAAGCCATAAAGCATGGCACACTGAACTATCGAGTAGTCATCAGCTTTGCTCTGCCAGACGTTCATAACATCCGCAGTTGCTCCTGCAGCAGGCCTTGCACCTGGCGGTGCTTCCAGGACGTAATTATTCTGTGCAACAATGAGGATAATCCCCAAGTTACGGACCCAGTCCGTGTAATTGCTACCGTCATCTTTCAACTTAGCTTTCTCTAGGAACGCATTAAAATTCAAAGGAACGGTAGCACGGGCCATTGATCTACAACAACATAGATATGCAAAATAACTATCACGACTAAGTTCATGATAAATTAAAGTTCAATTAATCATATTACTTAAGAACTCCCACTTAGATAGACATCCCTCTAGTCATCTAAATGATCACGTGATCCAAATTAACTCAACCATGTCTGGTCATCACGTGAGATGGAGTAGTTTTCAATGGTGAACATCACTATGTTGATCATATCTACTATATGATTCACGTTCGACCTTTCGGTCTCCGTGTTCCGATGCCATATCTGCATATGCTAGGCTCGTCAAGTTTAACCCAAGTATTCTGCAGGTGCAAAACTGACTTGCACTCGTTGTATGTGAACGTAGAGCTTATCACACACGATCATCACGTGGTGTCTCGACATGACAAACTATAGCAACGGTGCTTACTCAGGGAGAACACTTATACCTTGAAGTTTAGTAAGGGATCATCTTATAATGCTACCACCGTACTAAGAAAAATAAGATGCATAAAAGATAAACATCACATGCAATCAAAATATATGTGACATGATATGGCCATCATCATCGTGTGCTCATGATCTCCATCACCGAAGCATCTTCATGATCTCCATCGTCACCGTCGTGACACCTTGATCTTCGTCGTATCGACGTTGTCGTTTCGCCAACTATTTCTTCTATGACTATTGCTACCGCTTAGTGATAAAGTAAAGCAATTACATGGCGATTGCATTGCATACAATAAAGCGACAACCATATGGCTCCTGCCAGTTGTCGATAACTCTCTTACAAAACATGATCATCTCATACAACAATTTATATCACATCATGTCTTGACCATATCACATCACAGCAAGCCCTACAAAAACAAGTTAGACGTCCTCTACTTTGTTGTTGCAAATTTTATGTGGCTGCTACGGGCTTCTAGCAAGAACCATTCTTACCTACGCATCAAAACCATAACAATTTTTCGTCAAGTGTGTTGTTTTAACCTTCACAAGGACCAGCCGTAGTCAAACTCGATTCAACTAAAGTTGGAGAAACTGACACCCGCCAGCCACCTGTGTGCATAAACACGTCGGTAGAATCAGTCTCGTGAACGTGGTCATGTAATGTCGGTTCAGGCCACTTCATCCAACAATACCGCTGAATCAAAGTAAGACGTTGGTGGTAGCAGTATGACTATTATCGCCCACAACTCTTTATGTTCTACTCGTGCATATCACATCTACGCATAGACCTGGCTCGGATGCCACTGTTGGGAAATGTAGTATTTGAAAAAAAAATCCTAAGATCATGCAAGTTCTATCTATGTGATGCATAGCAACGAGAGGGGAGAGTGTGTCCATGTACCCTCGTAGATCAAAAACGGAAGCATTTAGTAACACGGTTGATGTAGT
Organism: Triticum dicoccoides; assembly: GCF_002162155.2. NCBI lineage: Eukaryota > Viridiplantae > Streptophyta > Magnoliopsida > Poales > Poaceae > Triticum > Triticum dicoccoides. The sequence goes on along the minus strand of NC_041389.1, from coordinate 594,370,986 downwards.
CGAACGTCTTCGCGATCCAACCGATCCAAGTACCGAACGTACGGCACCTCCGCGTTCATCACACATTCAGCTCGATGACGTCCCTCATGCTCTTGATCCAATTGAAGACGAGGGTGAGTTCCGTTAGCACAACAGCGTGGCGACGGTGATGATGATGCTACTTGCGCAGGGCTTCGCCTAAGCACTACAACGGTATGATCGAGGTGTGTAACTGCGGAGGGGGCACCGCATACGATTGGGAGAGAAACTTGTGTATTTTAAGGTGTCCCATGCCTCGTATATAAAGGAGGGAGGGGGAGGCCAGCCGACCCTTGCAGGTGCGCCTGGGAGAGAGGAGTCCTACTAGGACTCCAAGTCCTAGTAGGAGTCCACCTCCCGGGAAAGAGGGGGAAGGAAGGAGAAGGAGAGGGGATAGGAAAGGGGGCGCCGTCCCCCCTTCCCTTGTCATATTCAAACTGCTAAGGGGGGCACGCGGCCTACCCTGGACGCCCTCCTCTCTCTCCACTAAGGCCCATCATGGCCCATTAGTTCCCCGAGGGGTTCCGGTAACCCCTCCTGCACTCTGGTTTTACCCGAACTTCACCGGAACCTTTCTGATGTCCGAACATAGCCATCCAATATATCAATATTTATGTCTCGACCATTTCGAGACTCCTCGTCACATCCATGGTCTCATCCGGGACTCCGAACAAACTTCGGTCATCAAAACACATAACTCATAATACATATCGTCATCGAACGTTAAGCGTGCGGACCCTACGGGTTCGAGAACTATGTAGAGATGACCGAGACACATCTTCGATCAATAATCAATAGCAGAACCTAGATGCTCATATTGGCTCCCACATATTCTACAAAGATCTTTATCGGTCAAACCGCATAACAACATACGTTGTTCCCTTTGTCATCGGTATGTTACTTGCCCAAGATTCGATCGTCGGTATCCTCATACCTAGTTCAATCTCGTTACCGGCAAGTCTCTTTACTCGTTCCGTAATGCTTCATACCACAACTAACTCATTAGTCACATTGCTTTCAAGGATTATAGTGACGAGTATTACCGAGAGGGCCCAGAGATACCTCTCCGAAACACGGAGTGACAAATCCTAATCTTGATCTATGCCAACTCAATAAACACCTTCGGAGACACCTGTAGAGCATCTTTATAATCACCCATTTATGTTGTGACATTTTATAGCACACAAGGTGTTCCTCTGGTATTCGGGAGTTGCATAATCTAATAGTCTGAGGAACATGCATAAGTCATGAAGAAAGTAGTAGCAATAAACTTCAACGATCATTTTGCTAAGCTAACAGATGGGTCATGTCCATCACATCATTCTCCAATGATGTGATCCTGTTCATAAAATGATAACACATGTCTATGGTTAGGAAACATAACCATCTTTGATTAACGAGCTAGTCTAGTAGAGGCATACTAGAGATCATATGTTTTGTTTATGTATTCACACATGTACTAAGTTTCCGGTTAATACAATTGTAGCATGAATAATAAACATTTATCATGATATAAGGAAATATAAATAACAACTTTATTATTGCCTCTACGGCATATTTCCTTCATCTTCCATCTTTGGAGATGAGAGTGATCATGTGCCATCTTCGACCTTCATTCACGGCGACGACATGGTTGAGCATGGGATTTTCCCTTCGACCACGGCGACGTATGATGACTTGAGTGACTTATGCCACCATATTGGGAGTGAGAGAGAATTCACCACTAGCCCCATATATGACGAGTTGCCCCAATTCCCATGTGAGGAGAGCCACAACCCCCGCCACTTGAGTGAGATGAGTGACTCCACCATATGTGAGATTGAGTGCACCTACTTTGAGGGAGTGAGTGAGCAACCACATAGGTAGAGTGAGGTAGTTGATAGGGCATTTGAGGCCACTTCGATTTCTAACGACGTAACCTCTACCTCTATTGTGTCTTCTCATTTGGTGCTAGGTCCCATATATGATGACGCGCTGATACTCGACGACTTCGTCCTCCCTTTGGACAAGACGATGGCCATGGTGGAATATGATGCACCCCCCACATGGTTCCATCAAGATGATGATATTGACCACCATTTGGTCTTTCCCACATCACCTACACCACTTGAGCGGAATGAAAATGGTCACATAGGTGACGGTGATGCTCTAGTCCCACTAGCGAACATTCTTGACATTGATTGCTTGCATGATGTTGATCAACCTATTTCCATGCTTCATGCTAGTGCGACTTCCTCATATGATGATTTCTTGCCCATTTACAATGAGTATGATGATTCTCATGTGGAGTATATGTGACGCCCGGGTAATTAAGCTACAGTGATTCCCCGCTAATGATGCCACGTCACCACGGTTACTGTGATAAACTCTCGATAGTTCAGAACCGAAACAAATTCAAAATTTAAATAAAAGAAAACAATAAAAGTTTTTAAAAATTAAAATAAAAATGTTCGGTGGTTGCCAAATATTACAAAGATAATTATGGTGTAAGGTTCACAATTTTATAAAATGCCTAAGTGTTTATAAATAAATAAAAACAGAAAAGAAAATAAATAAAAGGAAAACAGAAAACAAACAAAAAAAAGGAAAAGAGAGAAAGCCCCCCCCCACTGGGCTTCGGCCCAGCCGGCCCTCCTCTCTGGCCTACAAG
>NC_041389.1:594361658-594367659 GCF_002162155.2 Triticum dicoccoides | reverse complement strand
TGGCCGCCGTCGACCTCGCCCGCCCGCGCGCTCACCCTGCCGCCTGGGATCTCGCTGGGAGGACCGTCGTCGACCCCTGCTTCGTCTACGCCGCTGGATCGAGGCCGGGGGGCCACCACGTCGATGCACGCCTCATCGCCCCCGTCTGCCTCCGCCTCGGCCGCCTCGCCCTCGTCCGCGTTGCCACCACCGGACCGTCCCCATCCTCCTCCTCAACGGCCGACCCCGAGCCTCGCCGCCTCCGCTTCCCTTCAACGCAAGTGAGGCCCCAGCCTCTGCCTCCCTCTCCTTTCCTCTACCGCCGTAACCGACCACCGCGCCCCACAGCTACGCCCGGCCACCCTCGCCTCGCCCTGGCGCCCTCCCGTGCGTGCCCGTGATGCCACACGCGCTCACACGCGACCCCGTCCGTCGTGGCCTCGCCCCGCTGATGCTTCTACTGCCGCTGCCGTGCCAGCGCCTTCCCGCTCGCCGGCCGCGCCCCTGCGCTTGCGTTCGCACGCTCGACCTCGCGTGCACCCGCCCTTGTCCCGTCGATGCCCGTGGCCGCGGCCCCGGCTAGCCGCGCCTGGGTCCGATGCCCGGCGTTTGCCCCGGTGCCCATGCCCGCACCCGTTAGCCCGTTAGGCCCTGGGCCTATGACAGATGGGGCCCCACGCCCCAAGAGAACGTGTCTGTTAAAAAAAAAGGAGTTAAAAAAAATATAAAAAAAAATAAATCAATAATAAATAATAAAAATAATTAATTAATTAACTAATTAATTAACTTACTTAATTCTGATTAACTTAGCTAATTAAGATTAATTAATCTAATGACTAGTTAACCTAATTAACTACTGTTAATTAGCTAACAGAGTATGACAGTGGGGCCCACCCCCTATTAACACTAATTAGGTTAATTAAAATGTTTAATTAAAAAAATGTGTCACTGACCAGTGGGACCCACTGGTCAGGTTGACCAGTCAACCCTGTTGACTGCTGACGTCAGCATGACCTCATGCTGATGTCATAAATCCATTTTCGAATTAAATAAAATAATTAATTAAATCTCAGAAATTAATAAAATCTTTAGAAAATCATATCTTTTAATCCGTAACTCGGATTAAAATACTTTCTACATGAAAGTTGCTCAGAACGACGAGACGAATCCGGTTACGCAGCCCGTTCGTCCGCCACACACCCCTAGCTTACCGAACACGCAACTTTCCCCCTCCGGTTCACCGGTCCGAAAACACGAAACACCGAGAATACTTTCCCGGATGTTTTCCCCCTTCGTCGGTATCACCTACTACCGCGTTAGGGCACACCGAACACCGCGTATTGCCTTGATATATTTTGTGGTGCTTTGTTTGCTTTGTATTCATTATTTCTCCCCCCTCTTCTCTCCGGTAGACTACGAGACCGACGCTGCTGCTGCCCAGTTCGACTACGGAGTTGACGACCCCTCTCTCTTGCCAGAGCAACCAGGCAAGCCCCCCCTTTGATCACCAGATATCGCCTATTCTCCTCTATACTGCTTGCATTAGAGTAGTGTAGCATGTTACTGCTTTCGTTAATCCTATTCTGATGCATAGCCTGACATTGTCGCTACATCTGTTGATACCTTACCTGCAATCCTAAATGCTTAGTATAGGATGCTAGTTTATCATCATTGGCCCTACATTCTTGTCAGTCTGCCTTGCTATACTATCGGGCCGTGATCACTTGGGAGGTGATCACGGGTATATACTATACATACATACATACTATACAGATGGTGACTAAAGTCGGGTCAGCTCATTGAGTAACCGCAAGTGATTCTGACGAGGGGGCTGAAAGGACAGGTGGCTCCATCCCGGTAGAGGTGGGCCTGGGTTCCCGACGGCCCTCGACTGTTACTTTGTGGCGGAGCGACAGGGCAGGTTGAGACCACCTAGGAGACAGGTGGGCCTGGCCCTGTTCGGCGTTCGCGGATACTTAACACGCTTAACGAGATCTTGGTATTTGATCTGAGTCGGCTACGAGCCTATACGCACTAACCATCTACGTGGGAGTAGTTATGGGTATCCCGACGTCGTGGTATCAGCCGAAGCACTTCAGACGTCAGCGACGGAGCGGCGCGCGCCGAATTGGACTGGAACGCCACTAGGCTAGGTCTGCTTTCGGCCGCCCACGCAACGTGCAGGTGTGCTCAGGGCGATGGGCCCAGACCCCTGCGCGCTTAGGTTTAGACTGGCGTGCTGGCCTCTCTGTTTTGCCTAGGTGGGGCTGCGACGTGTTGATCTCCCGAGGCCGGGCATGACCCAGGAAAGTGTGTCCGGCCAAATGGGATCAAGCGTGTTGGGCTATGTGGTGCACCCCTGCAGGGAAGTTAATCTATTCGAATAGCCGTGATCTTCGGTAACAGGACGACTTGGAGTTGTACCTTGACCTTATGACAACTAGAACCGGATACTTAATAAAACACACCCTTCCAAGTTCCACAGACAACCCGGTGATCGCTTTTCCGCAGGGCGACGAGGAGAGGATCGCCGGGTAGGATTATGCTATGCGATGCTACTGGAGATGCTGCTTGGAGATGCTACTTGGAGATGCTACTTGGAGGACTACAATCTACTCTCTTCTATATGCTGCAAGACGGAGGCTACCAGAAGCGTAGTCTTCGACAGGATTAGCTATCCCCCTCTTATTCTGGCATTCTGCAGTTCAGTCCACCGATATGGCCTCCTTACACATATACCCATGCATATGTAGTGTAGCTCCTTGCTTGCGAGTACTTTGGATGAGTACTCACGGTTGCTTTTCTCCCTCTTTTCCCCTTTCCCTTCTACCTGGTTGTCGCAACCAGATGCTGGAGTCCAGGAGCCAGACGCCACCGTCGACGACGACCCCTACTACACCGGAGGTGCCTACTACTACGTGCTACCCGCTGATGACGACCGGGAGTAGTTAGGAGGATCCCAGGCAGGAGGCCTGCGCCTCTTTCGATCTGTATCCCAGTTTGTGCTAGCCATCTTATGGCAACTTGTTTAACTTATGTCTGTACTCAGATATTGTTGCTTCCGCTGACTCGTCTATGATCGAGCACTTGTATTCGAGCCCTCGAGGCCCCTGGCTTGTATTATGATGCTTGTATGACTTATTTGTATTTGTAGAGTTGTGTTGTGATATCTTCCCGTGAGTCCCTGATCTTGATCGTACACATTTGCGTGCATGATTAGTGTACGGTTGAATCGGGGGCGTCACAAGTTGGTATCAGAGCCGACTGCCTGTAGGAATCCCCTTTCCAACTCCTCGGCCGAAGTTGAGTCTAGCCATTGCAAAACTTTTACTAACTTGGCTGTGTGCCTTACGGGCCCACGTCGCCATTGGGTGGTATTAGGATCTTTTATTCCTCGACCTATACTCTGGGACTCTTATTTCTCTTCTATTCGGGTTAAATGATTTTGCTAAAAACAAAACTAACTTTAGGTTCTCGCAAGTACTTTCTCCCGGAGAGCCACTTGTTACCGATGACCGCCTGCTGCACCAGAAGATTCCGAAGATACTCTACGATGTGCTCTCGAGACTATGTGCCATCGCTTTTGCAATTCACTTCCATCGATAAATCCCTCTGGATAACTACTTACACCTATCGTTCATATTGCCCTCCCCAGTTGCTCTTGTTATTACAAGATGTCCTGAAATACTCTTCGATATTCCGAGAATTCTTTACGTTTACTGCCCTGCAGTTCCTTGCTGCATGAATACCCCTACGGATAATTACTCGTGCTTGCCGAGTATCCGCTCATCCCCAGTTGTTCTTGTGCTTCACAAAGGTCTTCAAATAATATTCGTTCTTCCGAGAATCCTCTGGAGCCTTTGGCTCTTGAAATTCTTGCTTGCTTGCCTTATGGTTAATCCCATAACTCTCGTAGTCTTATTGACATTCCTTGTCATTATCATTTTTGAGTCTGTTGACTCAATATGTTTGCGAATGCACGCAATCATCTTTGATCCTTATAAGTTACTTTTCCGGCTGAGCTGCCATTCTTTTAACTGGAATTGGTTCTCGACCAATCCAATTGTCGTTGATTGTACCATAAGGCTATTCAACTTATCCATCCCTAATCAGTGCATTACTTCTGATCCCTTGATTTGGAAATCATAATTCCTTTGCATTTGACAATTGAGTTAGTCAGTTGTTTCTATAATCTGATCTCCTTGCATTCTTCTTCCTCTAGTTGAGTACCGATGCTCACGTCAGATCCCTTGTGGACCACCAGATCCTTTGTTGGATTTTATCTGACAACGCCCTTCATATTCAATAACCTTGTGAGCCTTTCCTCTGATACATAATGCCTTTGGTAAATTGTATCCTCTGCTTTCTTAACCATGCTCTGTCTTCGAGCTTGAGTTAATTACTTCTAAAGATTCTGGTATATGATTATAAGATGCTCCGATGGGTTGAACCTATGCCTTCCTTAATGGGTGAGAACTCGAAAGTTTTCACGAGTCGTACTCTTCTGGTATTTTGCCAGATAAAATTTCAAAACTACAACTTTATTGAGTGCGAGAAGTGAATGAAAGGTTGTGCATTGGAGAAGTGGGAGTCGACCTTGAACTTGTGTTCATGCCCATGGACACGATGTAGATCTTATCATTAAAGCTTCTATTAAATTAATTATTCCTTTGGTATAAGTTCATCTTATATCTAGGATCTGGCCTTTTGCAATCGTGGTTCCGACCATGATTGTTCTTCTTTGATCTCATTTCTCGGACAAGTTAAAACAATTGTCTTCTATGGATCAGTACACCGGTCCAACCTTTACTTTGATCTTGTGTCGAGTATTAACCCCCTGGTATCTCGAGATTATCATGGTACTGCTTAACTTCTTATGAGTTCTTCATCAAGTGCTACCTTACCACTGATTCCAATTTTTCACGGGCTCTGAGTTATTGAACACTCAAAGACGCCGATAACTGAACCGAGTCCGCTCTACGGTTCAACAACTCTTCAGTAAGCTTCTATAAGTACGAGTTTGTACCCGATCACGCCATTCCTAGCCTGTTTGGCTATATCATTGTCGTGATGATCTTAACTGTGCAACCCGGCCCTTATTCTCGGAGCACCAATTTGCGACGATAGCTAAGCTTACGTCGATTTTCCTCGTCATACCCTTTCACCTTAAACAACAAGCTTGAGTTCGATTTTGTGTCGTACCTATGGTTCCAATAACCTCTTGCTTCATCATTCTTTTGACTTGTTGTGATCGCGGATCGATTACATCTTCGTGGAATCTCTCGACAAATGTGTCATGATCACCATCTACATTCTGATGCTCTTCCAGGATATCAATTGAATTAATGATGAGAAATACCATCCTTGCCCTCGATGATTTGTGTTGTCATCGACCACTTTATTGCCTTCCGTCCAACACAACTTGTTCGTGTTTTGTGTAAACCTTGAGACCCCTGCTACCCAGCAGTTGATCTTCCTTACCTCGGAAGTATTACCATCCCTTTTTTGTCAAGAATGTGGTGAGAATTTCACCACCTCTGGAGAATTCTTGATACAAGTGATACTTATCACCATCACCATTCTTTTCCTGGTCTCCGTGTTGTTTCTAACCGGAATACCAACAAATGGTCTGTGATGTGTGAATTCAAAACTCCTAGCAACCCTATTGCTTTGAAGTGAATGGACGATAGTTCATTCTAAGTCCTTCGCTAATTGAATCACCATTCTAACATTGGTCGTGCAACCCAACCCGTACTTCGGGCGCACCCTTCAACCAATGTTTAATTGTGTATGTTTTCCTCGAGCATACTTCCTTATATCAGTTGATCTGACAAATGTTATCTCCTTGTTCACTTAATGGTGGAAATCCATCTTTTGGAAATCTCGATGGATTATCGCTGAGCCCATCAGCCACCTCCTCCTCTCCTTGGTTTAATGATGAACTATTGTTTCAGGAACCTACTCCCATAGTTCATTTCCTGAGAATCCTGAAATGTCATTTCGTCTATTTGCGTTGCACCTT
>NC_041389.1:594359985-594361648 GCF_002162155.2 Triticum dicoccoides | reverse complement strand
AAGATAACCATTCTTCCTGGAGGAAATTGTAAGACTTATCCTACAAGTTGTTCCTAATGGATCTTTCCTATATCCAAAGTCTGGCCCTTGATTGAAACAAACACCATGTCAATGCTATCTCGAAGCATGTCAATGGTACTCCGATTTTCAACAGGAACATTTGAAGCACGATGCTAAATTTTATTTATCAATTATCCAAACACCGTTGTATGGGTAATGTCGTGAAAATTTCTCTTCCCTTTCCTAAAGGGGTTTTCTACGTTATATCCCGTCATGAATATCATGCGTTGCTTGCCCTTGGGAAGGATATACCCCCTGATATATGTGTTTAAACACATTTTCCTTTTCATTGTTCTGTTTAACCTGATAATCTTATTTTTCCTTTCCATTGTTTTGTTTAACCTTTCTTGTGATCTATATGATCTAAGCAGTAATGTTCTCCTGCTTATGTAAACCCCTCAGTGTACAACTCTGTCAGCAAGACCCTGTTACTAGTGTTGAAAACATTCCGGTAACCACCGATGGACGAGAACTTTGCCTATTGGTCCGCCTCGTTTCAACGAGCAGGAAAATGGTTCTCTTCGTCCCTCGCCCTTGGTACCGTCGTTGTTGCCGACATAATCGACAGGCTAGCCTCTGACTTGCCTTGCTTGCATGATCATGCAAGACGTCTCCGCCCTTCCTACTTCTAACCCACATGGTGGGCCCATAACCCACAGTTCCACAGGATCGAAACCTGACTCTCCTGCACCCCTGTTACTAAAGCTAATCCTCACGCTTGGCTTCGTATGAAAGATCACGGGCCACCGTCATAGTGATCTATTATGGTATCAGGCGCAATACTTATTCCCATTGCACTGAACCCCTTTCACACCCTGTTTCAGGCAACGAACGATTGTCTATCTGCTCGAAACTTCTCAGGATACCTCCTCACTTTGTTCTCAATAATGTCTAAGGGTTTTTAATTCGAGAGTTACTTCCCCCACCGTCCCCGATGTTATCAACAAGTTAGTCAACCTTGTAGAGGTCTGTTCTCCCAGCCCCTTTATTCTTTCGTAAGTACGGTGAAAGTTCCTGCAGAAAGGACGACAACTTCATCATGATGCATTGGAATAAGGAATTGAAGACATCAACGAAAGGGATTAACTACTTCGGGAAGATTCGCTAGAATATCTTAACCAGAACTTTCCCCCTTCCTCCCCTCTTAAATCTCGGGACGAGATTTCTTGTAGTGGGGGAGAATTGTGACGCCCGGGTAATTAAGCTACAGTGATTCCCCACTAATGATGCCACGTCACCACGGTTACTGTGATAAACTCTCGATAGTTCAGAACCGAAACAAATTCAAAATTTAAATAAAAGAAAACAATAAAAGTTTTTAAAAATTAAAATAAAAATGTTCGGTGGTTGCCAAATATTACAAAGATAATTATGGTGTAAGGTTCACAATTTTATAAAATGCCTAAGTGTTTATAAATAAATAAAAACAGAAAAGAAAATAAATAAAAAGAAAACAGAAAACAAACAAAAAAAAGGAAAAGAGAGAAAGGCCCCCCCCCACTGGGCTTCGGCCCAGCAGGCCGGCCCGTTCGGCCACCGGCCCAACCGGCCACACCCCTCGCTTGCCCTTATCCCCCGTAACCCTAACCCACCAACCCGCAGC
>NC_041389.1:594257105-594359203 GCF_002162155.2 Triticum dicoccoides | reverse complement strand
CTCTGCTTCCTCCCGGCGCCGCCTCGCCGTGGCCGCCGTCGACCTCGCCCGCCCGCGCGCTCACCCTGCCGCCTGGGATCTCGCTGGGAGGACCGTCGTCGACCCCTGCTTCGTCTACGCCGCTGGATCGAGGCCGGGGGGCCACCACGTCGATGCACGCCTCATCGCCCCCGTCTGCCTCCGCCTCGGCCGCCTCGCCCTCGTCCGCGTTGCCACCACCGGACCGTCCCCATCCTCCTCCTCAACGGCCGACCCCGAGCCTCGCCGCCTCCGCTTCCCTTCAACGCAAGTGAGGCCCCAGCCTCTGCCTCCCTCTCCTTTCCTCTATCGCCGTAACCGACCACCGCGCCCCACAGCTACGCCCGGCCACCCTCGCCTCGCCCTGGCGCCCTCCCGTGCGTGCCCGTGATGCCACACGCGCTCACACGCGACCCCGTCCGTCGTGGCCTCGCCCCGCTGATGCTTCTACTGCCGCTGTCGTGCCAGCGCCTTCCCGCTCGCCGGCCGCGCCCCTGCGCTTGCGTTCGCACGCTCGACCTCGCGTGCACCCGCCCTTGTCCCGTCGATGCCCGTGGCCGCGGCCCCGGCTAGCCGCGCCTGGGTCCGATGCCCGGCGTTTGCCCCGGTGCCCATGCCCGCACCCGTTAGCCCGTTAGGCCCTGGGCCTATGACAGATGGGGCCCCACGCCCCCAGAGAACGTGTCTGTTAAAAAAAAGGAGTTAAAAAAATATAAAAAAAAATAAATCAATAATAAATAATAAAAATAATTAATTAATTAACTAATTAATTAACTTACTTAATTCTGATTAACTTAGCTAATTAAGATTAATTAATCTAATGACTAGTTAACCTAATTAACTACTGTTAATTAGCTAACAGAGTATGACAGTGGGGCCCACCCCCTATTAACACTAATTAGGTTAATTAAAATGTTTAATTAAAAAAATGTGTCACTGACCAGTGGGACCCACTGGTCAGGTTGACCAGTCAACCCTGTTGACTGCTGACGTCAGCATGACCTCATGCTGATGTCATAAATCCATTTTCGAATTAAATAAAATAATTAATTAAATCTCAGAAATTAATAAAATCTTTAGAAAATCATATCTTTTAATCCGTAACTCGGATTAAAATACTTTCTACATGAAAGTTGCTCAGAACGACGAGACGAATCCGGTTACGCAGCCCGTTCGTCCGCCACACACCCCTAGCTTACCGAACACGCAACTTTCCCCCTCCGGTTCACCGGTCCGAAAACACGAAACACCGGGAATACTTTCCCGGATGTTTTCCCCCTTCGTCGGTATCACCTACTACCGCGTTAGGGCACACCGAACACCGCGTATTGCCTTGATATATTTTGTGGTGCTTTGTTTGCTTTGTATTCATTATTTCTCCCCCCTCTTCTCTCCGGTAGACTACGAGACCGACACTGCTGCTGCCCAGTTCGACTACGGAGTTGACGACCCCTCTCTCTTGCCAGAGCAACCAGGCAAGCCCCCCCCCTTTGATCACCAGATATCGCCTATTCTCCTCTATACTGCTTGCATTAGAGTAGTGTAGCATGTTACTGCTTTCGTTAATCCTATTCTGATGCATAGCCTGACATTGTCGCTACATCTGTTGATACCTTACCTGCAATCCTAAATGCTTAGTATAGGATGCTAGTTTATCATCATTGGCCCTACATTCTTGTCAGTCTGCCTTGCTATACTATCGGGCCGTGATCACTTGGGAGGTGATCACGGGTATATACTATACATACATACATACTATACAGATGGTGACTAAAGTCGGGTCAGCTCATTGAGTACCCGCAAGTGATTCTGACGAGGGGGCTGAAAGGACAGGTGGCTCCATCCCGGTAGAGGTGGGCCTGAGTTCCCGACGGCCCTCGACTGTTACTTTGTGGCGGAGCGACAGGGCAGGTTGAGACCACCTAGGAGACAGGTGGGCCTGGCCCTGTTCGGCGTTCGCGGATACTTAACACGCTTAACGAGATCTTGGTATTTGATCTGAGTCGGCTACGAGCCTATACGCACTAACCATCTACGTGGGAGTAGTTATGGGTATCCCGACGTCGTGGTATCAGCCGAAGCACTTCAGACGTCAGCGACGGAGCGGCGCGCGCCGAATTGGACTGGAACGCCACTAGGCTAGGTCTGCTTTCGGCCGCCCACGCAACGTGCAGGTGTGCTCAGGGCGATGGGCCCAGACCCCTGCGCGCTTAGGTTTAGACTGGCGTGCTGGCCTCTCTGTTTTGCCTAGGTGGGGCTGCGACGTGTTGATCTCCCGAGGCCGGGCATGACCCAGGAAAGTGTGTCCGGCCAAATGGGATCAAGCGTGTTGGGCTATGTGGTGCACCCCTGCAGGGAAGTTAATCTATTCGAATAGCCGTGATCTTCGGTAACAGGACGACTTGGAGTTGTACCTTGACCTTATGACAACTAGAACCGGATACTTAATAAAACACACCCTTCCAAGTTCCACAGACAACCCGATGATCGCTTTTCCGCAGGGCGACGAGGAGAGGATCGCCGGGTAGGATTATGCTATGCGATGCTACTGGAGATGCTGCTTGGAGATGCTACTTGGAGATGCTACTTGGAGGACTACAATCTACTCTCTTCTATATGCTGCAAGACGGAGGCTACCAGAAGCGTAGTCTTCGACAGGATTAGCTATCCCCCTCTTATTCTGGCATTCTGCAGTTCAGTCCACCGATATGGCCTCCTTACACATATACCCATGCATATGTAGTGTAGCTCCTTGCTTGCGAGTACTTTGGATGAGTACTCACGGTTGCTTTTCTCCCTCTTTTCCCCTTTCCCTTCTACCTGGTTGTCACAACCAGATGCTGGAGTCCAGGAGCCAGACGCCACCGTCGACGACGACCCCTACTACACCGGAGGTGCCTACTACTACGTGCTACCCGCTGATGACGACCGGGAGTAGTTAGGAGGATCCCAGGCAGGAGGCCTGCGCCTCTTTCGATCTGTATCCCAGTTTGTGCTAGCCATCTTATGGCAACTTGTTTAACTTATGTCTGTACTCAGATATTGTTGCTTCCGCTGACTCGTCTATGATCGAGCACTTGTATTCGAGCCCTCGAGGCCCCTGGCTTGTATTATGATGCTTGTATGACTTATTTGTATTTGTAGAGTTGTGTTGTGATATCTTCCCGTGAGTCCCTGATCTTGATCGTACACATTTGCGTGCATGATTAGTGTACGATTGAATCGGGGGCGTCACAGTATATTAGTTGTGATGCCATGTTACATAGGATTTCTTGTGACAATTCTTTAGGTCACATCATGTTTGACAATCCGCTTGACTTGTCATATGCTATGCATGAGATCAACCATATGTCTTTTTTTGCAATCTCTTCGTAGTTACTATGCATATGCCATTAAAATTAACCAAATTTGCACATATGGCATAGATGACAATCCCATGGTTATAGGCATTTGTTTTTCTTGTGATGATATTGATATGCTCCCTTTGCATCATTTATCTCATATGCCATGCCATGACCACATAGCTTTGGATATGCATTTTTTGGATGTTGTCCATTTTTCCATGTGATGTTTCCGATATTGATCATGAGGAGACACCCATAGTTTACTCATGCATTTTAGGAGATTTTGATCCATCCCATTCATTGCATGATCCAAATACTTTTGTGCACCATATGCTCCCCACGAATAAACATGTTATTGATGTGCCATATACTTCCATTCTAAATTTGTGTCCCCATCGTGTTATACACAATGACTATTCTTTCATGATGGATGACATGTTCTTATACCATGCATCAAATTTCTTTGAGCATTGATTATCTTGTGGTAACTCACACATGCACATACACATCATGATGGATGATGTGTACATTTACCACACACACAATTTATTTGGTTTGTGTCTCTTTTGTGTAGGTACTCATGACAACTTGTCAACCTCGCAATCCCACGAGTTGACAAAACGAGCTCTAGAGAGCAATGATGACTTGGTATCCCATGGATTGTCTTTCCCAATGCTCTCTTCGCGCAAAGACTTTGCACATTTCTTTTACATGTCCCTCACATGGTTATGGGTTATTGTCCATTACATATAATATGCCCATCTTGCCATATTCATTTTGCATGATATGCTCTTTCATATGCCTTTGCCATGCATTTGTGACCCATGCTTTGCATTACACATGATGATCGATTCTTGTACTTGTATGTGTATTTGCAAGCTTGGTGGAGATATCACTTGTTATTGCCATGTTCCATTTTGACCCATTCCTATGATGATACTTTCATCTTGCTTTCTGTTCGTGCTTGCGATATGTCATGTGAATTGTCTGCGTCTATTATTTTCTCACATGACATGATTGCCATGATTTCCTCTAGTATGTTGCATCTTCGCACTACTAGCTTGCACGACTTGATTACTATGATTGTTTGCCTTGTTGCATCACTGATGATTCATAGTTGCTCATTTCATGCGGTTGATGACAACCATTTCCATGCTTTGCACATGATTGTTATTGCTTCTTGTCATATATCTCCATGTGTTGCCTCTCTCATGCTAGATGATTTGACATGTATTGAGTGCAACAATTTTTTGGGTCTTGTTAATGAGATTGCCCCCATAGCATTCTCGCATATATTTGGAGATTTTGACATATACCTTGTGAAGCATGCTTGTCTTACCTCTTTGCACCATATGCCTAGTGCCATGAACATTGAGATTGTTGCTTCATATTCTTCATGCACTTTTGCTACTAGTGGTTATGTGCAAGAGAAGAGAACCATCACGACGGATGATGTGTTTATCTACCATGCGCACACGTTCTTTGTTTTGTTGTGTGCGTGTGTACGATACTTGGACTTCGTGTCGACTTCCACTTCACGTGAGTTGACCATTCGAGCTCTTGAGAGCGAGCCTCATACATTCTACCATGACTCGCTTCTACACCACATTTCCTACCACTTCGGCATTGTGAAGAATGCACAAGGACACGCTTTCAAGGTGATAACCTTCTTGAGCTTGGATATTGTAGATCATACTTCATGTGTTGCTTGCACCATTTGCATGCATGTTCGCGATGTTGCTTTCACCCATAATTGCCACATTTCCATGCCTCATGACATATATACCTTGTGTGTTGCATCCAATTCTTGGACTACTTGCTACTATCATATGGTTGGTTGTACCAATATCATTTCTTCACATATGTCGTGTCCCATTGCTTGTCACATGCTTGACTTGATTGCCTCACACATGATGAACAATTTCTCTTTCTATTGTGTTGAGTGCCACACTATATTCACTACACCCTATGCATGTTATGCTTTGGTTGTCTTGCACTTGACCCATGTGTTTAAACACTTCATTTTATTTGGTGTTGTGAATCCTTCTGAGGCCAACCATAGACCTTCCATTGAGCACATTAAGCATGATTGCTATGAACTTGAGGTAGATGCTTATTCTCTTGTCACACATATTTTCATCTATACCTCACATTTACATGCTTGTTTCCATGATGACCTTGATTTTTCTCAATTGATATGCTTGCATGCCATGTCACAATCATTTGTCACACCATATGCTTTGTTTGATGATGATACTTGTTGGGTGAATCACCAGAATGCTTGGTTTTGCACTAATGCTAACCACATTTGTTTTTCCAAGTGTTTGTTGTCCCTACTCCTTTTGAAGGAATCACAAGATGGTGCTACATTGGAGAGTGCACATTACAATTGTCAAGTTGATGAGTACTTGGTGAACATCCACTTCTACAAGGCTAAGCCATCTCTTTCCCATGGTGATTTGGTTTTCGATCCGAGGTCGGATCTTTACCAAGTGTCGTGGAATTGTCACGTCATATGTCCTAGAGAAAGGACTTAGTCGTGGAGCCATCGCAACTAGGAAGCTTAAAGGGGTTAAAACGGGCAAAGGACACAGGAGTTTATACTGGTTCGGCCCTTGCAGTGAAGGTAAAGGCCTAATCCAGTTTGAGGTGGAATTGCTATGTCTCGATTACCAGGGAGCGAAAACCACTTGACCTAGTTCTCGATTTGATGTTACTTGTCCTGAACCACCGTCAGGTCGTCCCTTTATATATGGAGGTCGGTGCCCAGTGGCTCATAGAGTCCCGACTGGCTCATAAACAGTGTCCGGCTCGGTCTCTCTCTATTCTTGCCTTACAATACAAGTTATATACATATGGCGGTTTATCTCTATGGGCCTTAAGTAGCCTTTGGGCTTTGGGACCTTAACTGAACCACCATCTTCAAGCATCGTCTTGGGCTTCGAGAATCGTCATAGGTATAACCCAGCCCCTCCTGGGCGGGTCATACCCAATAGTTATATCCCCAACATTAGGCCCCAGATTGATTTGAACTCGTTCATGTCAATCTTCAACACTTTAGGAAAAATCTTCTACTCTTCGTTGGTATGAAAATTTTATAACCCGACATGACGTCATCCTCTGGATCTGCGATAACCCGCCATGACGTCATCTGTCTTTAATTCACACTTTGTCCAACATATCTCAATGGATCCTTATCTTAATGACCATCCCGATAATCGAGGCGTCCCAGTAGCTGGATAATCATATGTTCGGCCTCCTCATTTTTCGTGCCCACTTAAGAGCCTTTCCTTATAAATAGGCACGACCGGTCTTTCCTCATTCTCCCCCTTTCCATCGTCTTCCACCTCTCGCATCCTTCTGCCACTTGAGCTCCGCCACCACCGTAGAGCGCACCGTCATCCTCGTCCAGGCCGCTGCATCACCCTGAATCGATCCAGAGAACGGCGGCGACCCTCCGCAGTAGATCTGCAGCTGTAAGTTTTGCCTTTACGCACCTCAGGTCTGCATTAGGGTTTGCGAGTTTCTCTGTCTTCTTCATAGTTCATCACAGTTTTTTCGTAGTTCCTCCACCGCAGCCTCTTTCGATACAAAAGTAATATAGAACTCATGCGGTGGTTGTTTTGCTTCCACTTTTGATACTAGTGGATCCCTTTTTTATGTAAAGAGACCTCATTAGAGCTCACGAACTCATCTGTGCTGGTTTTTTAGGTCTATATTATTTCCTTTTTCTGAGCATCCGCTGATCCAAAATAATGATTGCAGTCTATGAAACTTGTTTGTATGACACTTAGCCAAATATATGTGTTTTGATAGATCCACCTAGCCCTGGCGGCTCTAATAGCTTACTTAAATTGCAATCTCAATAGATAAAATCAACCACACATGGCGGCTTAAGTAATTTGACTGCTCATGGCAGTTTAAATAACTTGATATATTTAGCCATATACCATTAGGCCCCTTCATAAGCTGCCATTTTGAATATGTACTGTAATGAGTTCTCTCCGGCTTAAATTTGAACCGGAAATTTTACTCTTTGTTAGGCTTCCCTCTTTACAATGCCACCCACAACAACCACTTCATGTAACTGGGTCAAATCCATCGTTACGGAAAGTACTTTTGATGATTTTGTGAAAGTCGGCTATCTGCCAAAAAGGGATGTCATGTCGTACCGTGCTCCTGATCCAACGAAAGAAAAGCCTCAGCCCAAAGAAGGGGAAGTCATCATCTTTACGGATCATATGAACCGGGGCTTTTTGCCACCCGACTAAAAGTTCTTCAGAGATGTTTTGCACTTTTTTGACCTCCGTCCTCAAGACATTGGACCCAACTCCGTGTCCAACATATGCAACTTCCAAGTGTTCTGTGAAGTATACCTTGGAGAAGAGCCCAGCCTACTTCTTTTTCGAGACCGGTTTTACTTAAACCGCCAGAATGGGTACTCCAATGGGCCTAGCTTGGAACTTGGCGGGGTGTCAATCCAACAACGCAGAGATGTTATTTTTCCTTATGCGCAACCACCAAGTCATCCCAAGGATTGGAACCAGACATGGTTCTATTGTTAGGACACCTCTCCGACCGACGAGAACCCTCTTCCCGGCTTCCGTGCTATGCGTGTTGACTCCAATCATCCGCTTCCTGAAAAAATAACAGCCACTAAACGATAGACGCTTGCCCCTACTCTTGCAAAAATCAAGGCTCTGCTAGGGAACGACTTAAATGGCATTGATCTGGTCCGGTGCTGGGTCGCATGGCGGATCATCCCCTTGAGCCGCCGCTCCAGGTTAATGTGCACATACACAGGTGACAGCAAGGACCCCCTATGCCACAGCCCTGACGATTTACCTGACGATGTTATCAATGATATGACAAAGTCACTTTTGAACGAGAGCTTAGCCGATTGTGGCAAGGTGGACCTGATCCCTTTCTGCAAACCTAACCCGACTCCAGCGATAAATCGCCAAAACTAGTTACTTTAGTTTTACCTTTGACATTTTGTCATAACTCACACTTTTGCTGATTTTCACAGGTTGATGATAAGTTTTGGAAGAAAAAAATATGATCATGAAGCTGCAAAGAGAGCCAGGAAGGCCATGAAAGCCGCCAGGAAGGCCGCCGTTCAGAAAAGAGGGAAAAAACCCAGTGCTTCCGACTTACTTCAGCTGGACGACTCCTCTGAGTCGGAGGTAACCCTTGATTCTCTTGGCTCATTGTTTAACCACCTTGTTGACACTGATTACCATTAGGGTGACACGGGAACGAGTCCGGGAGTGACTGAAGAGGTAACTATTATTTCCTCCTCCAACTCAGAACCTTTGCCAAGACAAAAAGTTCAAAGAGTAACCCAGAAAGTAAGATTTTCACATCCCTTAGCTTACCAGGATCCTCACTTTATTTTGAAGCGATAGATTCATGAAAGCCGGAGGAGACCCGGACCAGCAAAGAAGTGGAGCTCTCCTCCGGCTTACCAAATACGCCAAGGAAACATCGTAATGAGGTCACCTCCATCTTAGATTCTCTTTATACTTTGGCGGGTCTCACTCGTCAACCGCTCAACTCTTCTAATTCAAATTATCAGGAAACTTCACCTTCTTCCGGCGACTCAATTCAGTCTAACATGCCGGCTTTTAAGATCGCTCCAGAGTAATGACGATTTACTTATCCTGTATTCATTTCAATTCTTTATACTTGTACTGATCGTGTTGATCTTACGCAGCGGAAAAGCAAAACCTAGCAAGAGGGTGAAGAAGAACAAGCCGGCCGAAGAGCCAACTGTTAACAATCCGGAACTCCAGACGGCCGCACCTGATGCCTCTATTCCTGAGCCGCCACTTGAGCCGGCTCATGACACGCCAACGTCGGCTGCTGACCTGCCTGCCGGCAAGCCGCCGACGGCTCTGAAAACCCTGAAGTCCCTAGTCCGGCGAAGACAGACGACCCACAAGATGCTGATGTAGAAATTACCAAGACCGGCTATACTGAGCCGGGTAAACCTACTGTGCTAGACAAGTGTTCTGCCAAGGAGGAGCACCTGGAACACCGTAAGGTCAGATTTGACAATGCTAATTATACTCACATGAGCATTGGGGAAGTCTTTTCTGGCTATGTTAGCCAAGTGAACAGCAGTCGTGACCTCGAAGTTGATATGGTGAAGCAAATGCACCAGAAATTTGAGGTATAAACTCTTCCCTTCACTGAATTATCCTTACTATGCCAGCCCCCAAGTCTATTGATTATGATGAATATTGTGTAGACTTAGAACAAACATATAAGCATTAGGAATATCCTTTGGTCAAACCTGTAAAATTCCTGCTTAATCTATAGCCCCCAAAGGCCGGTTTAATCAGAATGAATGAGCCGGTCCTTCACATGCTTGTGTAGAATATAGTACTTGTGTAGATTTAACTGCAATATGCATTAGCCCTCAAGTGCCAAGTACTCTTGCTTGCAAAGTGCTTGGGACTTACTCTCATGAACCGCCACTTAGATAAAATTCTTCGATAGACATTAGGCCCCAAGTGCCAAGTGTTATTGCTTGCAAAAGGGTTGGGACTTTAATATTGTATGCTAATCATGTTTTTGACCCGGTAATTGTACAGGCCACCACCACTCAACTTCAATCAGAACTGCCTGACTTGACGAACCGCCTGGAGGCACAGGAGACTGAAACCCAAAGAGCCAATTCCAAATTTGAATTCAGTGTGTCTGAACAAGAGAAACTGAATACAGACTTTGAAACGGAGAAAAAGGCTTGGGAGTAAGAAAAGATGGCCTTGACCCATCGAGCTGAGAAAGCGGAAGCGGCTCTTAAAGAGGTGGCCACTGAACTATCCGACTTAAAACGCCACGTATCTCAGATGGTCTCAGCAATCTTTGGCAAGTCGCCCTGCAAGTGTCAATTATTGAATCTTTCTAGTGATCATATGAATTATCATTAACTCACCTGATATTGCTATGCAGGCCCCAGGAGCACAAATCTCAATCAGGACATGCTGGTGAAGCTGAAGGTGGTTTACACGCTTGTGGAACAACTTTACATGGGATCTCAGCGTGCCTTAGCCACAGTTGCCCTGTCAAATGAAGTCCCCACGCTCTTGGTGGATGTGTTAAAGAAGCTATCGGTGCTGCCCCAGTGATTCAATGAATTAAGGCGATCGTCTGCGAGAGACAGAGCCATGGCTGCCTTAAGCTGGGCCAAAGCTTGGCTACCGAAATTAGACCCGGCCGACATCGCTATTAGGTATCCAAGCCTTAAGGAAGATGGCACTTCATTTGAACAGGAGGATTTCGCCGCTTGTGTGAAGGAAATACGCCCTATGGCCACCCTGATTGATGATGAGGCGGATCTCACCAGGTACCAGCTGGTTTATGATGCAGAGAATCGGAGGATACCGACGCCACATTATAAAGTGACAAGCCTGATCCCACCTATCCGTAAGCATACCTTCGCCCCTGAAGTTGACCCGGCCGGACTAATTGATGATGAAGCTGAATTTGAAGCTTTGAATGGCATTGACTGGTCATCGCCAAACTTCCACGACAGGGAACAGGTCGAAGGAGTGGATAGGGTTGATCCGGAAGCGTCAGGTTAACCAGAGAATTGATCCGGCTGGGCGGCTCATATTTGCAGCCTGCTGAAAAACAATTTAACCATGTGGACTTGGGGAGTCATGTAATAGGGTAGAAATGACTTTGCCTTGTCGTGCCATCGTGCATGTTTTGGTGCTCAACACTGTTAAGCCGCCATATTATATTTGCCCCTTTTTATACTTATCATCTGTTTTCCTTATGCATAAGAAAGTTTTTGAACTATCCCGCACACAGAAATAGATCATAAGAAAACCCTTGGCGGTTTACCGCAAGGTGAGTCATAATATCTTACATATAACCATTAATATGGAAAAAAAAGTCACAGATAAGCCTATTATGAACTATAGCTTTGAAACAGAACTATAATATCATACCTGTGATTTTGAATTTGCGCTGTCGGTTCATGTGACCTGAATAGTAAGGGTGATAACCCAATCCTTAGAAGCCAACACTTCCAAATTTATGATGATTGTCATATGCTGGCGACTTATCGTCCAAAGCCAAGCCGGGTTAAATTTAAACCACACTTATACTTAGATCTGAACAAAAAAGTCTCAAGATAAACACAAAGATTATTCCAAAAAATTTAAGCCAAATAGCAAGAAAAAATTGAGGCTTCTGATTCGAATACGACCAGTAAACCGGACCAAAGGGGTTAAGCTAGGATTCGAATACGATCATGTAGCCCCTAGTGGCTTTGGCGTTGCACCGATCAAGAGGGTACCTATCGGGGATATACCCCGCGGTGTAAACCGGCCGGAAGTATAACCCGGCCGGACTTGGCGGTTCACCGGCGACCCGCTGACACTTGGCGGTTCACGACTCATTGGTAATTCGGCAGGCGGGTGCGAGGAGCGACAAGACCTGGTGGCCCAACGGGCGGTTCATGAAGGCCGGTTCATATTATGGTGGGCCGGTTTAAGAGGAAAGACATAAGGAATATTTGCCTTACAAGGAGTTAAAGATCTGGACTTGTATCCGGTTTGTATTAGAGATAGACTAGTCCTAATCCTAATAGGACTCCACATGTAACCCGCCCCTTCAACATATATAAGGAGGGGCAGGGCTCCCCAAAGAGGGACAAGCTACAAGCAGAGAAACAATCTTAGGGCTAGACACAAAGAGGAGAGCCGGTTTACGGCGACTCCCTCGTGATGATAATGAGACCTAGCCTCAAACAGCATGTAGGGTTTTTACCGGATGATGTTTCCCGGGGCCCGAAGCTGTCTAAACCCTTGTCTTGCGTGTTGATCCGCCCTGCGTCTCTCGTCCCACTCAACCCCTCTCAAGCTACCACATAGATGCGTTGGCCTCGCGACTAAGTCCTAACACTAAGGACATCTGCCGTGACAAATCCACGACAGTACCGACAGCTATGTTCTCTTTGGTTCGAATATGACCTATGTTTGAACAGGAAGCACCCAAATGACCTTGAGAGTTTTTTAATGACTCTTATTCGAATACGATCAAAGTCGGACCCAAAATGGGTTAATCTATGATTCAAATACGATCAAGAAGCCCCCTAGTGAGTTTGGCATTGTGCCGATCAAGAGGGTACTGACAGCTACGTTCTCTTGATGCGGAGATGACGCGGAGCATCCAACGGACATCACCATGTCAAGAGTCCGTTTGGCAAGTGACACGTGCGACCTCTATTCACATAGATAAAGGTGAATCATCTCCTTTACACGTGTTCACTTGAACCCTTCGAGGATGGTATACTACTTGACACTCCACTGTGTGCATGTGTAGGTACTCCTGGAGCTTCACAGATGACGAGGACGAGTGCAAGTGCCAAGGAACACCTACACCATCTGCGAGGGAAGCGTGGAAGCAAAGACGGAAGAAACGGACATGCTACAAGCTACAGCTCTCGAACGTCCGACGGCCTCCGGACAACCGACGACCTCCGGACGTCCAGCGCCTGGAGACCTCACCAGCCAAAAGAGCTACAGCTGACACGTGCTACAGCGGCCGAACGCTAGACGCCCACTTGACGTCCGACAAGTTCCAGCGCCCGGACGACTGACGCCGACCGGACGACCGGTGCCACTTGTCCAGAGCCAAAACGTTGGAAGTCCGACGCCCTCCAGACGTCCGGACCCCCGCGAGCGACCGGACATTCGACCCCGTCGAACGTCCGATACTGCCTGTGCGCACCCGGGCCTTTGGCCTTGTATCCCTCTCCCACTTACCCCTTTGTGGCTTAGACTATAAATAGACCACCTCCACCTCCTTTCTAGGGTTAGCAAAGTGATAGATCATTTGTATGTGAGCTTTGCTCCTACCACTCCTCCTCTTGAGAGAGAGAGAGAGAGACCGCTACTCCATTGGAGGCCAAGACCTCCATCTAGGAGAAGATCCCGCGGGATATCATCAAGACCCTCTCACGAGAGGACCCCCCTCAATACCTTCTCTTGAAGATGAACTTTACCTTGTATCTTTCCTTTTGTTGTTCATGTACCTTTTGGATCTTGTGTGTTTGATTGTCTAGGGGATGTGTGATTGGACTTGTTCTTGAGTGTTTCCCCTTGTGATTTCTCTCTGTTCTTCCCCGTGTTCTTCGTGTTCTTCGAGGGAACCCACTCCAATCGTGAAAGATTGGCCTACATCGGGTTAGCCCCGTATCACTATGGGACTCGGATCTCCTGACGCATATTGCGAAAGGCAGTCCAGGTTGCCGGTAGCTGGTGATCAACTTGTGCAAGAGGACCCTGCCTGTAATATGGTTTAGTGTTAAACAATGGCTCTTCCTGCTCGCTCTCAATGATCATGTTGTGCAAGATGACACAACAAGTCATGATCTCCCACATTTGATCTTTCGACCAGGTCTGAGCAGGGTACTGGACAACAGCAAATCGAGATTGGAGCACACCAAATGCCTGCTCGACATCCTTCCTGCAAGCCTCCTGAACCTTCGCAAAGTGGGAGTTCTTGCCTCCTAGCACAGGGTTTAAGATAGTCCTCACAAATATAGACCATCTCGGATAGATGCCATCAGCTAGGACTGCTAGGCAGTACCCCTTGTTGTAGTGCCGCCAATTGACCTTGAAGTTCACCAGAGGAGAATGACCTTCAACGAGCTTGGCAAAGACAGGGGAGCACTGCAGGATGTTGATGTCATTATGAGTTCCTGGCATCACAAAGAAAGAGTTCTAAATCCAGAGGTCCTGTGTGGCCACTGCCTCAAGTACCACACGACAACCGCCTTTGGCCTTTGTACATCCCCTGCCAAGCAAATGGACAGTTCTTCCATTTCCAAGCATGCAATCAATGCTTCCAAGCATCCCAGGAAATCCTCTTGTTGCATTATGTGCTAGGATCCGAGAAGTGTCTTCAGCATTGGGTGATCACAAGTATTGCAGTCCAAACACTGCCAGCATTGCCCTGCAGAACTTGTAGAAACACTCAATGGTTGCGGACTCGGCCATGCGCCCATAGTCGTCGAGTGAATCACCGGGAGCTCCGTATGCAAGCATCCTCATAGCTGTCATGCACTTCTGGATTAAGGTGAATCCAAGTGTGCAAGTGCAATCCTTCTTGCACTTGAAGTGGCTGTCGAACTCCCGGATGGAATTCACAATCCAGAGGAAAAGCTTTCGTCTCATCTGATAACGGTGCAGAAATGTGTTCTCGTCGTGCAATGGAGTGTCGGCGAAGTAGTCGGAGTAAAGCATGTAGTAGCCTTCCAGACGATGCCGGTTCTTTGCTTTCATCCGCCCCGGTGCCGAGCCACTTCGCCGTGACTTTTCATTGCTCGCAAGAAGGCCGGCGAGGGCGGCGAGGACCATGAGATGCTCCTCCTCCTGGACATCGGCTTCAGCTTCCTCCTCCAGCAACGCCGCAAGTGCCTCCTCATCGTCTGAGTCCATCGCCGGGCCGGGCAGACAAATCGCCAACACCTGGCGGGCGTCGTAGGCGCACGGTGTAAGTGCATCGAGTGCCCCTTAGTGATTTTGGTGTATTGAAGACTTATAGGTTAAGGGACTAATATGTTTATGAGTGTACACAAGCTCTATAAGTCGATGAGGAGTTTGATATTTACAATGAATGTCGACCCGTAAAAATGAATGTCTTCAGCTGAAGACTTTGGTTCTCCTGAAAACTTTGAAAGTGAAGAAATTGGTATGACCTTGAAGATTTGGATATTCATGCGAGGATTATGAACCGTGAAGACTTTGTTTTCGTACTTTCATTTTCTCTTTCTTGAGTCATAGGAAACACCGTACTGTTAAAGGGGGTCGAGATAATGCTAAGGAAACTGATTTCCAAGTGATGCTCATCTCAAAATCCTACACCCACCCAATCCTCTCAAGTGAAGCCATTGGAAATCTCATATCAGTTCAGTCAATTTTTTTAGTGACAGAGACGAAGATCTTCTGGTCTCTAAGAAATTTGTTCTGACTGAGGAGTTAGGAATTCGCCGGTGTGGATTGCCTACACAGTGAGGAATATGATAGCCCTGAGGAATTCGAACCTAAAATCCGACCGTTGTTGAGCCACGCGCCAGCTGTCCAAAAATATCCTACCACCTAACGGTCATATCCTTGAAGGGCATTTATGTCTTATCATGTCGGGCTGCTCCCTAGGCTATAAATAGTCGCTCCCTACAACCACTAGCTGGTTGGCCACTTCGAGAGAAACTGACACTTGTCAATTGAGAGCATCCCATCCTTCGAGGACTTTGAGCGAAAATATCAAGTGAGGAAAACCCAAATCCCAAACCCAAACCTACAAACCCAAAGTGATTGAGCATCACTGAAGAGATTGTTCCTGTGTGGAACCGACGCTTGTAACCTTTGAGGACTGTGTATCCTCCAGACGGTTAGGCGTCATGGTCTAAGCATCCAAGAGGAATTGTGGATCGCCGAGTGACCAAGTCTGTGAAGGTTTGGAAGTCACCTGTGAAGACTTACCATGAGTGTTGGGCGAGGTCTGTGTGATCTTAGCTCAAGGAGAATACGGTGAGGACTGTGTGTCCTCGAGTTTAAATACTCAGCCGCTCCAACCAGACATACAACTGTCAGAGCAGTTGGAACTGGTCTATCAAATCATTGTATTCATCAAGTCTATTAGTTCTATTTCCTCAACCCTTTCATGTCCTCATTCATATGATGATGAACCTGATCATTACTGTTTGAAGACTTTGACTGAAGACTTTCTCAATTTCCTCAATCCTATTTCTTCAGTCACATTGTCTTCAGTCTGCTTATCATGTGTTTACACTTCCTGTACTCTGTGTTTGTCTTTCATTTCATCATGATGACTATATTATTGCTCTGTTATGCTTATACCTGAGTACTTATTCCGCTGCTCGTTGTTCGTGACTTAGGAATTTCCTCACCCTGAAATTCCTCAATGACGAATTTGTAAAAAACTCCTATTCACCCCCCCCCTTTAGTCGACTTAACACACTTTCATGCAGCCGCCAGTATGCCGTCCTGCGCGGCCGGGGCACCGGACAACTCACCCGGAAGGTGGTGAAGAGGTTGCCGCGGCGAAACATTCTTTCCTTTCCGGCGAGGAATGACCTATCTAGTGGTGCTGGGCGGTGGGCGGCGCCGGGGTCGGCAAGGGATGGTGGTCGAGCGCGTAGGGGTGGGGGCGAATCTGGGCGATTTCCTTGACTTTTCGCCTGACATGTGGCATAGGCGTGTTTTCCCTTCCGCCGGAGCCGCCGAGCGCCCCCAGCGCGCTGGGTCAGTCTGGGATCGCCGGGCTCAAAAACGGGCCGAGCCGGCGAATTTCGACGTCTTGGGAACGCGACTGGGGATTTTTTTTCGGCGCCAGCATTCAAAAAGTCGGCCTGTGGGGCCTGTTGGGGACGCGGCTGGAGATGCTCTAAAAAAGAAGATAACAGGTTGCCGCCGCCGTGATCCATTGGATACTCGCTGGTGAGGGCGTCTTGCCCTTATGTAGAGGTGGACTGGACCGTCACCCACTCTGGCCAAGGAAGCGTTGGTTGGGCTTGCGGGTTCGGTTGGCCCGTGGCTCGTTGGGCTGGGTTCCTTCTGCCAGTGGGGTCACCGTGGTAGGGGCGCTCACAGTGCAGCAGGCTGGCCTGTTCTGTTCCTACGCCACCTTGGCCCCGCACGATAAAGAACGCGATGCGACCGTTTTTCCCAATCTCTTCTGGAAGAAGTAAAAAAAACATGCATTTCTCGGCAAGGTAGTACCTACTCTAAGCCTACGGAGTAGTCTAGTGTACATACATGCTCTGAGATGGCGTGGACCGGAGGTTTCCGCGGAGGGGAGGCGCTCGGGTCTGTGGGCGCGGAGCGGAGTCAAGAACGCGGTAATCTGTCCCGGTTTCCACTAGCTCCGAATTACCATGCACCATCTCTACTCGGCGACGGCTCCACTCTATCTGCTTACGCGGCATAGCTGGACCGGCCACTTGCTCCCAAGTGTGTTTTGTATCAGAAACCATCGGTAAAAATTGCAAGGAAACAACATGCCGGTCTACAAGAAGGATCACTCTATTCGTTGGGGATCACAACGATCGCCCATCGCCCCCCTTGGACGGATGGAAGTGGAAACCTACAAGGTCAAAAACACCGAAAGCCGGTCACGAGGCGCGCACGCACCACAGCAAGCAACCGGAACCCGCTACTCCTAGTTGTAGTGATCAATAAGTAGCCGCTTTCCCCTGCCGGATGCTTTATTCGGTGCCGAGCCGAGCGATCCAATCAATCACAGTGCATGTCAGCATGTGTGTTACATTGAAACAGTAGCGGCATTCTGCGCACTGTGCAGTCGCGCCACAGGGGGGGCCGTCCCGGAAGGGAAGGGAAGAGAAGGAGCCAAGGAGGACGGGTAGCTTTGCAGCCTTTTTCCCTGCCGTGCCTTGTCCCGTAGCACTCCGTCTCACAGCCCTTTGCAGCGTAGCTCCTGTTCGGCGCGTCAGGTCTACAGGAGGAGGACCGGTTCATGCCAAGGAATTCTCGATTATACTTTGGTTCGAACACTACAAAAGGAGTTGGCTTTTCTTGCAACCAATCGAGTGGCCAGATTTACAGGGTCTAGCAAAACTTACACTTGTCCAACGGGTGAATTTCTCGCCACGTCGTGAATCTTCTTTTAATCTGAATTTTTTTTGCTCGGTGGATGGATGCATCACACTCACAGGACGTGAGAAAAATCAGCAGACGTGACAGTCCCCACCTGCCTGACAGCAACAGGCGATATTAGGTTACGTTGGTTAGTACTGCGTGTACTATAGCCTGTCGCTTTCGTCTCCTTGTCCCGGGCCGGCGGTGGCGCCTCCATCGACCATCCAGCCACACGGACCACAGCCACGCAGAGGATCTGGTCAACAGCGAGCGGCTGATGGGTTCCAGGCTCTTCATCTCGTCAGACACTCCGTCCCTGCACCTGCACCATCGTCCCGTCCCGGGCGGCCGGCCTCTCTGAAAAGCTGCCTAATTCTGAGCTACCCGATCGCACCACATCTCTCCGCAGTTTTGGCCCTGCTCTAGCCCCGTGCCCCTCCCCCTCTCTGAAACCACTGTACACCGATCAATCACCATCTTTGTCCGGGTAAAACAAGAAGCTGTGAAATATGGCTGGATGATAGGAGAGACCGACCTCCAAACGCAATATATTTCATGCCTTTCCGGTGGCGTCTCAAAAGAATATCTGTCTGTGTGGATAATAAATAACTCGTGCTAGATCGCGGGAAGCACGTGGATCCGTGAAGCTTTTCCCTGGAGGCAGAAAGAAAGAAATCCGGCCGGCCGGTGGTGGGCGGCATCGCCAAAGATAGATCCCGCCCTGGCTTGCACCTTAAGATAACAGCCTTTCTTTCTTTCTCCTTTGGAGAGAGAAACCATTGTTTATTGTTGCCAAGAAAGATGATGGACGGATGGATAGATGGATCGAGCTTTTGAATACTGCTCCGAAACATTCTGAGCGATGCTGACGCGCCCTCACGTCCCAGAAAGATGGATGGATGGATGCTGGAAAGCGGAACCGCCCAAAGTGGCGCGCATTGTTACCGGCTCTGATCCTCAGATTCGCCCGCTGCTTTGCCTTTTCCGGGTGTGTAAAGCAAGAGCTCCTGCTATTTTATATATATATATATATATATATATATATATATATATATATATATATATATATATATATATAGCACAGGAAACGCATACAGGCCGAATTTTTTCTCACTGTACAAATCTACCGAACATTTTTTCGCGCCGTGTCTTCACGGGGAATTTTCCATCAGCTCAAATGTTTTAGAAGAAAACCGTCAGTTTTTCTAATCCTGCGAAACGAAGAGGCCCTACATACTCTCATGACTCGTCTTCAGGCTGTTTTGATCCCCCCTGGCCATGTGTGTCAGCTTCATGCAACATTGAGTTTCAGTAAAATGCTCCCTAGAAAAGAAAAACAACATTTCACATAGTACATAGCCCATTACGGGTTGAGACAAACTATATGCGTTACTGGAAGTCTCATCTCATGTCACACGTGTCCTCCACCCTCCCTCCCTTGAAACAAACAAACAAACTGCAACCCCAAAGCTTCAGCTAACGATTTGAGTACTACACAAGTACACCCCGCAAAAAAAGAAAAAAAGAGAGTACGTACACACAGTACATCCCTGCTTGGGCCGGCCATCGCTCCTCCTATGGGAAGTGACATGGAAAACATACCTCGACCTTCTCAGCTCTCGGCCAAACGAACCAACCATACTGAAAACGACAGCTTCAGTGCACCCCCCTCAGGAAACGAAGCTAGCAATCTTCAGCGCTCATCTTTCCAGCACCTTTCCCAGCAGCTTCACGCCGTGTCCGAGCCTGCACGATGTACTGCTTCTGCAGGTCCTGGAGCCTCTCCAGGAGCTCTTGGAACGAAGGGCGACGCTGCGGGTCGCTGCTCACGGAAAAGGAAGGATAACCCTTTAGCGGCACCGGGAACCAGTTATGGAGCAGTGCGCAAGACAGTAACAATGTACCTGTCCCAGCAACTCTCGATGATCGATGCCCACTGAGGGTCCATGTTGCTTGGAATCTCCAGTCTATGATCCATGAAACCCACAGCTGCGATAATCTGCCACGTAGGGATCACATCGTTAAGAGATTTTCTCATCTTCTAACAAGCTTATATAAGCAAGCAGGTGTTTTTTCTTTTCTTAAACTGCAACGGTGATGATTCCAGTTTTTCGTAAAGATTCACCATTCACCAGTAAGCTACTCGTACTTTTCAAGGGAATGTTGGTTCTAGGACACCCAGAAAAGGGATATCTGAAGACTTGTTTCTAAGGGTGAAAAGGGAAAATGACGCCCTAGGCATTGGGAGAGTACAACTTTTAAGAACCTCTCATGCAATTCTTCAACAGAAAACCAAGCCCTGACGAAAGCATCTCAGTGTTAATCTTGCCGCTAGACTGAAAAGAGAATGGAGGAAATAATGAAGTGACGAAACATTAAATTTGTTATTATCACTGCTTGTATCTAAGTACGTATATTTTTAAAACAGATCAAGCTGGCACTCTTTATCACCTATTGTGCGAAACAGCACCACTGAAGTCAAAACCACAGAGTTAGCACCAAATATTGATAGAAAAATCAGAATATTAATTACCTAACCAAACATACATAATAAATAGCAAAATACACCTGCATTGGATTGAGAGTATCCCATGGTATCTTATGAGTAACAAGCTCCCACAGGACCACTCCATAGCTGTATACATCAGACCTATATTTTACCAAAAAGGAAGAAATGAGTGATTCTCTGTAGGTAACAAGAACATCTGTTGCTAAAGAGTGTTCATGTTGAGCTTACTTTTCATTTGAAGGTTCACTGCGTAACACTTCTGGAGCCATCCACTGCGGCTGGATATGGAAGCTAGCTATCAGATGTTTATAGCATATTTGTATATATAGAAAATTGGTAGGAGGTTAAAGTTAAAGACACCCTAGTTAGCTGGAGAATCGATGCCAAAAGTCAAGTTTGCTTGTACTTACTGTTCCTTTTCCACCTTTTGTTGTCAGAAATGTTTCAAGTTTGAGGCGCGAAAGACCAAAGTCTGCAACCTAATTGAAACAAGTGAGCACAGAAAGTATAGAAGTATGGAGAACTAAGTTTCATAGTTACCTTTACAGTCCAATTCTTATCAACCAACAGGTTTGACGATTTTAAATCACGGTGCACAATAGTGGGGATGGAACTGTGAAGATAATTCATGCCCCTTGCCTGCAACAATATAATTATGTTTTTAAGAATCCACATGGCAATGAAAGATTCCATATGGGCAAAAAATGTACTTGTCAAACAAAATACCAGGTACATTTTTATCTCCATGGGTTAATAACATAAATCGTGATTGACTTTTGGTGATAGAATCTTTACTTAGTAACATAATGTGTGTGATAGCTCAAGATACCATGTTAGATTGCAGGTACATGATATCACCTCCATCCTTCTTTCATTCTTCCATGCACTGAAGCTACAGATATGGCTTAATTTTTTTAAGGGTGAGCTTTATTAATTAGGTAATAACATTCATACAATCACGCGAATCAGTGCCGACATGCAGGAAGGCACAGACTCACGCATCACATAACTAGACTCACGCTTACCTAATTGGGCTAAGCTATGCCCACATCATTGCTCACCACCTTGGTGATAGCCTGATAGGTTCTCATGATCATGGTAACATAATGTGTGTCATAGCTCAAGATACCATGTGAGATGGCAGGTACAGGATATCACCTCTTTTCTTCTTTCCTTCTTCTATAATGGAGCTACAGATATCGCTTACTTTACATTCAATTCAACTTCGCTTCCACATGGATGCTAAAAAAAATACATTAAAATTGTCTCTTGAGATATGCAGGTGAAGAATGCTTATCCAGTTTCTCTGCTACAATATGTTCACTTCTTATAATGTATTTGGCTTTGACTTCCTGAACCAGCTGTCAAGAGAAAATAGACTTACAATGTCTATGGCCATGTTAAGTTTACGTCTTGGATCCAACTTGCCAGTGTCCTTTTGAAGCAACTGAAACAAACTCCCTCTGCAACATGGAACTGTGTTATACAGAGGAAGTAACAAAAACTGACCTCTCAAGAGATTCTAAAGTCTAAACTATTATAGAAGAATGCCCAAACTCAATTTGCAATAACCAGAATGGTTCAAGACCCAGAGAAAATAGAGACTAGTCCACCTAGTGGTAAGTCAGCAATCACTGGAAAGTGGTTCAATCGTCAAATGAAAAGAACCGGGGGTACTAGCAGCCCCAACTTAATCGGTAAGAGGAAGGTGGATATAAAGCCTGGGTGCTTGATCACACAGCTATTTGTGCCAGCCACTGAGCCACCTGTTAACCATTGGAAATATTTTAAAAGTATGGTTAACAAAGGTGAACTTGCAGCATCAGTACAACACCATGGGAAAAGATCAATGTGTTTAGCTCTATCTTTTTTTCTCAAACTGGATAAGCTGTTGAAAAATAAACAAAACAAGACAAAGCTACTGCAATGAAAGAAAACTAAAACTGTATAACCCCCTCTCTCCGTAATGGTTAAGCTTAGGTCTAACTGGATTACCAAGATAACTAATGCGTCATTCATGAAAAGTTTCATTTACTACAAGTAACTGGGTTAGGCTTACAGAGGCACACAACCAACCTGGGGCGACACGCTTGCACTTCCTTTTCTGTTTGCGCACATTAGTTAATGTGGAAAGACCAACATAATACGAGTGGTATGTGTCCACATGATTCTCCCTGCGCTTCAAATTACCTAGAGTATTAGGTTTCGTTAGGACAAGCCTTTGACTAGCAATTACACTGTTAATATATAATTTTTGTGATACAAAATCATAACCACAAGTACATCTGATGACATCAACTTTATGTCGCATAAAGTTTTTACTAATAGAGTAATTGTTTGTCAAAGGTTTGTCCTAACAAAACATTATACACTAGCTAATTTGAAACGGAGGGAGTATTTCTCTTTCATATTTATCTGAGATGTCTTCCAAGAAAGTGACTCTGCAAAGTACGGGTCCGAACATAAACTTCGCATGGATTACATAAACACAACTCAAGGGCAGTAGAATTATGGTGATGGAATATAAGGCCAAGAAGCTCATTTTGACTCAAGTTGTGTAGCCCACTGGTTTATGATCAAAGTTTGGATGGTGGATTTCTGAAGAGGATCATTCCAAATATATGAGAGAAGGTACAAAAGAAACTATGAGAGGCAGCCACGTGGGGTTGAGGAAAGGTCAACAAAATCCTTGGTTTCATCCTTAATTGGTTACATCTACCACCTCCACTTCTGAGCCCAAACGAGAGAAGGAACAAAAGTAAATATGAGAGGCAGCCATGTTGGGGTGAAGGAAGGAATCCTTGACTCTCATCCTTAATTAGTTACATCTACTAGCTCCACTTTCGAGCCCCACAAGGACCGTCTTGTCTGAAATTCCTCAACAGAACTTACATTTTTTGCGAAACAGACCCCATCTTTTCAACCCCAGCTTGCTACAGATCAGTGACCATCAAGAACCACTTATATTTCAAACCGGGGCATAGACTGCTGAGAACCCCTTGGTAAATGATATGAATTCTACTGTTGTTTCTATGGGCCCAGATCATAAATATGGTAGAAAAAATGGACTGCATAATGCTTGTCTTCCACCAAGTAAAGGAAAAAATATTTAACAACCACAGAAACAAACATGTGGGACATATAGCCTACCGTGGGAGGAATTCTGTAACAATACAAAGTCGTTCCTCTGATGCAACTGCACCCATGAAAAGTATTATACTGGGATGTCGGAGTTTCTTCATCAGTGATACCTACACATTTGATGGACACAAGTATGGTCATGGCCACAATTATGGAAAAGGAATCACAAGAACATGGTTAAGAAAGTTATCAATGTACTACCAATTGATATCCTACAAAAGAAATCAACATAGTGAAATTTTGTTAACACTGCATCATCTTCTTCATAGTTACCCACATGAACAACAACACAGAATAGAAAAATAGCAATTATGGGTTCCGCAAACATCACAGGGTCCAACCGTAATCTGGAATTAGTTTTTGCACTGGAGTATCTGATTCAATAAGACAGTAGATATAATGCAGTTCCATTGACATAATACTCAATTTCATCAGCAATTGAGGGTCAGCAGAAATTGCAGTCGTATATAAATGCCTACCTCTTGTCTGAACGTATTTATCATTTCTTCTGAATATTCCTGCTTGGAGAATAATTTAACTGCCACATCCT
This sequence comes from Triticum dicoccoides, assembly GCF_002162155.2. Classification (NCBI taxonomy): domain Eukaryota; kingdom Viridiplantae; phylum Streptophyta; class Magnoliopsida; order Poales; family Poaceae; genus Triticum; species Triticum dicoccoides. The sequence goes on along the minus strand of NC_041389.1, from coordinate 594,334,999 downwards.
ACAAAACGGGAAAAAAAATTGAGAATTGATTATTAAGATGTAAAGCTAAATTCATAACCACGCAACAGAACATACATACCGAACCATACCACAAAGCATGATACACTGTTCCACAAGAACCTGCATGAATCAAACACGACAATAGTACAAAATGAGTGGTCTCTCTTACAGAAGCGGGCGACGCCCGCCTTGCATACATCTGTTCAAGAATAGGCATTTCTTACTAATTCTATTTGAAAATTTACATAAAATTTCAGTAGTAAATAAGTGCATGCACATGTCTTATGCGTGTTAAAGTAACCTTCCTTCATTTTGGACGTTTTTTCGTGGAAAATGGAGAATAACAAGTGGTCGCCCAGAACAGGACTGATTCACCAGAACAAGACGTGTCCAGAAAGATGGAGTAATTGCAAAGGGAGGATAACTACCTTGGCCTACTTGTTCTCCAATTAGCAGATCTTTCCACAGAATCTCATAATCTAAGCAGTCCGCTTCATAATCCACTCTCTCGATAGGACTGCCAATAGTACTTGTGCTGCTGATACTACTGGTGTTGTTAAAAGTCCACCAGGAACCTGAGAACTCATATTTGCTTGAGTGGGCGTATTTAGTGTCTTGGCAGTCTGGAATTATGATAGACTGTACAACTGGAACTCTCTGATGACTCTGGTCATTCGCTTGCTTATCATGTAAATGTGTTGAGGGTATGTTACTCTTCCCAGAACCCCCATCATTTTCACGCCCTTTCCGAGGCCAGGATATCCCCTTCTTGGCCAGCAATACCTCAGCCTTTGAACTAAACATTTTGTGAAACCCTACTTTTCCTTCTCCTGAATCATCGATATTTGTTTTGCTCAACTCCCCAGGGGATTTCTCTTCAGCAACAAAAGCGCCATACCGTACATCCCCATTCGGGGTGCTTGCCTCACTTGATGTGAGGTCCGCCCTGACATCATGTTCAGAATACTGATCCTCACAGCCACTAGTACACCGTCTCTCACAATTCTGACCCGTCCTTATCCGAGAACGGACTCTACTTGTAAGCTTGGTGGCCTGTGTTGTTATTGAAAAATCAGAAAGAGAATACACTAGGAAATAAATTATCAACAAATATCAGGAAGATAATCACTCCATTACAACTAAACACTGTAATTCTTTCTTCTGTTTGCTTAGAAATGCGACTTACAAAAGTTGTTATCCTGGAGGTGATAGCAGATTGAAGAGGTTGCTGGGAGTCAAAAGAACCTTTGTTTTGTGAACCACTTTTAGGCCGGTTGTTAACATGAAAATGGGGCTTTGATGAACTTTGATAGGATTTCTCTGTGGTTGAAGGACTAAATATCTCCTGCAGTGTCCGTACATCAAGCGAGACACATATGAGGCCAATCAAGCTACCATCGTCATCATATAAAGGAGTGTTATGGACAACAATAAAGAACCTCTCTCCTGACTTGTTTTTAACAGGAAACTTTCCTCTAAAACACTTGCCCATAAATATATTCTGGATAACGACGGTTGCAGCATCATAGTCTGTAGGATGAACAATTAACTCAATGGCATCCTGGCCAATTGCTTCTGATGCAGAATAGCCATACATATGCTCAGCATACCGGTTCCTAGGTTACAGTACAAAGGTAAGAGTTTGGTAAAAAGACGCTTCATATGATCGAACAGAATGGCAACATTTTCACTACACGTTCTTCTTGCTAGAAAAACAGCATAACTTCTCAAACAGTCTTGTAAGAAATTTCAAAACTGGAATCATATAGCAAAGTGAATCAGAGACCAAAAAATTATATCCATTCACACAAAAAAAAATGCCTGATAGGTATGCACCATCATAACTAAGGTCCACCAAATATGTGGCATGGGTATAGTGTTGGCAAATTATTCCAACCAATCTGAGATAACGTAGATCTTTAAAGCAGACATGATGCTTCAACGTTTGTACAGTTTTTGTGGGTCAAGTTTGCTTACCAACACCAGAATAAAAAATAATGCTCACTAACTGATGCAATCATGCAAAGAATCATCATGTTCAAATTTTAGCGGTCTATCTTGAACAAACCTAACTTAAGTTATTACCATACCTACATAGGATGAGTTGATGCTAAGCAGGTCAATGCCATACAACATCCCAGTGTGATCACCGGGAGAAGCTAGAGGCTGGACATCCATTTCTGAATTTAGCAACCGCTTTCCACCCGGTAAAGCCACAGAATCCTCTACCACATAAAGCTAATGCACACAGGACTACTAGCTCAATATAACCTCAAGGGAAAGGCCATTAGTTACATCCTTGTAGCAGCACAAGAGATCTGTGCAGCCCAAACTAAGTTCTGAGCTAGCATTTCAGCCTCCATGCAGGTCCCAGCAACACATTTTCACTCGGTGGGCAGGATCACACAACTGAATATAGCCAAAAAAGCACCACATCCTACACTTGAAGCTATTCATAGTAACAGTACTGGTTCAGCATTTTGATCGAACACCTGGTGGGCACCATGCATGCGCGACCAAACCAAGCCAAGGAGCGTGTCTCACCAGTAGAGGAGCTTGCCGTCGGGCGCGATGATGTGCACGGCCTGGCCCAGCGACTGCAGTATCCAGTGGCAGTGCCTGTCGGAGAGCCTGGCGCGGTTGTCGCGAAGCGGCCGCGGCGACGGGTCCGGGAGCGCGGCGACGGCGCGCCGCGACGAGAACGCGGGGCGGGGGCGGCGGCGGGGCCCCGGTGCGAGCCTGCCAATCTCCCGCACGAGCTCGGCCTGCCCCTGCTCCAGCTCCCGTATCTTCCTCAGCAGCTCGTCCGCCTCCATCGCCCCTCTGTAGCCGGCTTCGTGAGAGAGCGAGCTGCGGGGAGAAGACCTAGGCAGAGGCCAACAACGGATGGGCTCACGCCTGACATAATGGAGGGAGGCGGGCGGCGCGGCGTGGCGTGGCGCCATGCCTGACATCCCACCCGCGCTAGCTGCTGCGGTGCGGTGCTGCCTCATCCTCTTGGAAACTGAAATCACCTCTTCTGTGCTGTTCTCTTCTCTTCTGTTCTGTTGTGTTCCATGTTGTTTTCCTCGCATTGCGGAGGCGATCTGTCGTGTCTGCCCGCCTCCGATCGGGTAGGCCGTAGGCAGGTCAACTTGTGCCGCCAGCGGACGATCCCCAGTTCCCAACCAAATTTCCGTTTGTTCCTACTCGACCTCGTAGAGAGATAATGATGTGAAAAGAATGCTCATAGAATGCGGCCGGTTCGAGACATGTCGATTACAGTACTAGCATTCCGTCCGTCCGAAAAAGTTTGTCCCTCAAATAGATGTATCTAGCACCAAGTTAGTGTTAGATACATTCATTTGAAAAACAAGCTTGGGACAAGCTTTTTCGGACGGAAGGAGTGATAGCGTTCGTCCAAATTCGTCGCTAAGTCAAAGAATCATTCGAGTATAAAGAAGTACCCCTCGAATGATTATGCTAGTAACAATGCCTCTGGTGACGATCGCGTATGGATTTTCTGAAAAACAAACTTTGACCGAGTTACTCAGAAAACTGTTTATATGTACGTCCTGCATAACTGCGTGTGTCAATGCGGAAGCCAACCATCCGCTGCAATCGTCTTTCCACTCTCCAGTACTAACACTTCAACAATTTTATTTATTTTGATTAAAAAAAGGCAGACAAGCAGCAGTAGCCAAAACTGCCACAAAAACTGAGAAGCCACCATGATGCACAGCAAATCCTACCGTGGCGTGGATAGAACGAGCAGAGCAGCTTCAGGATGCAGCAAAAACCCTGCAGAGTGTCACCATAGGAACATGCAAATCTTCTTATACTAATATATCATCGCAAGGATTTGTTGCAAATGCACACATCTCACGCACGTGCTTTCAACATGTTACAGGATACACTAACATTAACTTTTTTGAGAGAGAGAGTACAGATACACTAACATTAACAAGTATCAACAAGGACAGAATGATGGCTGTCCAATGGGCAGCCTGTGAACAATAGCAAGTCTGCAGACTTCAAGAATCCAACACCAAAACAGCAGCGCAAAGAAGCAGGAAAATAGGAATGGTCACACAATCGGCGATTGCCACACCACAACATCTAAGCCATGCAACCAGTCATCAAATTAATTACCTGCGGCTTCTTTACAGTACCACGGGGAAATCAAGCATTTTACTCTGTTTTGATCCATCTGCTGTTCTATTCTGAGAGCACCAAGCATTTATTACCTTCAAAATTCTCTAAAAGCAGCTGTTGTATCCCTTCTCATACTCAAGCAAAGAACAAAAAGCATTAGCAAGTTTCACATCACACCATGCAACTAAGAACAAAATCTGTATCACCATTCGCCACCACACTATGGCACTACCTCATCAGCAAACGCCACATTCTCCTCCTAAGTAAAAGAAGTTACTTCCTCCTCAGATCCAAGGGCTCAGCCTGTATTTTCATTATCAAGAACCGCACGGTACACAAAAGCTCATACGGACAAGGCAAGAAGCATTGGCTTCACATGAAGCACAAGAAGTTATCCACACAAACTCCTAACAGAAACTGATGTAGAGATTAACAGAGGACGGAAGCAGTCATGTAATCGGAAGTGCAGCCCTATCCACCACCACCAGGCATGGTTCACTCAGTAGTAGTTCCTTGCTGAGCACGCATCCATAGGCACTGATGAGAAGCAAAATTTTGTCAACGTGATGTTCACCCATATAGCTAGACAGAAGGATATGAAGAACAGAAGTTAAGATGATATGAAAACTGAAATTTGCCTACCTAATGGTACTGATCAACAATCAACTTTGGTCCATTCTCACATTGCCATGCTTCATTTGAAATCTGTTGTATTATCTTTTTGGTACCCTGACTTCCATTGTTCTGTAAACTTAAGTGCAACTCTTTCAGAACCTTAAGGTGTTCTATGCCGTCAACTCCCTCAAAAGCAAAGAACCGCAGATCAAGCCTTTCGAGGTTCGGTGTAGCCTTCTCCAGAAACACCAATTTTGGCACGTAAGGAGCAGAAAAACGAAGAAGCTTCAGACTCTCGAAACCACCAGGGTGAACTATGATCATCATGGTAATGTTAGGATGCTCCAAGTGAAGCTGGATCTATCTGCAAGTGGCTTCCGATTCTAGACCCTGTTCTGCGTCATCAAGAGAAAATGTGAGAGAGAACAGCTTCCTCAGCTGGCTAAGTTGCACCAAAGCATCTGAGCTAAGCATCCCGACTGAGAGGGTTAGCTTTGTCAGTGCGTCCAGTTCAATGATCCATTTTGGGAGATTAACCACTTTCGCCTGCAGTTTGCAAGACAGCTCAAGGGCATTCAGAAAATTGGGCGGGGAGGAGAGACAACCCCATGAGCTGAGAAAACCAGCAGACCCATCATCAATTACAAGGGTTTGGAGCGAGTAGCCACAAAGATCTTCAATGGAGAACCTCAATTCATCGAAAAGTTTACCCTCATTCTTGATGTTCAACTTGTAGATTACAAGCTTCCTCAGCTTGGTCAGCTGACGGATATCTGCTACTGAAGATGGTCCTTCGACAATTTCGATGCCTGACAGTACACAGAGGGATTTTATTGGCTTCTTCTTCATATCCACAGGAAGCTTCAATGCCTTCCGTGTCTTTTTGTTCCCGCCAAGTATATTCTTCACCTTTTCCAGCTGGCAAATAGTTTTGGGTAACTTTGTAATACCAGTTTCCCTGATGTCAAGGGTCTCTAAATACTGAAGTTTCCCTATCTCTTTAGGAAGCTTTGTGATGTCTGTTCTGCGGAGGCTGAGGTGCTTGAGAAGAAAAAGTTCACAAACAACTTTTGTGTGTTCTTGTTTGAAATCTGTACAGCCTTCAAGATCCAAATGTTGCACAATTCTCAACTTTTGTGGCTTGGAAAGCAACCCATTCAAAGTACCAAATACGCTCAACGATCGCACATGGGATAGGTTCATGTTATTTTTTGCACTCTCAGTCTTCAAACCATCACTCTGAAGTGACAAACGGCGAACCATATTACTGGGCGGTGCCACCAACCACTGGCCACCAACCACAGTGAGAAAATTTTCTTCACCCGCCTTGCACACAAGATACTCATGTATCATGTGATGAACTTCATAGGTCTTCACCTTTCCATTGCTACTGTGCTTCACAGCTCGAATTATCTGTCTCTTTATCAAATGATTGAAGCATGTTTCTGCGACCTCTTCTACGCTCAATCCTTGTTTCTCACTGACAAGAGCTTCTGAGATCCATTTTCTTAAGAGGCGTTTCCTGCTATTTTGCAAACCGCTTGGAAATATACTGAGATATAGAGAGCATCTTTTGATCTCAAGTGGCATATCAAAATAGCAATTATCAATAATGCACATTAATCCATCATGGGAAAGAGGTTTCAGATAGTCTGGTACCAGATCCTTAAAAACTTGTTTCCAGTCAGAAATATGAGGGTTGCAGGCAACATATCCAGCCATGATAACTATCGCCAATGGCAGCCTCATGCACATTTCCCAGTGTTCAGGTATAATTTTGCTCTTATCTTGCTGTTCCTGGCAACCTTTAGCTTCAGCCATGATGTCCATAAATAATTCTTCAGATTTGTCCGTGCTGAGGATTACAGCCTTGTAAAGATAATCACCTTTATTCCTTACAGAAGCACTGGCAACAGCCTGGAACCTTGACGTAACAATTACTCTGCTACCTTTCTCACTTTTAGGCAGTGACTTCTTTATCAGCTCCAACATATCAGTAGAACAAACATCATCCAGCACGAGCAGGTAACTGCCATGAGAAGAAAAGATAACAAGATGAGTCACTTTTAAACAATGTAAATGAAGTGTTGGAATAACAAAGAGTGAAATGAAAGTACATATCTAGCAAAAAATTATCTTGTTCAACTTGAATTCAAATAACATAAAAAAAACTGATGTAAATCATGTGAAGACTAGTTTATGCAATTCGATGATGCTTTCATGTAATATGCATAGAAAGCATAGTGATGAGCTACACAAAGGACCACTTGATGGATGTTATACCTGTATTTCTCTAAGTGCTCCTTAAGCTCTTTCTTGAGTTTTTGAAGTTTCAACGTTTGTAGTCTATCACATGCTTTCTTCAAGGTGCTGCCCCCAATACTACCATGAGATGTGTCCCACCACCGCTGCTGCCTGGTACCTTCTCTAACCTGTGGCATGATCTGGTAGAGTATACTCCTTAGTACTGCCTCTACATCAGATTTCTGTGACACTGTGACCATCGCCCTGCGGTCAAACTGATCACTGAAGTTTTCATATAATGATCTGGCTATTGTGGTCTTGCCGGCCCCTGCCAATCCGACTATGCACAGCACACCATGGTTTGTTGGATCTGCATTAGGTTCTTCCACAGGGACAACGGTGCTATTGCTTGGAAGTTGCTGTGCAATGGTCTCTGCCGGCCCCTCAGCTGTCAGCATCCATTTCCCAAGCATCTCCATGTCCCTTTCAACTCCCACGGGTGTCTTGGTTCTAACAAGCACAAGCCTTGTCTGCTGATTCTCTGCAGCGTTGAACCCAATGGCAGCTTCACCAGGCCTGTCGCTGCTGGTCTTTGGGTTGTCGAAGCTGCACTGGATGCACCGCTCACCGATTTGCTGCACCCGCATCTTGAGTTCAGATAAAGTAGAAGCTACTTCGTGGCGAGGCCACCACGTCCAAACCTCATAGACTTTGGAGGCGGTAAACGAGTAGCAGCAAAGATCGGTGGTGGGGTTGTGATGCAGCCGGTGGGCGAAGTCGTCGACGCAGTCCTCGACGTCGTAGGTGACCTCATGGATCTGCTTGAGCCAATCCCTTGTTAGGAGGTCGTGGCCGTGGGGCTCCATGCAGAAGAGGTCGCCAATGAACGCCTGCATAGCGCCGAGCTCGTCGGTGATGTACTGTATGTCGCGACGGACGCCTCGGGTCAAAGTGTAGTCCTCAGCAAGCAGCGCCCCGAGTTTGTTCAGGAGCCATTTGATGGCCTCGCCGCGCCCCGCCGCCACCAGATCCATCGCCGATTTGCGATTTTGCTGTACAAGCAGCAATTGGGTGAGACTGGAAGCAAGACAAAAATGTGCAGAAACAGAGAAGCATACTAGAGACACCCATTTCATACAGAAACAGAGAACAACATGCTAGAGACTACATACAGTATGTGCAGAATTGCGGCGTTTTTAACACAGAATTGCCTAATGATACACTACTCTATTTATGTGCAGAATTGCGGCGTTTTTAACACGGAATTGCCTAATGATGCACTACTCTATTGCCTGAGGGGATCCTCTCCTATTGTCAGTATTGCCTGATCTCTCCTCTAAACAAATGTCCTCTTACACTTGCATCTGTTCAAACTTGCCCCCCTGCACTTGCCTCTGCGAACTTGCCTGTTCATCAGGGGACAAAAAGAGCTGCTTAAGGGCCAGCGTCTGTGAATTGGGAAAAAAACGCCGCACCTACCTGAACAAACTTGCCTGAAAAAACGTTCCCCGTGAGACCCTCGATGTGTGAAGAGCGGGGTGCGAAATTTGCACGCAGGGCTCCGCGCGCGAGTATTTCCCCCGGCGACCTCGACCCTGGACCCCCCCTCCCCCGACTCCGGCCACCCCTAGCCTCCTCTCCCAGCCTCCCTTCGTCGATGAAGATGACGACGCGGCGTGGGCGAAACGCCCCTGCCCCCACTCTCCCCCCTCTCCCTGCCGTTCGCGAGACGAATTGGAGACCAGGGCGAGCGAATTACCTTCTCTCTCCCGGAGATGTGGCAGTTCGCCGCCCCCGCCTCGCGTCACCGACGGGCCCTCCCTCCTTCTCCTCCTCCCCTTCTCTCGTCGCGCGCGCGCTGCTTGGTCAGCTGGTACTGCTCGTCTCCGCGTGGTGGTCGTTGTCGCCGGCACACACGCCCCCCACCTTGTTCCTCGCCGTCGCCGCGCTCGCCGACGAGCCTAGGGTTTCTCTCCCTGCGTTTCGCGCGGGGTGGAATGGGAACGGGGAGGGCGAATGGTGTGGGGCGCGATTCCCCAAAATTTCGAAACCCACCGCTCTCCGTCACGCCTCCAACTTTGACGGAGTCTGTGGTGTTGCCGTGACAGCGTGTAGATCGGTGGGACCCGATCGTCCCTGGGTGTGAGTGGTCTCTGGCAGGTGGGCCTGGTGGTAGAACGTGCGTGCGGTGCACGGGTCAGAGTGCGCTGTAGCGGTCACTGTGATATGCACAGAAACGGCTCAATCTCACCTTTGTCTCGTTCTCTCTGTTCTCCTCTTCTGCTCGTCCCCGTTCTCTAGTCTCTATTATCTCCGTGATTAATACACTACCTAGAAGCATACGCTCGCCTTGCTGTACCGTTCTACTTTTCTATCATTTATTTACTTGATTGTTAATTTATGAATAGATTTCTTGCTGCTTTATTTATGGGTCGGGAGTTGTTGTTTACTTCATGGGCCTTTTGTGTTCTGGCTTCCATAGTTTTGGGGTGAGAACACCCTTTATTGCATTGCAGGATATATCCGGATGCTAAGAATCATCATTTACTTGGTAGGATATTACTTAGTTTTTTTACAACTATTGTTCTTCACAAAAATGATATGTTAGCAGTACTGTCAGAAATATATCCAAAGTAGTGGTAGGCGTCACGCATATCCCAGACCTGCAGTGTTAACCATAGTATTGGATGAACGTGGTAATATTCATCTACAAAACTAATTCAAAACTATGATATGTGTAACCGAGGCTTCTGATTGTAGTATCCATCTACAATAATCATACAACTCTAAGATTTGACCAACCAATATTTCATAACTTACCTTGGTCAAATAATACAGAACACCGACAATAATGGGTCTGCAATAACGGTAAAAGGGTATTGGAAGTAAGAAATACTTGGAAGTTGCAACACTGCACCAAAGTATATGGCTTCTGGTTATAAATATTGATCATTTAGATGTGTAGTTAGAAGCAAAATAGAAAGAACATATTTAAAATAAATGCAATGCTTTGCACTGACTAACGACAGGAAAGGGAATGAATCATATTTATAGCGGCCTCTAAGAGGAAGAGACAAAAATGGGAGGATCAAGAAATAATAGTACAAGGGATTGATCTTAGTTTCCATTTGAATGTAACATTACCGATTCATTAATAAGGCATGATTAGCTGAGTACATAAGCGACCCGGTGACAATTAACCAAATTATCTTCATAGAAAAACCTATTTAGCATTTTCTCTTATTGTTTTAGTGCCAATTAAATTCAGTTAGAGACCGTGCTCCTTAGGTGTGGAACCATATGCTAATTAATACTCCCTCGGTTCTAAAGTATAGTACATACTTTGTTTTGAAAAGTCAAGTGTATCAATATTTGACCAAGTTTTAAAAAATCAACTGAAAAAACTTGCGGTGCCCCCATATTTGGTTTTGGTAATTGATGACAATCTCTATGGACTAATGGTTGCCTTGAGTTTTATTTGAAGGATTTGTCCATAGGCTTTTCTTGGAGTCCATTTGTTGGTTTCAAGGAGAGTTTGTGACGACCAAGGTGCCATTCAAGGAATTACCTAAAGATTGGTCATGTGAGAGGTTGATCAAGACTAAGTCAAAGAGTGAATCAAGTTGATCATCACACAAAGCGTAGAAGATGTACCGAGAGGGATCAAACGATCCCATGGTATGGTAAGCATTGTCAATTATGCTTTGTGTACTAACCCATGATCTTCGTGAGAGTTCTTTGTGGGGTTAGGTTGTGGTGTTCAAGTTCAAGTGAAGCATTACGAAGAGATCAAATGATTGAAGCTTGCCGTCCATTATGGTGACAATGGACCTGTGAAGATGTGCGGAAGTGTGGCTCACCCATAGTGGAGTATGGGGGAGCAATCAACTAGTCTTCATCGAGCCAACGCAATCAAGAAAGGTGGTCCAACTTGAGGGAGTCAAGATCGTCATCATCTAGCTCAAGTGGACCATGTGCAAGGCAAAGGTTTGCCCTTGATAGGTTTTCCGTTTTACCGGTCTCATGGTGGTAGTTGGGAGACCGGGTTTTAGGATCGATTGCCGTACTATTAAGGGGGGCTCTCGATGAGTAACTTGATCGTATCATTCGTAGAGAGCTCAAACCATTGCATCCTTGCATCATCTTTCTTGGTTCTTGTTTGGTTCTCTTTGTGAGTTTTGGAGCTTATGGTCATCTTGATGACAAGCTCGAGTTCATCGAAAACGGAGTTCACATGCATCTTCTATGAGGTTCTTCTCTGTTGGAGGTTTCTCTCCTCTTTCTGTTAGGCATACCTCCTCCGTTGTTTTGATGCTACTCGTTGTCTTGTATCCAACAAGCTTGAGTTTGCTCAATTCGGAGCTCATATGAAGAAGTTATGGCAGATCTATGTTTCTTCCTGCGGTAGTACCGCGGTGGCAGCGGTAGTACCGCTTGTAGCGTCAAGCGGTAGTACCGCTCTAGTACCGCTCTACTACCGCCTCGATTTTGGGTCTTGCTTTTTTCGTGTCGGGTTTAGCAGTAGTTGCACGGCAGTAAGGCACGGCAGTTCCGCCTATAAGCGGTAGTACCACTCCGTCTGGGCGGTAGTACCGCCTATAAGCGGTAGTACCACTCCGGTCGGGCGGTAGTACCCGCTACTGCATTACTGCCGCCGTACTCTGCTCTGTTCTGCTCCTCCAGCGGTAGTACCGCTGGGGTGAGCGGTAGTACCGCTTATAAGCAGTACTACCGCCCCAAGGTTCATGTTTTGTTGCTCCTTTTCCCTGCTTCTTCCGCCCGAGCGGTAGTACCGCTCATGGAGCGGTAGTACCGCTCGTGTGCGGGCTGAGCACTTAACGGTTGGTTTTTTCCCCTCCTATAAAAGGGGGTCTTCTTCCCCAATGAACATTATCCCTTGAGCTCGTGCTCTTCCCCCATTGTTGACCTTCTTCGAGCTTGCTAACTCTCAATCCCTCCATGGATTCTTGCTAGTTTTTTGAGGGAAAAGAGAGAGGAGATCTAGATCCACATTTCCACCAATCACTTTCTCCTCTTTGTGAGGGGAACCCATTGGATCTAGATCTTGGAGTTCTTGGTGTTATCCTTCTTGTTCTTCCTCTCATCTCCCTCCCTAGCATTAGTTGCTTCGGTAGGATTTGAGAGAGAAGGACTTGGGCACTTCGTGTGTCCTTGCCATTGCATTTGGTGCATCGATTTGAGTTCTCCATGTGATACGTAGAAGTTACAAGTTGAGAAGCTTATTACTCTTGGGTGCTTGGTACCCTTGAGCTTGTTACTCTTGGGTGTTTGGACACCCTAGAGCTTGTTCCTCTTGGGTGCCTTAGCGCCCTAGACGGTTGGAGTTGTTCGGAGCTCAATTATTGTGGTGTAAAGCTCCGGGCAAGCGTCGGGGTCTCCAATTAGGTTGTGAAGATCGCCCCGAGCAATTTGACGGGTACCGGTGATCGCCCCCAAGGGTTGCCAAAGTGTACGGGTTCGGTGACCGCCCCCAAGGGTCGCCATTTTTACGGGTTCAGTGACCGCCCTCAAGGGTCCCTTAGTGGAATCACGACACCTTGCGAGGTGAGGCGGGAGGTAGCGGAGGAGGAGCGCGCGTGTACAACTCCTATTCCCAAGCTCGCAATAGCAAGTGATGGTGCATCCCTTATAAAGAGGTCTCACTCTTTTTACTGTAGCAATATGGTAGTAAACTTCCCACACTTCCCACAACTTGCCATACACATACATGGGCCTTAGAGATTAACTAGGGATTATTGTCTTATATGCGCCTAAGCCCATCCATAATCCATCATTATGAGCCATGAATTCTCGTCCACTCGTGCTCAAATCCTCTTGGTAAGGCTGTAAAATCCCACCGCTACAATATCACGTTATTTTATTTGAGACAACTCGATACATGGTGACCTAAAAATTCCTTTGGGATCTGGTCATAATTCGTCTATGTTTGTGTTTTTTCAGGTTGGATCCTTTCGATCTATGCCATTCTTCTTCGGCGGTGGTTGTTCTACTGCACTGGTGTTGGGGAATGCGGTAATTTCAAAAAAAAAATCCTACGATCAGGCAAGATCTATCTAGGTGATGCATAGCAATGAGAGGGAAGAGTGTGTCCATGTACCCTCGTAGACCGAAAGCGGAAGCGTTTCAATAACGCGGTTCATGTAGTCGAACGTCTTCGCGATCCAACCGATCAAGTACCGAACGCACGACACCTCGGCGATCTGCACACGTTTAGCTCGGTGACGTCCCTCGAACTCTAGATCCAGCTGAGGCCGAGGGAGAGTTCCGTCAGCACGATGGCATGGTGACAGTGATGATGAAGTTACCGGCGTAGGGCTTCGCCTAAGCACTACGACGATATGATCGAGGTGTAAAACTGTGGAGGGGGGCACCGCACACGGCTAAGAGATTGTTTGTTGTGCCTTTGGGGTGCCCCCTGCCCTGTATATAAAGGAGGGGAGGAGGAGGCATGCCAACAAGGGGCGCGCCAGGGAGAGGGGAGTCCTACTAGGACTCCAGTCCTGGTAGGATTCGACCCCACCCTTTTTTTCTTTCTACCGGAGGGGGAAAGGGGGAAGGAGAGGGAGTAGGAGAAGGAAAGGGGGGTGCCCCCCCTTCCCAAGTCCAATTCGGCCTCCTGCCCAAAGGGGGGCGCACCAGCCCCTTGTGGGCTGGTGTGCTTCCCTCTTATGGCCCATAAGGCCCATACCTCTCCCGGGGGGTTTCGATAACCTCCCGGTACTCCAGAAAAATGCCTGGACCACTCGGAACCATTCCGATGTCCAAATGCAACCTTCCAATATATGAATCTTTATGTATCGACCATTTAGAGACTCCTCGTCATGTCCGTGATCTCATCCGGGACTCCGAACAAACTTCGGTCATCAAATCACATAACTCGTAATACAAATCGTCATCGAACGTTAAGCGTGCGGACCCTATGGGTTCGAGAAATATGTAGACATTGACCGAGACATATCTCCGGTCAATAACCAATAGTGGAACCTGGATGCTCATATTGGCTCCTACATATTCTATGAAGATCTTTATCGGTCAGACCGCATAACAACATACGTTGTTCCCTTTGTCATCGGTATGTTACTTGCCTGAAATTTGATCATCGATATCATCATACCTAGTTCAATCTCGTTACTGGCAAGTCTCTTTACTTGTTCCATAATACTTAATACCGCAACTAACTTATTAGTCACAATGCTTGCAAGGCTTATAGTGATGAGTATTACCGGGAGGGCCCAGAGATACCTCTTCGAAACATGAAGTGACAAATCCTAATCTCGATCTATGCCAACCCAACAAACACCTTCGGAGACACTTGTAGAGCACCTTTATAATCACACATTTACGTTGTGATGTTTGTAACACACAAAGTGTTCCTGGTATTTGGGAGTTGCATAATCTCATAGTCTAAGGAACTTGTATAAGTCATGAAGAAAGCAGTAGCAATGAAACTGACACAATCATAATGCTAAGCTAACGGATGGGTCATGTCCATCACATCATTCTCCTAATGATGTGATCCCATTCATCAAATGACAACACATGTCTATGGTCAGGAAACATAACCATCTTTGATTAACGAGCTAGTCAAGTAGAGGCATACTAGGGACTATATGTTTTGTCTATGTATTCACACATGTACTAAGTTTCTGGTTAATACAATTCTAGCATGAATAATAAACATTTATCATGAAATAAGGAAATAAATAATAACTTTATTATTACCTCTAGGGCATATTTCCTTCAGTCTCCCACTTGCACTAGTCAATAATCTAGTTCACATTGCCATGTGATTTAACACCAATAGTTCACATCTGTATGTGATTAACACCCATAGTTCACATCGCTATGTGACCAACACCCAAAGGGTTTACTAGAGTCAATAATCTATTTCACATCGCTATGTGATTAACATCCAAATAGTACTAAGGTGTGATAATGTTTTGCTCGTGAGATAAGTTTAGTCCGGCCGATCCTTTTGCTCTCCCGTGCATTGATCAGATCATTGATGCGACGGCGGGTTGTGAGCGTTTGGGTTTCTTGGATGCTTATTCAGGCTATCATCAGATCAAAATGGCGGTTAAGGACCAGGAGAAGACCGCCTTCATCACTCCCTTTGGAGCCTTCTGCTATGTTTCTATGCCCTTCAAGAGTGTCCAGGCAACTAATCAGCGCTGTGTGCAAAATTGTCTTCACACTCAAATTGGGTGCAATGTTCATGCTTATGTTGATGACATTGTGGTAAAGTCCAGGAAGAAGGAGACATTGATAGATGATTTCAAGGAGACCTTTGACAATCTGCGTGGTTACAAGATGATGCTCAATCCGGACAAGTGTGTTTTCGGTGTTCCGGCAGGCAAGCTTCTAGGTTTCCTGGTGTCCAACAGAGGCATTGAGGCTAATTCGGAGAAGATCAAAGCGATTAAATATTTGGCTAAACCGGTGTGCATTAATGATGTTCAGCGTCTGGCAGGTCGAATTGCAGCCCTAAGCCGGTTTATTAGCCGCTTGGGAGAGAAGGCGATCCCTTTATATCAGATGTTGAAGAAAACAAACACCTTTGTCTGGAGTGATGCGGCTAATGCGGCGTTTGAAGACTTGAAGTGGCAATTGGTTGAACCGCCGATCCTTGCTGCTCCGGTTGACAAAGAACCCTTGTTATTATATGTGGCTGCTAATGCCCGTGTTGTCAGTGTGGCAATTGTGGTGGAGCGCAAGGAGGCTGGCAAGGAATATCCAGTTCAACGGCCGTTTACTATATCAGTGAGGTGCTCATCAAGTCAATGCAACGATATCCGCATTGGCAGAAGTTGGTCTTTGAGGTTTTTATGGCAAGTCGGAAGCTCAAACAGTACTTTCAAGGCCATCCCATTACAGTTGTCAGTTCGGCTCCTTTGGGTGATATAATCCAGAACAGGGAGGCAATTGGCCGGGTTGCAAAGTGGGCGATTGAGCTTGGTCCACATGGGTTGAAGTATATGCCTCGAACCGCCATCAAATCTCAAGCACTTGTTGACTTCATCAATGATTGGACCGAGTTACAAGCACCAGAGGACAAACCAGATAATACATACTAGACTATTCACTTTGATGGATCCAGGCAATTGGAGGGCTCGGGGGCTGGAGTTGTCCTTACTCCCCCTCGAGGTGATAAAATTCGTTATGTTCTCCGTTTAATGTTCCCCTGTACTAACAATGCAGCTGAGTAGGAGGCTTTACTCCACGGGCTCCGTGTGGCCAAGGAGATGAATTTAAGCCGGGTACGATGCTTTGGAGACTCTGATCTGGTGGCCCAGCAAGTTTCTGTCACTTGGGATTCTAAGGATCCACTCATGGCGGCTTACAGACGCGAGGTGGATATTGTGGTGGGTCACTTCAAAGGATATCAGGTTGAGCATATTGATCGGCGTAAAAACGAAGCGACAGATGCTTTGAGTCGGCTGGGATCTTAGCGTAAACCGGTACCTCCCAATACCTTTCTAGATATCTTGCATAACCCGTCTGTTAAGTTACCTACATAAGAGGATTTAGCTGTTCCTGATCCGGAGGCCCAATTGGTGGCCGCTTTGCATGTTGTTCCGGATTGGATGGTTCCATATTTGGCGTACATGAACCGGGGCGAGTTACCAGACGATGAAGTTTTGGCCTGACAGATAGTCCGACGATCCAAGTCCATGGTTATTCACAATGGCGAGTTACACCGCTGTAGCGTTTTAGGCGTATTCCAGCATTGTGTTTCTCCTGAAGAAGGCCAAGAGATCCTACAGGAAATTCATGAAGGGGATTGTGGTCACCACACCGGTTCAAAGTCCCTGGTTGCTAAAGCTTTTCGTCATGGGTTCTACTGGTTGACAGCTCATGCTGATGGTGAGGATCTGGTGAAGCCGTGTGACGCTTGTCAGAAGTTTTCATGCCGAGTGCATGTTTCGGCTCAAGAATTAAGGATGATTCCTATCACTTGGCCGTTTGCCACTTGGGGGCTTGATATGGTAGGTCCCTTTAAGCGCTCCAAGGATAAGAAGACCCACCTATTGGTGGAAGTTGACAAATTCACCAAATGGGTTGAAGTGGAGCCTGTCAGCAAGTGTGATGCGGCTACGACGGTTCAATTTCTCAAAAAGATTATCTTCTGCTTTGGCTTTCCACACAGCATCATCACGGATAATGGTACAAACCTTTCTAAAGGTGAGATGGAGGATTTCTGTCAGAGAGAGATGTTGGGTAACGTAATAATTTCAAAAAAATTCCTATGCACACGCAAGATCATGGTGATGCATAGCAATGAGAGGGGAGAGTATTGTCTATGTACCCTCGTAGACCAAAAGCGGAAGCATTATGACAACGCAGTTGATGTAGTCGTACGTCTTCACGATCCAACTGATCCAAGTACCGAACGTACGACACCTCCGAGTTCAGCACACGTTCAGCTCGATGACGATCCCCGGACTCCAATCCAGCAGGGTGTCGGGGATGAGTTCCGTCAGCACAACGGCGTGGTGACGATGATGATGTTCTACCGACACAGGGCTTCGCCTAAGCACCGCAACAATATTACCGAGGTGGAATATGGTGGAGGGGGCACCGCACACGGCTAAGAAACGATCACGAAGATCAACTTGTGTGTTCTGGGGTGCCCCCTGCCCCCGTATATAAAGGAGCAAGGGGGGAGGCCGGCCGGCCCTTAGGGAGCACCAAGGAGGGGGGGGGAGTCCTCCTCCTAGTAGGAGTAGGACTCCCCTTTCCTAGTCCAACTAGGAAGGGGGAAGGGGAAGGAAAGAGGGGGAGAGGGAGAGGGAAAGAGGGGCCGCACCCCCCTCCCCTAGTCCAATTCGGACTCCCCATGGGAGGGGGCGCGCCACCTCCTGGGCTGCTGCCCTCTCTCTCCCCTCAGGCCCACTAAGGCCCAATACTTCCCCGGGGGGTTCCAGTAACCCTTCCGGCACTCCGGTTTTCTCCGAAATCACCCGGAACACTTCTGGTGTCCGAATATAGTCGTCCAATATATCAATCTTTATGTCTCGACCATTTCGAGACTCCTCGTCATGTCCGTGATCACATCCGGGACTCCGAACAACTTTCGGTACATCAAAACATATAAACTCATAATGAAACCGTCATCGTAACTTTAAGCGTGTGGACCCTATGGGTTCGAGAACTATGTAGACATGACCTAGAACTGTTTCCGGTCAATAAACAATAGCGGAACCTGGATGCTCATATTGGCTCCCACATATTCTACAAAGATCTTTATCGGTCAGACCGCATAACAACATACGTTGTTCCCTTTGTCATCGGTATGTTACTTGCCCAAGATTTGATCGTCGGTATCTCAATACCTAGTTCAATCTCGTTACCGGTAAGTCTATTTACTCGTTTCATAATACATCATCTCACAACTAACTCATTAGTTGCAATGCTTGCAAGGCTTAAGTGATGTGCATTACCGAGAGGGCCCAGAGATACCTCTCTGACAATCGGAGTGACAAATCCTAATCTCGAAATACGCCAACCCAACAAGTACCTTCGGAGACACCTGTAGAGCACCTTTATAATCACCCAATTACGTTGTGACGTTTGGTAGAACACAAAGTGTTCCTCCGGTAAACGGGAGTTGCATAATCTCATAGTCATAGGAACATGTATAAGTCATGAAGAAAGCAATAGCAGAAAACTAAACGATCAAGTGCTAAGCTAACGGAATGGGTCAAGTCAATCACATCATTCTCCTAATGATGTGATCCCGTTAATCAAATGACAACACAAGTCTATGGTCAGGAAACATAACCATCTTTGATCAACGAGCTAGTCAAGTAGAGGCATACTAGTGACACTCTGTTTGTCTATGTATTCACACAAGTATTATGTTTCCGGTTAATACAATTCTAGCATGAATAATAAACATTTATCATGATATAAGGAAATAAATAATAACTTTATTATTGCCTCTGGGGCATATTTCCTTCAGTCTCCCACTTGCACTAGAGTAAATAATCTAGATTACACAGTAATGATTCTAACACCCATGGAGTCTTGGTGTTGATCATGTTTTGCTCGTGGAAGAGGCTTAGTCAACAGGTCTGCAACATTCAGATCCATATGTATCTTGCAAGTTTCTATGTCTCCCACCTGGACTAGATCCCGGATGGAATTGAAGCGTCTCTTGATGTGCTTGGTTCTCTTGTGAAATCTGGATTCCTTTGCTAAGGCAATTGCTCCAGTATTGTCACAAAAGATTTTCATTGGACCCGATGCACTAGGTATGACACCTAGATCGGATATGAACTCCTTCATCCAGACTCCTTCATTTGTTGCTTCTGAAGCAGCTATGTACTCCGCTTCACACGTAGATCCAGCCACGACGCTTTGTTTAGAACTGCACCAACTGACAGCTCCACCGTTCAATGTAAACACGTATCCGGTTTGCGATTTAGAATCGTCCGGATCAGTGTCAAAGCTTGCATCAACGTAACCATTTACGATGAGCTCTTTGTCACCTCCATATACGAGAAACATATCCTTAGTCCTTTTCAGGCATTTCAGGATGTTCTTGACCGCTGTCCAGTGATCCACTCCTGGATTGCTTTGGTACCTCCCTGCTAGACTTATAGCAAGGCACACATTAGGTCTGGTACACAGCATTGCATACATGACAGAGCCTATGGCTGAAGCATAGGGAACATCTTTCATCTTCTCTCTATCTTCTGCAGTGGTCGGGCTTTGAGTCTTACTCAACTTCATACCTTGTAACACAGGCAAGAACCCTTTCTTTGCTTGATCCATTTTGAATTTCTTCAAAAGTTTATCAAGGTATGTGCTTTGTGAAAGTCCAATTAAGCATCTTGATCTATCTCTATAGATCTTAATGCCCAATATGTAAGCAGCTTCACCGAGGTCTTTCATTGAAAAACTCTTATTCAAGTATCCTTTTATGCTATCCAGAAATTCTATATCATTTCCGATCAGCAATATGTCATCTACATATAGTATCAGAAATGCTACAGAGCTCCCACTCACTTTCTTGTAAATACAGGCTTCTCCAAAAGTATGTATAAAACCAAATGCTTTGATCACACTATCAAAGCGTTTATTCCAACTCCGAGAGGCTTGCACCAGTCCATAAATGGATCGCTGGAGCTTGCACACTTTGTTAGCTCCCTTTGGATCGACAAAATCTTCCGGTTGCATCATATACAACTCTTTTTCCAGAAAACCATTCAGGAATGCAGTTTTGACATCCATCTGCCATATTTCATAATCATAAAATGCGGCAACTACTAACATGATCCGGACAGACTTAAGCATCACTACGGGTGAGAAAGTCTCATCGTAGTCAACCCCTTGAACTTGTCGAAAACCTTTCGCGACAAGTCGAGCTTTGTAGACAGTAACATTACCGTCAACGTCAGTCTTCTTCTTGAAGATCCATTTATTTTCAATTGCTTGCCGATCATTGGGCAAGTCAACGAAAGTCCACACTTTGTTCTCATACATGGATCCCATCTCAGATTTCATGGCCTCAAGCCATTTTTCAGAATCTGGGCTCACCATCGCTTCTTCATAGTTCGTAGGTTCATCATGGTCTAGTAACATGACTTCCAGAACAGGATTACCGTACCACTCTGGTGCGGATTTTATTCTGGTTGATCTATGAGGTTCAGTAACAACTTGATCTGAAGTTCCATGATCATCATCATTAACTTCCTCACTAATTGGTATAGGTGTCACAGGAATAGATTTCTATGATGAGCTACTTTCCAATAAGGGAGCAGGTACAGTTACCTCATCAAGTTCTACTTTCCTCCCACTCACTTCTTTCGAGAGAAACTCCTTCTCCAGAAAGTTTCCGAACTTAGCTACAAACGTTTTGCCTTCGGATCTGTGATAGAAGGTGTACCCATCGGTCTCCTTTGGGTATCCTATGAAGACACATTTCTCCGATTTGGGTTCGAGCTTATTAGGTTGAAGCTTTTTCACATAAGCATCACAGCCCCAAACTGTCAGAAACAACAACTTTGGTTTCTTGCTAAACCACAATTCATAAGGCGTCGTCTCAACGGATTTTGATGGTCCCCTATTTAATGTGAATGCGGCCGTCTCTAAAGCATAACCCCAAAAGGATAGCGGTAAATCTGTAAGAGACATCATAGATCGCACCATATCTAGTAAACTACGATTACAACATTCGGACACACCATTACGCTGTGGTGTTCCGGGTGGCGTTAGTTGCGAAACTATTCCGCATTGTTTCAAATGTAGACCAAACTCGCAACTCAAATATTCTCCTCCATGATCTGATCGTAGAAACTTTATTTTCTTGTTATGATGATTTTCAACTTCACTCTGAAATTCCTTGAACTTTTCAAATGTTTCAGACTTATGCTTCATTAAGTAGATATAACCATATCTGCTCAAATCATCTGTGAAGGTGAGAAAATAACGATATCCGCCACGAGCCTCAACATTCATCGGACCACATACATCTGTATGTATGATCTCCAATAAATCAGTTGCTCTCTCCATAGTACCGGAGAACGGTGTTTTAGTAATCTTGCCCATGAGGCACGGTTCGCAAGTACCAAGTGATTCATAATCAAGTGGTTCCAAAAGTCCATCAGTATGGAGTTTCTTCATGCGCTTTACACCGATATGACCGAAACGGCAGTGCCACAAATATGTTGCACTATCATTATCAACTCTGCATCTTTTGGCTTCAACATTATGAATATGTGTATCACTACCGTCGAGATTCAATAAAAATAGACCACTCTTCAAGGGTGCATGACCATAAAAGATATTACTCATATAAATAGAACAACCATTATTCTCTGATTTAAATGAATAACCGTCTCACATCAAACAAGATCCAGATATAATGTTCATGCTCAAAGCTGGCACCAAATAACAATTATTTAGGTCTAAAACTAATCCCGAAGGTAGATGTAGAGGTAGCGTGCCGACCGCGATCACATCGACTTTGGAACCATTTCCCACGCGCATCGTCACCTCGTCCTTAGCTAATCTTCGCTTAATCCGTAGTCCCTGTTTCGAGTTGCAAATATTAGCAACAGAACCATTATCAAATACCCAGGTGCTACTGCGAGCATTAGTAAGGTACACATCAATAACATGTATATCACATATACCTTTGTTCACCTTGCCATCCTTCTTATCTGCCAAATACTTGGGGCAGTTCTGCTTCCAGTGACCAGTCTGCTTGCAGTAGAAGCACTCAGTTTCAGGCTTAGGTCCAGACTTGGGTTTCTTCTCCCGAGCAGCAACTTGTTTGCTATTCTTCTTGAAGTTCCCCTTCTTCTTCCCTTTGCCCTTTTTCTTGAAACCAGTGGTCTTGTTAACCATCAACACTTGGCTCCTTCTTGATTTCTACCTCCACAGCTTTTAGCATCGCAAAGAGCTCGGGAATAGTCTTTTCCATCCCTTGCATATTATAGTTCATCACAAAGCTCTTGTAGCTTGGTGGCAGTGATTGGAGAATTCTGTCAATGATGCTATCATCCGGAAGATTAACTCCCAGTTGAATCAAGTGATTATTATACCCATACATTTTGAGTATATGCTCACTGACAGAACTGTTCTCCTCCATCTTGCAGCTGTAGAACTTATTGGAGACTTCATATCTCTCAATGCGGGCATTTGCTTGAAATATTAACTTCAACTCCTGGAACATCTCATATGCTCCATGACGTTCAAAACGTCATTGAAGACCCGGTTCTAAGCTGTAAAGCATGGCACATTGAACTATAGAGTAGTCATCAGCTTTGCTCTGCCAGACGTTCATAACATCTGGTGTTGCTCCAGCAGTAGGCCTGGCACCCAGCGGTGCTTCCAGGACATAATTCTTCTGTGCAGCAATGAGGATAATCCTCAAGTTATGGACCCAGTCCGTGTAATTGCTACCATCACCTTTCAACTTTGCTTTCTCAAGGAACACATTAAAATTCAACAGAACAATAGCACGGGCCATCTATCTACAATCAACATAGACAAGCAAGATACTATCAGGTACTAAGTTCATGATAAATTTAAGTTCAATTAATCATATTACTAAAGAACTCCCACTTAGATAGACATCCCTCTAATCCTCTAAGTGGTTACGTGATCCATATCAACTACACCATGTCTGATCATCACGTGAGATGGAGTAGTTTCAAAGGTGAACATCAATATGTTGATCATATCTACTATATGATTCCGCTCAACCTTTCGGTCTCCGTGTTCCGAGGCCATATCTGTTATATGCTAGGCTCGTCAAGTTTAACCTGAGTATTCCGCATGTGTAACTGTTTTGCACCCGTTGTATTTGAACGTAGAGCCTATCACACCCGATCATCACGTGGTGTCTCAGCACGAAGAACTTTCACAACGGTGCATACTATGGGAGAACACTTCTTGATAATTTTAGTGAGAGATCATCTTAAAATGCTACCGTCAATCAAAGCAAGATAAGATGCATAAAGGATAAACATCACATGCAAGCAATATAAGTGATATGATATGGCCATCATCATCTTGTGCTTGTGATCTCCATCTCCTAAGCACCTCCATGATCACCATCATCACCGGCGTGACACCTTGATCTCCATCGTAGCATCATTGTCGTTTACGCCGTCTATTGCTTCTACGACTATCGCTACGCTTAGTGAGAAAGTAAAGCAATTACAGGGCGTTTGCATTTCATACAATAAAGCGACAACCATATGGCTCCTGCCAGTTGCCGATAACTTCGGTTACAAAACATGATCATCTCATACAATAAAATATAGCATCACGTCTTGACCATATCACATCACAACATGCCCTGCAAAAACAAGTTAGATGTCCTCTACTTTGTTGTTGCAAGTTTTACGTGGCTGCTACGGGCTTAGCAAGAACCGTTCTTACCTACGCATCAAAACCACAATGATAGTTTGTCAAGTTGGTGCTGTTTTAAGCTTCGCAAGGACTGGCCGTAGCCACACTCGGTTCAACTAATGTGAGAGAGACAGACACCCGCTAGTCACCTTTAAGCACGAGTGCTCATAACGGTGAAACCAGTCTCGCGTAAGCGTACGCGTAATGTCGGTCCGGGCCGCTTCATCTCACAATACCGCTGAACCAAAGTATGACATGCTGGTAAGCAGTATGACTTATATCGCCCACAACTCACTTGTGTTCTACCCATGCATATGACATCTACGCATAAAACCTGGCTCGGATGCCACTGTTGGGTAACGTAGTAATTTCAAAAAAATCCTACGCACACGCAAGATCATGGTGATGCATAGCAACAAGAGGGGAGAGTATTGTCTACGTACCCTCGTAGACCGAAAGCGGAAGCGTTATGACAACCCGGTTGATGTAGTCGTACGTCTTCACCGACCGATCCAAGTACCGAATGTACGACACCTTCGAGTTCAGCACACGTTCAGCTCGATGACGATCCCCGAACTCCGATCCAGCAGGGTGTCGGGGATGAGTTCCATCAGCACGACGGCATGGTGACGATGATGATGTTCTACCGACGCAGGGCTTCACCTAAGCACCGCAACGATAGGACCGAGGTGGAATATGGTGGAGGGGGGCACCGCACACGGCTAAGAAACGATCACGAAGATCAACTTGTGTGTTCTGGGGTGCCCCCTGCCCCCGTATATAAAGGAGCAAGGGGGGAGGCCGGCCGGCCCTTGGGGCGCGCCAAGGAGGGGGGAGTCCTCCTCCTAGTAGGAGTAGGACTCCCCTTTCCTAGTCCAACTAGGAAGGGGGAAGGGGGAAGGAAAGAGGGGGAGAGGGAGAGGGAAAGAGGGGCCGCGCACCCCTCCCCTAGTCCAATTCGGACTCCCCATGGGAGGGGCCGCACCACCTCCTCGGCTGCTGCCCTCTCTCTCCCCTCAAGCCCACTAAGGCCCAATACTTCCCCGGGGGGTTTCGGTAACCCTTCCGGCACTCCGGTTTTCCCCAAAATCACCCGGAACACTTCCGATGTCCAAATATAGTTGTCCAATATATCAATCTTTATGTCTCGACCATTTTGAGACTCCTCGTCATGTCCGTGATCACATCCGGGACTCCGAACAACTTTTGGTACATCAAAACATATAAACTCATAATGAAACTATCATCGTAACTTTAAGCGTGCGGACCCTACGGGTTCGAGAACTATGTAGACATGACCTAGAACTGTTTCCGGTCAATAACCAATAGCGGAACCTGGATGCTCATATTGGCTCCCACATATTCTACGAAGATCTTTATCGGTCAGACCGCATAACAACATACGTTGTTCCCTTTGTCATCGGTATGTTACTTGCCCGAGATTCGATCGTCGGTATCTCAATACCTAGTTCAATCTTGTTACCAGTAAGTCTCTTTGCTCGTTCCGTAATACATCATTGTCGGTGTCAAAACCGGCGGATCTCAGGTAGGGGGTCCCGAACTGTGCGTCTAGGCGGATGGTAACAGGAGACAAGGGACACGATGTTTTTACCCAGGTTCGGGCCCTCTCGGTGGAGGTAAAACCCTACTCCTGCTTGATTAATATTGATGGTATGGGTATTACAAGAGTTGATCTACCACAAGATCAGAGAGGCTAAACCCTAGAAGCTAGCCTATGGTATGATTGTTGTTCGTCCTATGGACTAAAACTCTCCGGTTTATATAGACACCGGAGAGGGCTAGGGTTACACAGAGTCGGTTACAACGGGAGGAGATCTTCATATCGTATCGCCAAGCTTGCCTTCCACGCCAAGGAAACTCCCATCCGGACACGGGACAGAGTCTTCAATCTTGTATCTTCATAGTCCGGGAGTCCGGCCAAAGGTCATAGTCCGGCCATCCGGACACCCCCTAATCCAGGACTCCCTCAGTAGCCCCTGAACCAGGCTTCAATGACGACGAGTCCGGCGCGCAAGTTGTCTTCGGCATTGCAAGGCGGGTTCCTCGTCCGAATACTTCATAGAAGATGTTGAACACCAGGATAGTGTCCGGCTCTGCAAAATAAGTTCCACATGCCACCATAAAGAGTCTAACATTTGCACCAATCTAATCTGCTGACGTATTCCGTAGCATGACATCACGCCACGGCCAGGCTTTCATTCATTTTACCGTTCCACCTCAGCACATTTAGCGAGGCGGTTTCCTTGGCACGTCTTGTCAAAGCAGAGATCGTGTCCCCTTATTCCAGGATTCTCATCAATACGGGCGTGGGTAACCCAACCGCGCCATTAACCGCGGCGCTTGGGAGATAAGCGAGTTTTATTAGGCCGGTGGGGCTCGTAGTTTTGGCCGCCCATATAAGGGATAAGAACCCGCCCTTTCCATTCACGCCTTCTTCCTCCTTTGCTTATTCGTCCCTGCATGCTCGAGCTCCAACGCCCAAGCCCGCACTTCCCACCTCAACCTACTCCAATCATGTCCGGAGCGGGAGGTAGATGGATGGCCTCCTCCGCCATGGAGGGGCAAATCAAAAAGTTGAGGAAGGCCGGATACTTGTCCGACGACATCGCGCACCGGCTTCCAGATGAGGGGCAACTCATCCCCACCCCCAGGCCCCATGAGAGGGTTGTTTTCCTTCCCCATTTCCTCCGCGGACTAGGTTTTCCTCTTCACCCGTTTGTCCGGGGGCTCATGTTCTACTACGGCCTGGACTTCCACGATCTGGCCCCGAACTTCATCCTCAACATCTCGGCGTTCATCGTCGTGTGCGAGGCCTTCCTCCGCATCCAGCCTCACCTTGGCCTATGGCTAAAGATCTTCAGCGTCAAGCCGAAGGTCGTGGGCGGCCGCCAAGCGGAGTGCGGAGGCGCCATGGTGGGCAAGATACCCAACGTTACATGGCTCGAGGGCGCCTTCATAGAGACCATCAAAGGGTGGCAATCGGGGTGGTTCTACATCACCGAGCCGCGTGACCCTGAATGGGCAGCGGCCCCCGAATTCCAATCTGGCATTCCCACATGGCTCACGTCTTGGAAAGAGACGGGCCTGTCGCGGGGTAACTCGGCAGAAGTGACCAGACTTCAAACCTGCATCAAAGATCTGATCAGCAGGAAGGTTAAACTTGTCACCGTAGTCCAGGTCATGCTCTTCCGCCGGATTCTCCCGTGTCAACGACGGGCTTTCAACTTGTGGGAGTTCGACCCGGCCCAGCACCAGACTCTGTCCCGGCTCTTCGACACAAAGCACGAGGATGCATGGAAGGTGCTATTCAAGAGCTCCAAGGTCTCCCCTCCCGTCACCGAGGATCGCGGATTCTGCGCCAAGCGCCAAGCCAGCACAATGAGCTAATTTTCCCATTACGGGGTATCTGTTTTCCATAGATTTGATTCTATGCGGGATCTAAACCCCCATCCCTTTAACAGGACTGGCAGAAGAAGGCTGGACAGATCAAGTGTCCGGCTCCTTTGCCTGAAGACCCAGCGGACGCTCGTTTAACGAAGCTGCTAGTTCCGGCACCTCACATGGTGCCGGAGAAGAAGGCCAAGAAGAAGGCCATGGGGACTCGAAAGAGCTCCCGGCGCCTGGTGGTGTCGGATTCATCGCCCGACAACCCCGACACACCCTCCGCCTCGGAAGACAAGGAGGAGGAAGAAGAAGAATAAGCCTCTCCCCCTCCAACGGGGGGAGGAAAGAAAAGGAAGGCCGCCCCAACTGGGGGGGGGGCGGAGGGTCCAAGAAGGGGAAGACCCTTCTGCCGGACTATGCCTCCGATGCCGAAGACGGCGGGGAGGAATGGCCATCCAGGGTCAAGCCCCTGGCAAAATCATAAGTGTCCGGTTACCCGAATGGCTCATGGCGCTCTTTTATTATTCGATAGCTTACGACGCCGAACTTTAATTATGCAGTCCACCCAGAGCTCAGCTCGGCGATTCGTCGAGCGGCTCCCTGAATTCGTCGGATGTGAATAGCGCTTCACTTCCGACGGCCTCCTCCCCGCTCCCTGCGGACAACATCGAGGTGGAGTCCCAAAAGGGACCGAACCAGGAGGAGGTGGTCCTGGAGGCGCCCCAAGGTGACCTCCCAGACTCCAGGCCCAAAGGGGGTAAAGCCCCGGAGGGGTCTAAGTCCGGCCCCGGGCCGGACACTGCTCTGGAACCACCAGCGGTTCTAGAGTCCGACAGGCGGCGCCTTCATAAGAAGGGCAAGCCTACGCCGCCGGCGACCTCCATCCATCCGGAGTCGCCGGACAATTTGCTGGAGGCGCTTAACAGCGCCTCCATCGACGAGGAACACCGCACTGTTATGAGTGCGGTGATTCAAAAGGTTCAGTCCGCCAAGAGCGGGCTGACAGAAGCCTGTACAAGTCTGTTAACAGGCTTTGAGGTATGTGTTCAAAACATATAAAAATGTTACCACATAGACAGTAGCCCCTGATGCTTGGTTCGGCATTTGGAAAGAAAAGCCGAGCTGAGGATCTAAAAAGATATACGCAGGAGTCTAATAAAAATATGTCGATATGGGAATGCAGGCTGCACTGCTGACCTCTGCCGCCCTGACTGCGGAGGTCAACGCATTGAAGGGAAGCCTCGAGTGGTCCGAGAACGAGCTCGGCCATGCCAAGAAGCAGCTCGAGGACAAGAAGGGTATGTGATACCGCATGTAAATGTATATAGAAATACCTGGTTGCAAATAATGACAGGACCAACTTAAATGTTGCAGGGGCCACGGCCGAGGTGGCGACCCTGAAGGAGGCGGTCTCCAAGGCCGAAAACAGTGCGGCCCTGGAGCGCGCCGAGCGAGAGAAGCAAGAGGCGCGGGTGGCGGAGGTGCGGCAAGAGCTCCAGGATTTCGTGGAAAAACACGAGAGTTTGGAGCATGAGTCGAAGACTCGAGAGTCCGAGCTCGCCTTGGCTCTTGAGAGTGCCAAAAATGCTAAGGCCGAAGCCCAAAAGGCCCTCCAGGAGATCGAGGCGATGAATAAAATAGCGGCGGGTAAGGCATTCTTTATGCAAAGCAGGAATATAAAAGTTCATTATCTGCTACTTACCCGAATCCGGAGCTCTCCAGGAGCGTTCGCCGATCTGCCCCGTAGTGTGTCTGATCCTGCCGCATACTACCGAGCCGAAGAGGGGATCTCGACGGAAAAAGTGTTCTGGTCTCAGTATGCTGAGGCCGAACATCCGGTGCCCCTGAGCGACCAGCTGAAGCAGCTGGTCGAGCTCAACAAGGTGGCCGAACAGGCCATGAAGGGCCTCATAGCTCGACTGTGGCCTGGAGAAGCCATGCCTGGGAGCTACTTCGGTCTGGTGCGGCGGCTGGTGGACACGTGTCCGTGGATTGAGGTCGTCAAGCGCTCTGTCTGCATCAAAGGTGCCCGTCGGGCCCTTGCCCATGCTAAAGTGCACTGGGGCAAGCTGGATGCTGAGAAGCTTTTGACGGACGCGCCACCGCCGGGCAAGGAGTATCGCATGCCCAAGATGTATTATAAGGGTGTCCCGAAGGGTGCTCGCCGTATAGCGGACGAATGCTCCAAAGATGTAATTTTTGAGTAAGCTCGCATCTGTTATCCTGTACGCTGAAAACTTTGTTCATATGCATTAAGCAACGCTTGTTAATTTAAAATATTACCTTATGTGCGGCCGTTTATCAAATCTGAGAGATGCAAGTCGTCGGCTTCGACCCCCATGCCACGAGTGCTGGGGTGTTCGGGATAAACCTGAGCGCTCTTGTTCCCATTCTTGGGTCCATCTAGGGAGGCGCTCAGCACAACGAACCAGGCCGTCGGACTTATAATGCTTTATCACTCTCATTTAGCCATAGAATTCTATAATTTTAAATTTCGGTGAAGCCCCTAGTATTCGGAAGACCGAGTTCGGGGCGCTATCCACGCCTAGGCCGGATAAGTCCGGTTCCTCGCTCTAAGGGGCATAAGTCTTTAAGGACTCGAAAAACCTCGCGAACAGCGACCGGTCTCTCGCACTATCATGACAATCGGTTTTAGCTTTCTCTACTAAGGTGTTAACCCAGCTCAACTGGGGCACAATCGCAGTAGTTCTCCCAGCGCTACCTTAGCCAACAATGCGGAACATAAGGTACCAAAACATGGGAGCCGGGGAAACCCAACTATTGACCAAAGACATGATTCGGAGCCGATGCATATAGTGCTATAAGTTCGGGGTGCCGCACTCATGAGAGTGTTCGGTCTTCTCACACCATGTTATGGGGTGCTTAAGCCCCTGGTGTATTGGCCGTACCAAAGTGTATGGCTGCATAAT
The DNA here is from genome assembly GCF_002162155.2 of Triticum dicoccoides. Lineage (NCBI taxonomy): Eukaryota > Viridiplantae > Streptophyta > Magnoliopsida > Poales > Poaceae > Triticum > Triticum dicoccoides. The sequence continues at coordinate 594,304,784 of NC_041389.1, read as the reverse complement.
GTCATGACTGAACATATATATAAAAAAGGAATACAATAATAGATAGAAGCTATGTATTGTTTATTATTAAGGGGCTGCTATGAAAGCAGAACGATACAAATAGTGCGATAAGCAAGAGATGGGATTATTTGACATGTCCCCCTCCAGGGGCAAGCTGCGGGTTTTGTAAGTAAAAACAGGTATTTAACTCGTTATAGAGGCCACCTGGACATTCGACGCGGCTTGTCCTCACCCTGGCTATTGCATCGTGTGTTCGACGAGTGTATTGCCGGACAGGCCTTCTGAGTAGTTGGGTCCTGAAAGTATATATAAAAAAAGGAAAACGGCCGAATAGGGAGCCCCTAAGTGCGCTTGAGCCGCATTCTGGGCGTGCCGTAGTTGTGCCCCTCCCCTTATGCCCATGGTATTTTCAAAGCGTAATTATGTACGCATGGTACCGATAGCACCATCTGACGAGGGCTGGGGTTGGGGCCGCACTGCTATGCTTGCTCGGATCGTGCTGGCTGGCTCTGTTGTAGGTTGCTTTGGGCGCGCTTGACGTTGTCCGGACGTTTGATACCCGGATTGGAGAGCTGCCTTGAGAGGCTGCTCTGTACTTCCGCCGCCAGGGCCGCTATGTGCTCCTCCGTTCGGAGAGAGCGTTCGGTGTTTCCATTTACCGTGATGACTCCGTGAGGGCCTGGCATCTTGAGCTTGAGATATGTGTAGTGCGGCACCGCATTGAACTTTGCAAATGCGGTTCGTCCGAGCAGGGCATGATAGCCACTGCGGAATGTGACTATGTCGAAGATTAACTCTTCGCTTCGGAAATTATCCGGGGATCCGAAGACCACTTCGAGTGTAACTGAGCCTGTACAGCTGGCTTCTACACCCGGTATGACACCTTTAAAGGTTGTCTTTGTGGGTTTGATCCTTGAGGGATCTATACCCATTTTTTGCACTGTATCCTGATAAAGCAGGTTCAGGATGCTGCCGCCGTCCATGAGGACTCTGGTGAGGTGAAATCCGTCAATGATTGGGTCTAGGACCAATGCGGCGAATCCGCCGTGACGGATGCTAGTGGGGTGGTCCCTTCGATCAAATGTGATCAGGCAGGAGGACCATGGGTTGAACTTTGGGGCGACTGGCTCCAATGCATAGACGTCCTTGAGAGCACGCTTCCGCTCCCTCTTGGGGGTGTGGGTTGCGTATATCATGTTCACCGTCCGCACTTGCGGGGGGAATCCTTTTTGTCCTCTGTTGTTCGGCAGCCGGGGCTCCTCCTCGTCATTGCTATGCACCCCCTTGTCTCTGGTTTCGGAACTTAACTTGCCTGCCTGCTTGAACACCCAACAATCCCTGTTGGTGTGGTTGGCTGGTTGTTTGGGGGTGCCGTGTATCTGGCACGAGCGGTCGAGTATCCGGTCTAAGTTGGATGGGCCCGAAGGGTTTCTTTTGAATGGCTTCTTCCGCTGACCGGGTTTAGAGCCTCTGAATCTGGCGTTGACTGCCGTATCCTCGGTATTGTCACCGTTAATGCGGCGCTTGTGCTTGTTGCGACGTGACCTGCCATTGTTGTCCTTGGTATCCGAATTACCAGGGCTCTTGGTTATGTTATTGCTACGAGCTAGCCAGCCGTCTTCGCTCGCGCAGAAGCGGGTCATGAGTGTCGTAAGGGCTGCCATAGATTTCGGCTTTTCCTGTCCCAGGTGCCGGGCAAGCCATTCGTCTCGGATATTGTGCCTGAAGGCTGCAAGGGCCTCGGCGTCCGGACAGTCGACTATTTGATTTTTCTTGGTCAGGAACCGTGTCCAGAATTGTCTGGCCAATTCTTCTGGCTGCTGGATTATGTGGCTTAGGTCATCGGCGTCTGGTGGTCGCACATAAGTGCCCTGGAAGTTGTCAAGGAATGCGGATTCCAGGTCCTCCCAGCAACTAATTGACTCTGCTGGCAGGCTATCCAGAATTTGATGTCGTGTAGATCATCACCGCGGGCCATGTGGATATGAAGGAGATAATCCTCGATCCATACCGCGGGATCAGTTGTGCCGTTGTATGATTCAATGTTTACGGGCTTAAAACCCTCGGGGATTTGACGATCCATTACTTCGTCTATGAAGCATAGTGGGTGTGCGGCGCCCCTGTACTGGGCTATATCGCGGCGCAGCTCGGATGATCTTGGTCTGTTGTATTCGGCCTGGCCATATTTATCATATCCGGTGTGACGGTTATCATCACGTGATGCGGGGCGCCCATGCGATCCGTAGATCGATCTTGCTTGCCTTGCCTTGTTCTCCAATAGGTCTCGCAGGTCTGTTGCGTCTCCCCGTACTCTGGCATGTTTTGAGCGGTGCCGGGGTGCGGCTTGGGTCGAGGGCCTGAAGGCCTCTCTGTCGTGGCCACGGGGTGGCCGATCGGGCGCATCGTACGCTGGTGATGTAGGTTTAGTTGCTTCCTCCTCAAGTTGGGGTAGCAGCCTGCGCTTTGGGCAGCTCTTGGAAGGGCGCTCGAGTTTATACTCTTCGGCCGCCAGGACTTCGGTCCATCTGTCGGCTAGCAAGTCTTGGTCAGCTCTAAGTTGCTGCTGTTTTTTCTTGAGGCTGCGTGCCGTGGCCGTAAGCCTGCGTTTGAAACGCTCTTGTTCGACGGGATCCTCTGGCACGACGAATTCGTCGTCATCGAGGCTTGCCTCATCTTCGGAGGGAGGCATATAGTTGTCGTCCTCAACCTCTTTGTCGGCCTCTCTCTCATGAGGGTTGGCTCTTTCGTCCTCCTGCACTGAATCCTGCTGGAGGGGGTTATCTTCGGCACTGTCCGGCGTGTTGTTATCTCTGGTGCCGGATTCGCCGTTCTTGCTTTGGCGGGATTTAGAGCGGCGCCGCTGATGTCGGCGCTTGGGTTGCTTCTTGGAGGGGTCATCCTCCGTTTTTTCCTCGCCATCCCCTGCTTTGGGGGTGTCCACCATGTATATGTCATATGACGAGGTGGCTTTCCAGTTCCCTATAGGTGCTGGTTCTTGGTCGTCTCCTTCATCGGCGTCCATACCGTCGATGTCTTCGGAGTCAAAGTCGAGCATGTCGGTTAAATCGTCGACAGTGGCTACAAAGTGGGTGGTGGGTGGGTTTCGAATTTCTTCGTCGTCCGTATTCCAACCCTGCTGACCATAGTCCTGCCAGGGCTCTCCTAACAAAGAGAGAGACTTTAGGGAGTTCAGGATATTGCCAAAGGGCGAGTGCTGAAAGACGTCCGCGGCGGTGAACTCCATGATCGGAGCCCAATCGGGTTCGATCGGAAGGGGTGCGGAAGATTCGGAGTCCGGAACGGAGTCTGGCACCTTGGAGTCACGGGCCTTGCAAAGGACTAGGCTGGTATTCGGCTCTATCGCCATAGAGATTGCGGCTCCTGGGGTGGCGTCCAACCGTTCGTCCCTGGTTAGCGCAGTCGGCTCCGAGCTAATGGTCGGAGCAGACTCCCGAGCGGCACTCTGGGCGCTGTCCGGCGGCAGAGCTAGATCATGCCCATCGAGACAGTGCGGCGCGCTCGGACGTGGCTCGAATCCGTCGAAGATCAAGTCCCCATGAATGTCGGCCGTGTAGTTTAAGCTTCCAAACCTGACCTGATGGCCAGGGGCATAGCTTCCGATCTGCTCCAGATGGCCAAGCGAGTTGGCCCGCAGTGCGAAGCCGCCGAATACAAAGATTTGTCCGGGGAGAAAAGTCTCACCCTGGATCGCGTCGTGGTTGATGATTGAAGAAGCCATCGGGCCTAACAGCGACGACACAAAGGAACTCTCATTGAAAGCACCAATGTCGGTGTCAAAACCGGCGGATCTCGGGTAGGGGGTCCCGAACTGTGCGTCTAGGCGGATGGTAACAGGAGACAAGGGACACGATGTTTTTACCCAGGTTCGGGCCCTCTCGGTGGAGGTAAAACTCTACTCCTGCTTGATTAATATTGATGGTATGGGTATTACAAGAGTTGATCTACCACGAGATCAGAGAGGCTAAACCCTAGAAGCTAGCCTATGGTATGATTGTTGTTCATCCTACGGACTAAAACTCTCCGGTTTATATAGACACCGGAGAGGACTAGGGTTACACAGAGTCGGTTACAATGGGAGGAGATCTTCATATCGTATCGCCAAGCTTGCCTTCCACACCAAGGAAAGTCCCATCCGGACACGGGACGGAGTCTTCAATCTTGTATCTTCATAGTCCGGGAGTCCGGCCAAAGGTCATAGTCCGGCCATCCGGACACCCCCTAATCCAGGACTCCCTCAATCATCTCACAACTAACTCATTAGTTGCAATGCTTGCAAGGCTTAAGTGATGTGCATTACCGAGAGGGCCCAGAGATACCTCTCCGACAATCGGAGTGACAAATCCTAATCTCGAAATAGGCCAACCTAACAAGTACCTTCAGAGACACTTGTAGAGCACCTTTATAATCACCGAGTTACGTTGTGACGTTTGGTAGCACACAAAGTGTTCCTCCGGTAAACGGGAGTTGCATAATCTCATAGTCATAGGAACATTTATAAGTCATGAAGAAAGCAATAGCAGAAAACTAAACAATCAAGTGCTAAGCTAACAGAATGGGTCAAGTCAATCACATCATTCTCCTAATGATGTGATCCTGTTAATCAAATGACAACACAAGTCTATGGTCAGGAAACATAACCATCTTTGATCAACGAGCTAGTCAAGTAGAGGCATACTAGTGACACTCTGTTTGTCTATGTATTCACACAAGTATTATGTTTCCGGTTAATACAATTCTAGCATGAATAATAAAAATTTATCATGATATAAGGTAATAAATAATAACTTTATTATTGCCTCTAGGGCATATTTCCTTCAAGAGCACATCCGGCTTGACTTAGCATATGTGGCGCACCCCCAGTCCAATGTCAAGCAAAGAGAGCCAATCAAGAAATCTTGAAGGGTATCAAGCCCCGGCTCATTGTTCCTTTGAAGCGAACGCCGGGTTGTTGGGTGGAAGAATTGCCTTCTGTGTTATGGAGCATCAACATCACCCCCAATAGATCGACGGGTTACACACCTTTCTTCATGGTATACGGGGCAGAGGCGGTCCTCCCAAGTGATATTCGTCAAGATTTGGGTCTTCACCCTTATTACAATAATAGTTGGTTAACCAACTAAGTGATTTCATATCACAGGTATGAGTTATTTCATATTTATTCCGTTTTGGTTATTAGCCAGGCTTTGTCTTGGGCATTATGACCCGTCTGGCGGTAAACCGCCAGGACAATTGTTTTTATGCAGATATCAGAATTGCATGAAAATTATCAAAGTGTAACCAAGCACATCAAATATCATAACGGATCAACCAACGTTATGTATCAGTGCCAAAGATTAAAGTACTTGCACTAGCCTATTACAAGGCGCTTTGAGGCCCAAAATGTTGATTGTTATTACACGACAAAGTCTGACAAAGTAACTCGAATGACGGATTAAGACTCATTGCCAGGACGACGTAAAGTTGATGGATCTTCAGGCGCCGGTTCAACCTCCTCCTCTCCACCCAGAGGCTGGAATTCAATGGTGGTCTAGTCAATCTGGGTTAGAGCCTGAAATACAGCTTCTTCACTTATCAGATTGGACGGATCAACATCAGGGGCGTAAGTGTGCTTACGGATTAGCGGGATAAGATTTTGCGCTTCTGTTACAGTCGTATCAACCCGCTGGTTCCTTTCATCGTAAAAGGACCAATGAACAGTCAAGTTAGCCTCTGCAGCCAGTTGACTTGATAGCGGACGCATCTCCTTTGTCAGGGCTTTGAGGGCTTCGTTGTCAAATGCTGACCCGTCTGCTTGTTCATCCGGAAATCCCTTTGGCGATATCTACTGGATCCAAGTCAGATATCCATGCTTTGGCCCGAGTTAGTGCCAGTAAAGCGCCAGCCTAGGCAGCAAATTGTTTCGCCTCTTCTATCTAAGCGGGTGTCATGGATAATCTTGCTAGTGTGTCCTTGATCAGTGTTGGTGTCGGTTTGTTGTATGAGATTGCATAGATAACCCGTTGGGCACCGATGTATAATTGCTCAATCAAAGTGTGCGCTGCCTTCAATTTCATCCGCATATCTATGCCCAGCTGCACAATGCGATTACCTGTAATAGTTTAAGAATTCAATGTTAAACCGGCAGAGTTCAAGATATTTTCAAACCGGTTATGACAAAGTACTTACCAAAGACTGCAGAAGTCATCGCATCTACTTGATGTTTTAGCCCTGTCAGCTCTTCCTCCACCGGCTTAAGAGCTGCTTCGGCATCTTCTGCCCACTTCAACAAAGCAACCCTCTCAGTTTCCCAGTTGGTGTGTTCATAGTTGAACCCATCCTTCAATTGCTCCATGCTTGTCAAAACATCCTTTAGCCCCTCTTTGGCTTTAGAGGTATCTTCTTGCTGGGACTTGATGTTTTCTTGGAGGTCGGCGATTTGAGATTCTTTGATAGCCTTCTTGGTCTACAAGAGTCAGAAGATGAAGTTATTAAAGTCCCAAGCACATGACAAGTTATGCACTCGGCACTTGGGGGCTAATGTGGATGCTTTTTAAAAAAAGTGAGTATTTTCAAGTCCCAAGGCTCAATCCAGGTATTAAACTTGGCACTTGGGGGCTAATGCACAATTGATCTGTGATAAGTAAAGACAATTAACAAGGATAGAAAGTCCCGGTTTGTCTTCAAGAGACAAACCGGCCCTTGGGGGCTACTCAAGTGAAGTGTTCTTTATATCGAAGTCCCGGTTTATCTTCAAGAGATAACCCGGCCCTTGGGGGCTACAATGGAAGAGATATGCAGAATAGAGTAAATTTTAAAGTGTTCTTGAAGAGTACCTCATAATGCTCCTTCATCAGATTCACCAAACCGGCTTCAAAGTCACGACTGGTGTAAAGGCGGTTTAAAAAACCGGAATGGAGTTCCTCGGCGCTAAGGTTGCTAAAATTGGATAAATCGGCCTTCCCTTTCCCCTTGCCCATAGCAGTGAATTCCTCTTTGGCAGTATGTTTGGCCAAGACAACCGGATTACCAGGACTGGTGTGCGCCGTGCCAGTAATAACAACGTCATCATCATCACCTCTTGGTGGACTTGGCAGATTGATGGTACCTCTGGCTGGACTTGGCGGATTAGCAGCTGGGCTTGGCGGATCAGCAGTCGGGCTTGGAGGAGTAGCATGAGGGCTCGATGGATCAATATGAGTGGCCGGGTTAGCTTCCAGCGGATTAGCTTCAGTGTTCTCGCCTTGTGGGGCGGAATCATCCACACCATCAGTATTTCTACCGGTACCCTCAGGAGCCCTTTCCATTTCAACTTCACCAATAGGGGCACTGGTTTTAGCCTTCTTGCTCATACGGGCTTTGGCACTGTGATATCAAAACAAAGATTAGCATGGTAAACCGAACTATGAAGGAAAAATATGAAGGGCAGTATACTTACCCAGGGATGGTTTTAAGGGGAGGCAGCTGAGTGGTTGATGAACCGCCAGACGAATTGGAAGACACCTGATAATTCGGATCAGACAGATTGAGTGGGTATCGGAAGAAACCCTTCAAAGGGTAAAGTTTTTCGGGAGAACAAGTAACCTCTGGACGACGTTTCCGGGTTGGTGTATCTGGTACACTTGAAGAGGTGATTTGCTGGCCACTGTGCCGGGTTGTGCGACGCTCTTCACGTTGCTGTGTCTTCAAAGAAAATTTTGGATCCAAATAAGCAAGAGGGTGAGAATATTTTACTTTCCGAACTGCACGGCGAAATCTTTGAACCGGCACAAGATCTGAATCGGAGGAAAGAGAGATTACCTCAACATGGTCCACATGTCTGGCCTCCGTATGATCCTGGGAATAGTCATTGTCAATAAGGTGTATGAAAAAGGAACCAAGCGAGTCAACTTCTACCTCTGGATCTGATTCGTCAATATCTTCTGGTGGATCAGAAGACTCGGCACTTTTCTTCTTGGCAGCTCTCTTTGTGACCTTGCTTTTCGCACGAGGAGCCCTAACCGGTTTATCTTGAGTTTTCCGCTTCCAGAAGGAGCTGTTGGCCTATGAAATTAAACAAAGGAGTATTAGCACATTACTAAAGCGGAGGCGGATCAGTAAGCATTAAGTTAAACTTTACCGCTGGCGGTTTGTTGGAGGTGCAAAAAGGTGGCAACCCGATTTGGCTGCATGCGGCGATCGGTTCGTCAAGAATTTTCTTCACAGATTCAGTAACTTCATTGTCTGTCATTGCTATTATTGGGGAACGTAGCAGAAATTCAAAATTTTCTACGCATCACCAAGATCAATCTATGGAGTAATCTAGCAACAAGGGGAAGGGGAGTGCATCTACATACCCTTGTAGATCGCTAAGCGGAAGCGTTACAAGAACGTGGATGAAGGAGTCGTACTCGTAGCGATTCAGATCGCGGTTGATTCCGATCTAAGCACCGAACAACGGCGCCTCCGCGTTCAACACACGTGCAGCCCGATGACGTCTCCCATGCCTTGATCCAGCAAGGGGATAGGGAGAGGTTGGGGAAGACTCCGTCCAGTAGCAGCACGACGGCGTGGTGGTGGTGGAGGAGCGTGGCACTCCAGCAGGGCTTCGCCAAGCACTGCGAGAGACGAGGAGGGAGATGGGTAGGGCTGCGCCAGGGAGAGGAAAACTCATGTCTTGGGCAGCCCCAGAACCCCCACTAGGGGAAGGGGAGAGGGGCTGGCCCCCTCCAGATCCCATCTAGAGGGGAGGGGCGGCGGCCAGGAGGGGGTGCTTGCCCCCCAAGCAAGGTGGAGGCGCCCCCTTCCCCTAGGGTTTTCAACACTAGGCGCCTTGGGCCCTTGGGGAGGGGCACACCAGCCCACTAGGGGCTGGTTCCCTCCCATATTCAGCCCATTAAGTCCCCCGGGGCAGGTGGCCCCACCCGATGGACCCCCGGACACCTTTCGGTGGTCCCGGTACAATACCGATAACCCCCGAAACTATTCCGGTGACTGAAACTGGACTTCCATATATAAATATTTACCTCCGGACCGTTCCGGAACTCCTCGTGACGTCCGGGATCTCATCTGGGACTCCGAACAACATTCGGTAACCACATACAAACTTCCTTTGAACCTTAAGTGTGTAGACCCTACGGGTTCGAGAACCATGCAGACATGACCGAGACACCTCTCCGGCCAATAACCAACGGCGGGATCTGGATACCCATGTTGGCTCCCACATGTTCCACTATGATCTCATCGGATGAACCACGATGTCAAGGATTCAAGCAATCCCGTATGCAATTCCCTTTGTCAATCGGTACGTTACTTGCCCGAGATTCGATCGTCGGTATCCCAATACCTCGTTCAATCTCGTTACCGGCAAGTCACTTTACTCGTTCTGTAATGCATGATCCCGTGACTAACTACTTAGTCACATTGAGCTCATTATGATGATGCATTACCGAGTGGGCCCAGAGATACCTCTCCGTCATACGGAGTGACAAATCCCAGTCTCGATTCGTGCCAACCCAACAGACACTTTCGGAGATACCTGTAGTGTACCTTTATAGTCACCCAGTTACGTTGTGACGTTTGGTTCACCCAAAGCACTCTTACGGTATCTCATGGTCTAAGGAAATGATACTTGACATTAGAAAAGCTTTAGCAAACGAACTACACGATCTTGTGCTATGCTTAGGATTGGGTCTTGTCCATCACATCATTATCCTAATGATGTGATCCCGTTATCAATGACAACCAATGTCCATGGTTGGGAAACCATGACCATCTGTTGATCAACGAGCTAGTCAACTAGAGGCTCACTAGGGACATGTTGTGATCTATGTATTCACACATGTATTGCGGTTTCCGGTCAATACAATTATAGCATGAACAACAGACAATTATCATGAACAAGGAAATACAATAATAACCATTTTATTATTGCCTCTAGGGCATATTTCCAACAGTCTCCCACTTGCACTAGAGTCAATAATCTAGTGCACATCACTATGTGATTGCAACGAGTCCAACACCCATTGGGTTTGATCATATCTTGCTTGTGAGAGAGGTTATTAGTTAACGAGTCTGAATCTTTCAGATCTCGTGTGTGCTTTAAAAATCTCTATGTCATCTCCTAGATGCAGCTACCACGCTCTGTTTGGAGCTATTCCAAATAACTGTTCTATTATACGAATCCGGTTTACTACTCAGAATAATCCGGATTAGTGTCAAAGTTCGCATCGGTGTAACCCTTTACGATGAACTCTTTTACCACCTCCATAATCGAGAAAATTCCTTAGTCCACTAGTTACTAAGGATAACCTTGACCGCTGTCCTATGATCCATTCCTGGATCACACTTGTACCCCTTGACTGACTCATGGCAAGGCACACTTCAGGTGCGGTACACAACATAGCATACTGTAGAGCCTACGTCTAAAGCATAGGGGACGACCTTAGTCCTTTCTTCTCTCTTCTGCCGTGGTCAGGTCTTGAGTCTTACTCACTACTCACACCTCATAACACAGCCAAGAACTCCTTCTTTTCCTATCTATTTTGAACTCCTTCAAAATCTTGTCATGGTATGTATTCATTTGAAAGTACTATTAAGCGTTTTGATCTATCCTTATAGATCTTGATGCTCAATGTTCAAGTAGCTTAATCCAGGTTTTCCATTGAAAAACACTTTTCAAATAACCCTATATGCTTTCCAGAAATTCTACATCATTTCCGATAAACAATATGTCAACAACATATACTCATCAGAAATGCTATAGTGCTCCCACTCACTTCTTTGGAAATACAAGTTTCTCATAAACTTTGTATAAACCCAAAATCTTTGATCATCTCATCAAAGCGTATATTCCAACCCTGAGATGCTTACTCCAGTCCTTAGAAGGATTGCTGGAGCTTTGCACACTTGTTAGCATCTTTCAGGATTGACAAAACCTTCTGGTTGTATCACATACAACCTTTCCTCAAGAATATCGTCGAGGAAACAATGTTTTGACATCCTATCTGCAAGATTTCATAAATCATGCAGTAATTGCTAATATAATTCCAATAGACTCTTAGCATCGCTACGAGTGAGAAAGTCTCATCGTAGTCAACTCCTTGAACTTGTCGGAAAACATCTTAACGACAAGTCAAGCTTTCTTAATGGTGATACTTACCATCATTGTCCGTCTTCCTTTTAAAATCCATCTATACCCAACAACCTTTACGACCATCAAGTAGTTCTTCCAAAGTCTATACTTTGTTTTCACACATGGATCCTCTCTCGGATTTTATGGCCTCGAGCCATTCATCGGAATCCGGGCCCACCATCGCTTCTCCATAGCTCGTAGGTTCATTGTTGTCTAGCAACATGACCTCCAAGACAGGATTACATACCACTCTGGAGTAGTACGTATCTTTGTCGTCCTACGAGGTTTGGTAGTGACTTTATCCGAAGTTTCATGATCACTATCATCAACTTCCACTTCAATTGGTGTAGGTGCCACAGGAACAACTTCCTGTGCCCTGCTACATACTAGTTGAAGTGATGGTTCAACAACCTCATCAAGTCTCCACCATCCTCCCACTCAATTCTTTCAAGAGAAACCTTTCCTCGAGAAAGGACCCGTTTCTAGAAACAATCACTTTTGCTTCCGGATCTGAAATAGGAGGTATACCCAACTGTTTTGGGTGTCCTATGAAGATGTATTTATCCGCTTTGGGTTCGAGCTTATCAGGATGAAACTTTTTCACATAAGCGTCGCAACCCCAAACTTTCAAGAAATGACAGCTTAGGTTTCTTTAAATCATAGTTCATACAGTGTCATCTCAACGGAATTACGTGGTGCCCTATTTAAAGTGAATGTGGTTGTCTTAATGCCTAACCCATGAACAATAGTAACATCAACCTTGGAAACACTTCCAACACACATCGTCATCTCACCTTTAGCTAGTCTCCATTTATTTCGTAGCTCTTTTATTTCGAGTTACTAACACTTAGCAATCGAACCGGTATCTTAATACCCTGGTGCTACTAGGAGTACTAGTAAAGTACACATTTAATTCAATGTATATCCAATATACTTCTGTCAACCTTGCCAGCCTTCTCATCTACCAAGTATCTAGGGTAGTTCTGCTTCAGTGACTGTTCCCTCATTACAGAAGCACTTAGTCTCGGGTTTGGGTTCAACCCTGGGTTTCTTCACTGGAGCAGCAACTGATTTGCCGTTTCATGAAGTACCCCTTCTTGCCCTTGACCTTCTTGAAACTAGTGGTTTCACTAACCATCAACAATTGATGCTCCTTGTTGATTTCTACTTTTGCGGTGTCAAACATCGTGAATATTTCAAGGATCATCATATCTATCCCTGATATGTTATAGTTCATCATGAAGCTCTAGTGCTTGGTAGCAATGTCTTTGGAGAAACATCACTATCTCATCTGGAAGATTAACTCCCACTCGATTCAAGTGATTGTTGTACCCAGACAATCTGAGTACAAGCTCAACGATTGAGCTTTTCTCCCTTAGTTTGTAGGCCAAGAAGCTCGTCGGAGGTCTTATACCTCTTGACGTGGGCACGAGCCTGAAATCCCAATTTCAGCTCTTGGAACATCCTCTATGTTCCGCGACGTTTCAAAATCGTCTTCGATGCCTCAATTCTAAACCGTTTAACATTACTGAACTATCACGTAGTCATCAAACATGTATGTTAGATGTTCGCAACATCCACAGACGATGTTCGAGGTTCAACACACCGAGTGGTGCATTAAGGACATAAGCCTTCTACGCAGCAATGAGGACAATCCTCAGTTTACGGACCCAGTCCGCATAATTGCTACTATTAACTTTCACCTAAATTTTATCTAGGAACATATCTAAAACAGTAGAACTAAAACGCAAGCTGCGACATAATTTGCAAAAACCTTTTGACTATGTTCAGGATAATTAAGTTCATCTTATGAACTCCCACTCAGATAGACATCCCTCTAGTCATCTAAGTGATACATGATCCGAGTCAACTAGGCCGTGTCCGATCATCATGTGAGACGGACTAGTCATCATCGGTGAACATCTTCATGTTGATCATATCCACTATACGACTCATGTTCGACCTTTCGGTCTCTTGTGTTCCGAGGCCATGTCTGTACATGCTAGGCTCGTCAAGTCAACCTAAGTGTTTCGCGTGTGTAAATCTGGCTTACACCCGTTGTATGTGAACATTAGAATCTATCACACCCGATCATCACGTGGTGCTTCAAAACAACGAACTTTCGCAATGGTGCACAGTTAGGGGGAACACTTTCTTGAAATTATTATGAGGGATCATCTTATTTACTACCGTCGTTCTAAGAAAATAAGATGCATAAACATGATAAACATCACATGCAATCAAAAAGTGACATGATATGGCCAATATCATTTTGCTCCTTCTGATCTCCATCTTCGGGGCTCCATCATCATCATCATCATTGGCATGACACCATGATCTCCATCATCGTGTCTCCATGAAGTTGTCTCGCCAACTATTACTTCTACTACTATGGCTAACGGTTTAGCAATGAAATAAAGTAATTACATGGCGTTATTCAGTGACACGCATGTCATACAATAAATAAAGACAACTCCTATGGCTCCTGCCGGTTGTCATACTCATCGACATGCAAGTCGTGATTCCTATTACAAGAATATGATCAATCTCATACATCACATATCATTCATCACATTCTTTTGGCCATATCACATCACATAGCATACCCTGCAAAAACAAGTTAGACGTCCTCTAAATGTTGTTTGCATGTTTTATGTGGCTGCTATGGGTTTCTAGCAAGAATGTTTCTTACCTACACAAAAGCCACAACGTGATATGCCAATTGCTATTTACCCTTCATAAGGACCCTTTTCATCGAATCCGATCCGACTAAAATGGGACAGACTGGAACCCACTAGCCACCTTATGCAACAAGTGCATGTCAGTCGGTGGAACCTGTCTCACGTAAGTGTGCGTGTAAGGTCGGTCCGGGCCGCTTCATCCCACAATACCGTCGAAACAAGATAGTACTAGTAACGGTAAGCATATTGAACAAAATCAACGCCCACAACAACTTGTGTTCTACTCGTGCATAGAATCTACGCAATAGACCTAGCTCATGATGCCACTGTTGGGGAACGTAGCAGAAATTCAAAATTTTCTACGCATCACCAAGATCAATCTATGGAGTAATCTAGCAACAAGGGGAAGGGGAGTGCATCTACATACCCTTGTAGATCGCTAAGCGGAAGCGTTACAAGAACATGGATGAAGGAGTCGTACTCGTAGCGATTCAGATCGCGGTTGATTCTGATCTAAGCGCCGAACAACGGCGCCTCCGCGTTCAACACACGTGCAGCCTGATGACGTCTCCCATGCCTTGATCCAGCAAGGGAAGAGGGAGAGGTTGGGGAAGACTCCGTCCACCAGCAGCACGACGGCGTGGTGGTGGTGGAGGAGCGTGGCACTCCAGCAGGGCTTCGCCAAGCACTGGGAGAGACGAGGAGGGAGAGGGGTAGGGCTGCGCCAGGGAGAGGAAAACTCATGTCTTGGGCAGCCCCAGAACCCCCACTATATATAGGGGAAGGGGAGAGGGGCCGACCCCCTCCAGATCCCATCTAGAGGGGAGGGGCGGCCAGGAGGGGGTGACTTGCCCCCCAAGCAAGGTGGAGGTGCCCCCTTCCCCTAGGGTTTTCAACCCTAGGCGCCTTGGGCCCTTGGGGAGGGGCACACCAGCCCACTAGGGGCCGGTTCCCTCCCATATTCAGCCCATTAAGTCCCCCGGGGCAGGTGGCCCCACCCGGTGGACCCCCGGACACCTTTCGGTGGTCCCGGTACAATACCGATAACCCCCGAAACTATCCTGGTGACTGAAACTGGACTTCCCATATATAAATCTTTACCTCCGGACCGTTCTAGAACTCCTCGTGACGTCCGGGATCTCATCCGGGACTCCGAACAACATTCGGTAACCACATACAAACTTCCTTTATAACCCTAGTGTCATCGAACCTTAAGTGTGTAGACCCTACGGGTTCGGGAACCATGCAGACATGACCGAGACACCTCTCTGGCCAATAACCAATAGCAGGATCTGGATACCCATGTTAGCTCCAACATGTTCCACGATGATCTCATCGAATGAACCACGATGTCAAGGATTCAAGCAATCCCGTATGCAATTCCCTTTGTCAATCGGTACGTTACTTGCCCGAGATTCGATCGTCGGTATCCCAATACCTCGTTCAATCTCGTTACCGGCAATTCACTTTACTCATTCTGTAATGCATGATCCCGTGACTAACTACTTAGTCACATTGAGCTCATTATGATGATGCATTACCGAGTGGGCCCAGAGATACCTCTCCGTCATACAGAAAGACAAATCCCAGTCTCGATTCGTGCCAACCCAACAGACACTTTCGGAGATACCTGTAGTGTACCTTTATAGTCACCCAGTTACGTTGTGACATTTGGTACAACCAAAGCACTCTTGCGGTATCCGCGAGTTACACAATCTCATGGTCTAAGGAAATGATAGTTGACATTAGAAAAGCTTTAGCAAACGAACTACACGATCTTGTGCTATGCTTAGGATTGGGTCTTGTTTATCACATCATTCTCCTAATGATGTGATCCCGTTATCAATGACATCCAATGTCCATGGTCAGGAAACCATGACCATCTGTTGATCAACGAGCTAGTCAACTAGAGGCTCACTAGGGACATGTTGTGATCTATGTATTCACACATGTATTGCGGTTTCCGGTCAATACAAATATAGCATGAACAACAGACAATTATCATGAACAAGGAAATACAATAATAACCATTTTATTATTGCCTCTAGGGCATATTTCCAATAGCTATTTCATGATATCGTTGAGGATCCTTGACGTTGCCAGTATATTCATGCATTAATCCGGGGTGGCGACTTAAAGGCAGAATACCCCAAGAAACCCAGCAACGGACGAGATCAATACCAGTCAAACCGTTGGCCAGGAAGCCTGGAGCTTGGCAAGTTGAGGTGCATAAGCTTGCCGTTCTTTGGCAGTTAATCGTTGAGGTAATGGGTGGCCATTGCTAAGCTGGTGAGGGCGGTAACCCGGCAAAGGATTTTCTCCAGCAGGTGCAGTGTTCTGGCGATAAAACCAAGTTTGGTTCCAATCTTTGGGATGGCCGTGGTGTTTTGCATGGGGAAAATCAACTTCTTTTCTTTTCTGAATTGATACCCCACCGAGTTTCGTGTTGGGACCATCAAAGAACTCCGTGCGGCGGTTTAGATGGAAAAAATCCCGAAAAAGCTCCACAGATGGTTCTTCTTGAAGGTACACTTCACAGAACACTTGAAAATTGCATATATTGGACACGGAATTCGGTCCAATGTCTTGTGGATGGAGTTGTAAGCTCGCAAGGACATCCCGGAATTTTTTTGATCCGGGCGGGCTGAATCCCCGGTCTAAGTGTTGCATAAATACAATCACCTCTCCATCCCGAGGCTCAGGGGGGCACTCAGGGCCAGGGACTCGCCAATGAAGGACCCTTTTTGGGGCTAAAGCGCCAGTGGTAACATATCCATTGATTTGCGTTTCCGTGATCCGGGACGGAACCCAGTTGCAAGCAGAGAATTGTTTGGTCATCTTGGAAAGGAAACTGTAAAGGAAAAATGAAGGCCGGTTTACGATTGACGGTTCAAGTGCACTAATTGGTGTTAAACTGGGAATTTGATCAAGACATACATGTGAGATAAACCGGAAATTTCTATTCAAGTCAAGATGGCGGTTTAAGTGAGGGATAATGGTATATGGCGGATTGTCAACCACTAAAAGTTAAACCGCCCTTAAATTGAAGAGACGGAGCTGAAAATCTACTAAGTGTTACAGAAACAGGTTTCACAATATGGCAGTATAATTTTGCATCTACCATGGTTAAATAAAGAAAACATTCCTGAGCCCTACAATGGCGCTAAGAGGAACAGAGAAGATCCAGATGGAGTCTGTCCAGGAACAGCAAAACGCTATGGTACGGCGAACTAAAACTATGGATCTAGCCGCATATCAAAGCTATCAGGCGTATATAAACTCAGTAAAAAGGCTAAGAGAAGGGTGGAGAAGCACTGATGAACAGCGACGAACACGGATGAACTCAAAGCCCTAATGGAGATTTAGGGTTACAGGAAAGAGAACTTACCAGGGCCACTCAGCGGCGGAGGAGTGTTGCAGGGTTTCTGGTACGAACAGGGTGATGCAGCGGCCTTGGTCGGTGCAGATTCGAAGGTCGACAGCGGCGGCGGCGCTTGGGCTCTTCGGGTCGCGAGGAGGAAGACAAGAAGAAAGGGGAGAAAATGGAAGGACCCTTCGGGCTTATTTATAATGGGGCAAGAAGATAAGCGACAGGCGCGAGAATCGAGGAGTGTAATGCGGCAAGGGGCGCAGCTGTCACCTAGATCTTTGGGATACCATTAATGAAGGGAATCTTTTTAATCTTTTTATACAGGGATGACGTCACGATGATCCGTTGCTGTGTCCATAGGATGACGTCATGGCGGTTTAACAAAGTTTATAAGAGAAGACATCATGGCGGTTTACGAGAAATGAAGGATGATGTTCACAAGATTTTTCTAAGTACTGAAGATTGACATGAACATGTTCAAATCAATCTGGGGCCTAATGTTGGGGATATAACTAATGAGTATAAACCGCCCAGGAGGGGCCGGTTCATACTCAACTATATTGAAGCCCATGAAGACCCAGCAAGATGGCGCTTTACTATGAAGCTTAGAGGCCCGAAGCCCAAAGGTGGATTAGGGCCCATAATGGTAAACCGCCATAATCATATAACTTGTATTGTAAGATAGGAAAGGAGATACCGAGCCGGACACTTGTATGAGCCGGCCTCGGGACTCCGTAAATGTTGGAAATATGCCCTAGAGGCAATAATAAAAGGATTATTATTATATTTCCTTGTTCATGATAATTGTCTTTTATTCATGCTATAATTGTATTATCCGGAAATCGTAATACACATGTGAATACTTAGACCAAATACGTCCCTAGTAAGCCTCTAGTTGACTAGCTCGTTGGTCAACAGATAGTCATGGTTTCCTGACTATGGACATTAGATGTCGTTGACAACGGGATCACATCATTAGGAGAATGATGTGATGGACAAGACCCAATCCTAAGCATAGCACAAGATCGTGTAGTTCGTTTTGCTAGAGCTTTTCCAATGTCAAGTATCTCTTCCTTAGACCATGAGATCGTGTAACTCCTGGATATCGTAGGAGTGCTTTGGGTGTACCAAACGTCACAATGTAACTGGGTGACTATAAAGGTGCACTACAGGTATCTCCAGAAGTGTCTGTTCGGTTGACACGGATCGAGACTGGGATTTGTCACTCTGTATGACGGAGAGGTATCTCTGGGCCCACTCGGTAATGCATCATCATAATGAGCTCAAAGTGACCAAGTGTTTGGTCACAGGATCATGCATTACGGTATGAGTAAAGTGACTTGCCGGTAATGAGACTGAACGAGGTATTGGGATACCGACGATCGAGTCTCGGGCATGTAACGTGCCGATTGACAAAGGGAATTGTATACGGGGTTGATTGAATCCTCGACATCATGGTCCATCCGATGAGATCATCGAGGAGCATGTGGGAGCCAACATGGGTATCCAGATCCCGCTGTTGGTTATTGACCGGAGAGCCATCTCGGTCATGTCTGCATGTCTCCCGAACCCGTAGGGTCTACACACTTAAGGTTCGGTGATGCTAGGGTTATTAGGAAGACTTGTATGTGATTACCGAATGTTGTTCGGAGTCCCGGATGAGATCTCGGACGTCACGAGGAGTTCTGGAATGGTCCGGAGGTGAAGATTTATATATGGGAAGTTGTCATATGGACACCGGAAAGTTTCGAGGGCATATCGGTATTGTACCGGGGCCACCGAAGGGGTTCCGGGGGTCCACCGGGAGGGGCCACCCCTCTCGGAGGGCCTCATGGGCCGCAAGGGGCAGGGAACCAGCCCCTGGAGGGCTGGGCGCCCCCCCCTTGGGCCCATGCGCCTAGGGTTGGGGGGGACCCTAGTGGGGGCGCCCCCCTTGCTTGGGGGGCAAGCCCCCCTCCCTGGCCGCCCCCCTCTAGATCTCATTTAGAGGGGGCCGACCCCCTTCCCCTATAAATAGAGGGGCGAGGGGAGGGCTGAACACCTGATCTAAGGCGCAGCCCCTCCCCTCCCCAACACCTCTCCTCCTCCGTTGAGTGCTTGGCGAAGCCCTGTCGGAGTACTGCCTCTCCACCATCATCACGCCGTCGTGCTGCTGCTGGAGCCTTCTTCCTCAACCTCTCCTTCCCCCTTGTTGGATCAAGAAGGAGGAGACGTCGTCCGCTCCGTACGTGTGTTGAACGCGGAGGTGCTGTCCGTTCAGCACTTGGTCATCGGTGATTTGGATCACGGCGAGTACGACTCCATCATCCCCGTTCCCTTGAACGCTTCCGCACGCGATCTACAAAGTGGTATGTAGATGCAATCTCTCTCCCATGACTCATTGCTTAGATGAACTCATAGATGGATCTTAGTGAAACCGTAGGAAAAATTTTAATTTTCTGCAACGATTCCAACAGTGGCATCATGAGCTAGGTCTATGCGTAGTTCTCTATTGCACGAGTAGAACACAATTTTGTTGTGGGCGTAGATCTTGTCAACTTGCTTGCCGCTACTAGTCTTTTCTTGCTTCAGCGGTATTGTGGGATGAAGCGGCCCGGACCGACCTTACACGTACGCTTACGTGAGACAGGTTCCACCGACTGACATGCACTAGTTGCATAAGGTGGCTAGCGGGTGTCTGTCTCTCCTACTTTAGTTGGAGCGGATTAGATGAAAAGGGTCCTTATGAAGGGTAAATAGAAGTTGACAAAATCACGTTGTGGTTATTCGTAGGTAAGAAAACGTTCTTGCTAGAACCCAATTGCAGCCACACAAAAGATGCAACAACAATTAGAGGACGTCTAACTTGTTTTTGCAGCAATTGTCATGTGATGTGATATGGCCAGAAGTTGTGATGAATGATGAATGATATATTGTGATGTATGAGATCATGTTCTTGTAATAGGAATCACGACTTTCATGTCGATGAGTATGACAACCGGCAGGAGCCATAGGAGTTGTCTTTATTTTTGTATGACCTGCGTGTCATTGAAGAACGCCATGTAAATTACTTTACTTTATTGCTAAACGCGTTAGCCATAGAAGTAGAAGTAGTCGTTGGCATGACAACTTCATGAAGACACGATGATGGAGATCATGGTGTCATGCCAGTGACGAAGATGATCATGGAGCCCCGAAGATGGAGATCGAAGGAGCTATATGATATTGGCCATATCATGTCACTACTTTATGTAATTGCATGTGATGTTTATTATGTTTATGCATCTTGTTTACTTAGAACGGCGGTAGTAAATAAGATGATCCCTTATAATAATTTCAAGAAAGTGTTCCCCCTAACTGTGCGCCGTTGCTAAAGTCCGTCGTTTCGAAGCACCACGTGATGATCGGGTGTGATAGATCCTTACGTTCACATACAATGGGTGTAAGACAGTTTTACACATGCATAAACACTTAGGGTTAACTTGACGAGCCTAGCATGTACATACATGGCCTCGGAACACAAGAGACCGAAAGGTCGAACATGAGTCGTATGGAAGATACGATCAACATGGAGATGTTCACCGATGATGACTAGTCCGTCTCACGTGATGATCGGACACGACCTAGTCGACTCGGATCGTGTAACACTTAGATGACTAGAGGGATGTCAATCTGAGTGGGAGTTCATTAAATAATTTGATTAGATGAACTTAATTATCATGAACTTAGTCTAAAGTCTTTGCAAAATATGTCTTGTAGATCAAATGGCCAATGCTCATGTCAACATGAACTTCAACGCGTTCCTAGAGAAAACCAAGCTGAAAGATGATGGCAGCAACTATTCGGACTGGGTCCGGAACCTGAGGATCATCCTCATAGCAGCCAAGAAAGATTATGTCCTAGATGCACCGCTAGGTGAAGCACCCATCCCAGAGAACCAAGACGTTATGAACACTTGGCAATCACGCGGTGATGATTACTCCCTTATTCAGTGCGGCATGCTTTACAACTTAGAACCGGGGCTCCAAAAGCGTTTTGAGCGACACGGAGCATATGAGATGTTCGAGGAGCTGAAAATGGTTTTTTCAAGCTCATGCCCGGGTCGAGAGATATGAAGTCTCCGACAAGTTCTATAGTTGTAAGATGGAGGAAAACAGTTTTGTCAGTGAGCACATACTCAAAATGTCTGGGTTGCACAACCGCCTGTCCCAGCTGGAGATCAACCTCCCGGACGAGGCGGTCATTGACAGAATCCTTCAGTCGCTCCCACCAAGCTACAGGAGCTTTGTGCTGAACTACAATATGCAGGGGATGGTGAAGACCATTCCTGAAGTATTTTCAATGCTAAAGTCAGCAGAGGTTGAAATCAAGAAAGAACATCAAGTGTTGATGGTCAATAAGACCACTAAGTTCAAGAAGGGCAAGGGTAAGAAGAACTTCAAGAAGGACGGCAAAGATGTTGCCGCGCCCGGTAAGCCAGTTGCGGGGAAGAAGTCAAAGAATGGACCCAAGCCTGAGACTGAGTGCTTTTATTGCAAGGGGAAGGGTCACTGGAAGCGGAACTGCCCCAAATACTTAGCGGACAAGAAGGCCGGCAACACTAAAGGTATATTTGATATACATGTAATTGATGTATACCTTACCAGCACTCGTAGTAACTCCTGGGTATTTGATACCGGTGCCGTTGCTCATATTTGTAACTCACAGCAGGAGCTGCGGAATAAGCGGAGACTGGCGAAGGACGAGGTGACGATGCGCGTCGGGAATGGTTCCAAGGTCGATGTGATCGCCGTCGGCACGCTACCTCTACATTTACCTACGGGATTAGTTTTAAACCTCAATAATTGTTATTTAGTGCCAAGTTTGAGCATTAACATTGTATCTGGATCTCGTTTGATGCGAGATGGCTACTCATTTAAATCCCAGAATAATGGTTGTTCTATTTATATGAGAGATATGGTCATGCCCCGATGGTCAATGGTTTATTCTTAATGAATCTCGAACGTAATGTTACACATATTCATAGTGTGAATACCAAAATATGTAAAGTTGATAACGATAGTCCCACATACTTGTGGCACTGCCGCCTTGGTCACATTGGTGTCAAGCGCATGAAGAAGCTCCATGCTGATGGACTTTTAGAGTCTCTCGATTATGAATCATTTGACACATGCGAACCATGCCTCATGGGCAAAATGACCAAGACCCCGTTCTCCGGAACTATGGAGCGAGCAACCAACTTATTGGAAATCATACATACTGATGTGTGTGGTCCAATGAGCGTTGAGGCTCGCGGAGGATATCGTTATGTTCTCACTCTCACTGATGACTTGAGTAGATATGGGTATGTCTACTTGATGAAACACAAGTCTGAGACCTTTGAAAAGTTCAAGGAATTTCAGAATGAGGTAGAGAATCAACGTGACCGAAAGATAAAGTTCCTACGATCGGATCGTGGAGGAGAATATTTAAGTCACAAATTTGGTACACACTTAAGAAAATGTGGAATCGTTTCACAACTCACGCCGCCTGGAACACCTCAGCGTAATGGTGTGTCTGAACGTCGTAATCGCACTCTATTGGATATGGTGCGATCTATGATGTCTCTTACCGATTTACCACTATCATTTTGGGGATACGCTCTAGAGACAGCTACATTCACTTTAAATAGGGCACCGTCTAAATCCGTTGAGACGACACCGTATGAATTATGGTTTGGGAAGAAACCTAAGCTGTCGTTTCTAAAAGTTTGGGGATGCGATGCTTATGTCAAGAAACTACAACCTGAAAAGCTCAAACCCAAGTCGAAAAAATGCGTCTTCATAGGATACCCTAAGGAAACCATTGGGTATACCTTCTACTTAAGATCCGAGGGCAAGATCTTTGTTGCCAAGAACGGATCCTTTCTGGAAAAAGAGTTTCTTTCGAAAGGAGTAAGTGGGAGGAAAGTAGAACTCGATGAAGTACTACCTCTTGAACCGGAAAGTAGTGCAGCTCAGGAAAACGTTCCTATGGTGCCTACATCGACTGGAGAGGAAATTAATGATGATGATCAAGGTACTTCGGATCAAGTTGCTACTGAACTTCGTAGGTCCACAAGGACACGTTCCACACCAGAGTGGTATGGCAACCCTGTCCTGGAAATCATGTTGTTAGACAACGGTGAACCTTCGAACTATGAAGAAGCGATGGTGGGCCCAGATTCCAACAAATGGCTAGAAGCCATGCAATCCGAGATAGAATCCATGTATGAAAACAAAGTATGGACTTTGACTGACTTGCCCGATGATCGGCGAGCGATAGAAAACAAATGGATCTTTAAGAAGAAGACAGACGCGGATGGTAATGTCACCATCTATAAAGCTCGACTTGTCACTAAGGGTTATCGGCAAGTTCAAGGGATTGACTACGATGAGACTTTCTCTCCCGTAGCGAAGCTTAAGTCCGTCCGAATCATGTTAGCAATTGCCGCATACTATGATTATGAGATATGGCAGATGGACGTCAAAACGGCATTCCTTAACGGTTATCTTAAGGAAGAGTTGTATATGATGCAGCCGGAAGGTTTTGTCGATCCTAAGAATGCTAACAAAGTATGCAAGCTCCAGCGATCCATTTATGGGCTGGTGCAAGCATCTCGGAGTTGGAACATTCGCTTTGATGAGATGATCAAAGCGTTTGGGTTTATGCAGACTTATGGAGAAGTCTGCGTTTACAAGAAAGTGAGTGGGAGCTCTGTAGCATTTCTCATATTATATGTAGATGACATACTTTTGATGGGAAATGATATAGAATTCTTGGACAGCATTAAGGCCTACTTGAATAAGTGTTTTTCAATGAAGGACCTTGGAGAAGCTGCGTACATATTAGGCATCAAGATCTATAGGGATAGATCAAGACGCCTCATAGGTCTTTCACAAAGCACATACCTTGATAAGATTTTGAAGAAGTTCAAAATGGATCAGTCCAAGAAAGGGTTCTTGCCTGTACTGCAAGGTGTGAGATTGAGCTCGGCTCAATGCCCGACCACGGCAAAAGATAAAGAAGAGATGAGTGTCATCCCCTATGCCTCAGCCATAGGATCTATTATGTATGCCATGCTATGTACCAGACCTGATGTAAACCTTGCCGTAAGTTTGGTAGGAAGGTACCAAAGTAAACCCGGCAAGGAACACTGGACAGCGGTCAAGAATATCCTAAAGTACCTGAAATGGAAAAAGGACATATTTCTCGTTTATGGAGGTGACGAAGAGCTCGTCGTAAAGGGTTACGTCAACGCTAGCTTCGACACAGATCTGGATGACTCTAAGTCACAAACCGGATACGTGTATATGTTGAATGGTGGAGCAGTAAGCTGGTGCAGCTGCAAGTAAAGCGTCGCGGCGGGATCTACATGTGAAGCGGAGTACATGGCAGCCTCGGAGGCAGCGCATGAAGCAATTTGGGTGAAGGAGTTCATCACCGACCTAGGAGTCATACCCAATGCGTCGGGGCCGATCAAACTCTTCTGTGACAACACTGGAGCTATTGCCCTTGCCAAGGAGCCCAGGTTTCACAAGAAGACCAGGCACATCAAGCGTCGTTTCAACTCCATCCGTGAAAATGTTCAAGATGGAGACATAGATATTTGCAAAGTACATACGGATCTGAATGTCGCAGATCTGTTGACTAAACCTCTTCCGCGAGTAAAACATGATCAACACCAGAACTCTATGGGTGTTCGATTCATCACAATGTAACTAGATTATTGACTCTAGTGCAAGTGGGAGACTGTTGGAAATATGCCCTAGAGGCAATAATAAAAGGATTATTATTATATTTCCTTGTTCATGATAACTGTCTTTTATTCATGCTATAATTGTATTATCCGGAAATCGTAATACACATGTGAATACTTAGACCAAATATGTCCCTAGTAAGCCTCTAGTTGACTAGCTCATTGGTCAACAGATAGTCATGGTTTCCTGACTATGGACATTAGATGTCGTTGACAACGGGATCACATCATTAGGAGAATGATGTGATGGACAAGACCCAATCCTAAGCATAGCACAAGATCGTGTAGTTCGTTTTGCTAGAGCTTTTCCAATGTCAAGTATATCTTCCTTAGACCATGAGATCGTGTAACTCCCGGATACCGTAGGAGTGCTTTGGGTGTACCAAACGTCACAACGTAACTGGGTGACTATAAAGGTGCACTACAGGTATCTCCAAAAGTGTCTGTTGGGTTGACACGGATCGAGACTGGGATTTGTCACTCCGTATGACGGAGAGGTATCTCTGGGCCCACTCGGTAATGCATCATCATAATGAGCTCAAAGTGACCAAGTGTTTGGTCACGGGATCATGCATTACGGTACGAGTAAAGTGACTTGCCGGTAATGAGACTGAACGAGGTATTGGGATACCGACGATCGAGTCTCGGGCATGTAACGTACCGATTGACAAAGGGAATTGTATACGGGGTTGATTGAATCCTCGACATCATGGTTCATCCGATGAGATCATCGAGGAGCATGTGGGAGCCAACATGGGTATCCAGATCCTGTTGTTGGTTATTGACCGGAGAGCCATCTCGGTCATGTCTGCATGTCTCCCGAACCCGTAGGGTCTACACACTTAAGGTTCGGTGACGCTAGGGTTATTAGGAAGACTTGTTTGTGATTACCGAATGTTGTTCGGAGTCCCGGATGATATCCCGGACGTCACGAGGAGTTCCGGAATGGTCCGGAGGTGAAGATTTATATATGGGAAGTTGTCATATGGACACCGGAAAGTTTCGGGGGCATATCGGTATTGTACCGGGGCCACCGAAGGGGTTCCGAGGGTCCACCGGGAGGGGCCACCCCTCTCGGAGGGCCTCATGGGCCGCAAGGGGCAGGGAACTAGCCCCTGGAGGGCTGGGCGCGCCCTCCCCCTTGGGCCCATGCGCCTAGGGTTGGGGGGAGGGGAACCCTAGTGGGGGCGCCCCCCTTGCTTGGGGGGCAAGCCCCCCTCCCTGGCCGCCGCCCCCCCTCTAGATCTCATCTAGAGGGGGCCGGCCCCCTTCCCCCTTCTCCTATAAATAGAGGGGCGAGGGGAGGGCTGAATACCTGATCCAAGGTGCAGCCCCTCCCCTCCCCAACACCTCTCCTCCTCCGTTGAGTGCTTGGCGAAGCCCTATCGGAGTACTGCCTCTCCACCATCATCATGCCGTCGTGTTGCTGCTGGAGCCTTCTTCCTCAACCTCTCCTTCCCCTTTGCTAGATCAAGAAGGAGGAGACGTCGTCCGCTCCGTACGTGTGTTGAACGCGGAGGTGCTGTCCGTTCAGCACTTGGTCATCGGTGATTTGGATCACGGCGAGTACGACTCCATCATCCCCGTTCCCTTGAACGCTTCCGCACGCGATCTACAAAGTGGTATGTAGATGCAATCTCTCTCCCATGACTCGTTCCTTAGATGAACTCATAGATGGATCTTGTTGAAACCGTAGGAAATTTTTTAATTTTCTGCAACGATTCCAACAGTAAACCGGCCGGGCGTCAACCCGTGTATATAAGGGGACGACCCGGCAGCGGTTCAGGGACAAGAAACAACAACTCGAGAGCCAGGCATAGCTTGTTTAGCTCCCTGGTCATCGAGACCCCAATAATCCCATCACAACTAGACGTAGGCCTTTACCTTCATCGAAGGGGCCGAACTAGTATAAAACCCTCGTGTCCTTTATCCGGTTTAACCCCTTTAAGCTAACCCGTTGCGATGGCTCCACGACTAAGTCCTTTCACAAGGACATCTGACATGATATTTCCACGACAACGGGTCTGTCACATTTAGAGCCGTAAGTATTTTGCAAATATTCTATGTCTACAATGCTCTGCATGGAGCTACTCTAGCTAATTGCTACCACTTTCAATATGTATCCAGTTTGAGACTTAGAGTCATCTGGATTGATGTAAAAGTTTACATCGACGTAACTCTTTACGACGAACTCTTTATCACCTCCATAATTGAGAAATATTTCTTTAGTCCTCACTAAGGATAGTTTTGACCGCTGTCCAGCGATCTACTCCTAGATCACTATTGTACCCCTTTGCCAAACTCATGGCAAGGTACACAATAGGTCTAGTACACAACATAGCATACTTTATAGATCCTATGGCTGAGGCATAGTGTCGTGGAATTAACGCGTCAGATGTCCTAGTGCGAGGACTTAGTCACGAGGCCAACGCATCTATGTGGTTGCTTGAGAGGGGTTGAGCAGAATCGAGAAGCGCAACACAAGACAAGGGTTTAGACAGCTTCGGGCCCCGGGAAACATCATTCGGTAACGACCCTACATGCTGTTTGAGGCTAGGTCTCATTATCATCACGAGGGAGTCGCCGTAAACTGACTCTCCTCTAGTTGTGTCTAGCCCTAGAGATTGTTTCTTGCTGCCTGTTACTTGTCCCTCTTTGGGGAGCCCTGCCCCTCCTTATATAAGTTGAAGGGGCAGGTTACATGTGGAGTCCTATTAGGATTAGGACTAGTCTACCTTCTAATACAAACCGGATACAAGTACGGGTCTTAAATCCTTGTAAGGTAAATATTCTTCATGCCTTTCCTCTTAAACCGGCCCGCCATTAACATAAACCGGCCTTCTGGGCCTTGGGACTTGTCATCCATCCGTCCTTCCCGCCGGGTTACTAGTGAGTCATAATGTTCAGGTAGGTTGCTTGTAAACCGTCTGTTCAGGGCGGGTCAGCAATGAATCACCGAGTGTAAACCGGGTCTCAAGTAAACCGCCAAGTCTGGCCGGGTCATATTTCCGGCCGGTTCTTACCGCGGGGTATATCCCCGACATTAGCCCCCAGTTTAATTTGGATTCATCCATGTTAAACTGATCCTGTAAAATAAACACAAGAACAAACTTGGCGGCTTGTGCTCCGGGTTAAAGATTCTTATAAACCGGCGCTTGATCATCCTTAAATCCTTGTCATTTCTTCCTTATAGGCAATCCGAGTCAATAGACCAGCTTCATAATCAATTTGCTTGCAGAAGATATTTTGTAAACAAAGAATCCATTTGAATCGGCCTTCAATGCTCTGATTTGACAAAAATATTGGTCTTCAAATATTCAACTGATATTCAGCCGGTTTGAAAATGTAGAACTTGCCGATCTATGATTTCCAAAAATCACCGAGTTATAAAAACCGATAATTCTAGGTTATGATTGTTTCCAACGCCGGTTCATGATTGTTGCCAACGCTGGTTCATGATTGTTGCAGACACCGGGTCAATCTGGTTTGTTCAAAACTGAGAATTTGAAGATTTTTTCTCCCTTGTATATCACATGTAGCCCCCAAGTCTTGAACAGAACAAAGTGATGATTTGGGACTTGTTTCCATATAATTACTGCCACTTTGAAGAAATCCATGTTGTTCATCTCAGTCACTAGTAAAAACGGAATACTCCATATACATGGCCCCCAAGTGCCGGGTTGTCATGCTTGCAGCAACCTGGGACTTGAAATTGCCTTATGCTCATAAAAACTACCAGTGTAGCCCCCAAGGGACGGGTCATTATGCAATAATGAGCAGGGACTTTGTAAATATAATCATGTAAACTTTGAACAACAACGTGTAGCCCCCAAGGGACGGCTCAGTAAGCTAATATTGAGTTGGGACTTGATATATACTTCAATGAAAATAACATCATATGATGTAACCTCCATCATGGGGCTTGAATCCACGTCCACAAGGTTAAGAGCCTTGTGCTTTACCAACTGAGCAGTGGACCCTTCAATATAATGGATAAAAAACTTTGTACCTTGAATTATTGACGGGAGCAATTGGTAGCCCCCAAGGGCTGACTCATTATAATGTGATGAGTCGGGTCTTCAATAAGATGAGCAAAAACTGACTTTGCATTAGCCCCCAAGTGTCATGGTGCATGCTTGTAGCGACATGAGACTTGCATATTTGATGTAATCTCAGCTTCAATAATGTAGCCCCCAAGTGCCGGTTCGTAAGCCTGCAGCAACTTGGGACTATTCCTTTGTAAAATAAATCATACCCATTGATAAGATAATATCCATTGCGCTTGAAGCGACTTCAAAAACCTCAATCATAATATTGGTTATTGATAACCATAATAAAAATCCAGCCATGTTGGCTATTAAAAATTTGAATAATATACCCAATGATTTATAAGCACATGATCCCAATGGCGCAATCCAAATACATAATGGCGACTTATAGTCCAAAGCCAGGCCTGGTTAATAAACGCCGGTGATTTATAATTATGCTCTATTCAACCTATTTCTGCATACAATAAGTTTAAAGTGTCCTGGCGGTTTATCGCCAGACGGGCCATAATGCCCAACATATAACCCGGGTTTATAACCAAGGCTGCACTTAAGAATAATCAAATATGAAATATATCATACCTGTGACATTGAATCACATTGTTGGTTTACCAACTTTTTGTAGTAAGGGTGATAACCCAAATCTTGAGTGTGATAACTCCCCTCATATTTTGCTGGTTTGTAATAAAACCATGCCGGGTTGTAATAAACACCGGTTTATCCATATATAATATCGGCGACTTGTAGTCGAAACCAGACCGGGTCAATAAACGCCGGATTATAACTGATCTTGTACTGACAACTTATAATTGAAAGCCAAGCCGGGTCAATAAATGCTTGTCTATCCATGTACATATGATACATGCTATGATGATGTAATGATAATGCAACATATGATGATGTATATGTATGATCAAGAGGGTTTAGGCTATGGTTCAGATATGACCAGAGCCCCCAAGTAGTCATAATTGTTCATTGTACCGATCAAGAGGTGTAGCTATGGTTCGGATATGACCGGAGCCCCCAAGTCCCTATTGGCCTTATGCCTATCAAGAGGTGTAGCTATGGTTCGGATACAACCAAGCCCCGAAGTGATTTCCCTGGTGGCCCTTATGCCTATCAAGAGGTGGAACTATGGTTCAAACCCATAGCCCCCAAGTGATTTCCCTGGTGGCCTTATGCCTATCAAGAGGTGTAGCTATGGTTCGGATACGACCAAGCCCCCAAATGATTTCCCTGGTGGCCCTTATGCCTATCGAGAGGTGTGACTATGGTTCGAACATAGCCCCTAAGTGATACTGTGAGCTGTGCTCAAGGGATACCCATGTTTGAGTTGTGCTGTGCAGCAGACTCTCTTTGGCCCCTTATGATAATATTGGCTTGATAGCCGGATTACCGAAGTAACCAGAGCTGCGCTCTTATGATAACATTGGCTTGATAGCCGTATAATAGGGTAGTCACAGCTGTGATCAACCATATGATAAGCCAATAAGGCATGATACCCATGTTTGAACCGCGCATCATGAAAGCAAGTTCTCTTTGGCAACCTTTAATTTTTCTGAGAACTCAAACTTGCGAGAGATGAATTCTTCTTGAACCGGATGTTAAATCGGATATTGAGAGCTTCAAAGCTTTATGGGAGACATCTTTCCCTTGAACCGGATCTTAAACCGGAATCTTCATTTTCAGCCGGAAAATTTCTGGCGACCTTTAAACTCGAACTTGCGAGAGATTAATCCTTTTTGAACCGGAAATTCTTAAACCGGATTTGAGAGCTTCAAAGATTTGTGGGGGAACAGATTTCCCTTGAACCGGATTTTAAACCGTCATTCTTCATTTTGAACCGGAAAATTCTTCTGACGGCTTTTAAATTTTCACCAATAAGGCAGTAGCCTTCGGGTTCGGGTTATCTTTCCCTCCAACGTCCTGGGGTTCTTGACTTTGCTGAAAGTAGCAAGATTTGTTGAGTCATGTCATCGTAGTCCCCGAGTCTTAAGACGAGTCGAGGAGTTGTCTTGAGACTCTCCATGCTTGATCATAACAAAAGTGCATATCATTAGCTTTGATAGCGTGATGTGAATCCGCAGAATGTTGAAGTGACTGTGACGGGTTACAAATGATCCGTATGAGCCATGTCAGCAACTCGGCCAATGGTTCCTTCCAAGGCTATTTGAAGTTAACGAAACTGTAGTGGTGGCGACTTGTGCGCCTGCCCACTGGGCCACCCAGTGCAGACGGAGGTTGATAGTATATGATAATTTGCCTTCATTTTGTTGAAAGAAAACCAGTCTACACAAGCTGTGACTTGCTCATACTCAATAAACAGCTCATGCAGATAGGTGCGGCCCGGTATGTTGATGTAAACCAGGCCGCGAGAGACGGACGGTAAAGATGACCGTTGTAAGCCGGCATGGGCGAGAGTCGGCCGCGGCGTTGTAAACCGACGCAGATGAGTGAACCGGCCACGAGAGCGGACGGGCGAGTTGTCCGTGGTGTTGTAAGCCGGTGCGGACGCGCGAGTCAATCACAGGCGCAGTCCCGGCTAGTTGATGTAGACCGGGCCGTATGGGCGGCGGCTTGTGCGCGTCCATTCATCAGCTAATATGTTATGGACTATCGCCGGGCGGAATATTGTCAGCCCGTGCTCCATACCCATGGTATAAACCATATTTGTAGTGAATGACTGTCCTGTATACATAGATCAAAGTAATTGTTCTTTGA
Source organism: Triticum dicoccoides (assembly GCF_002162155.2). Taxonomy (NCBI): domain Eukaryota; kingdom Viridiplantae; phylum Streptophyta; class Magnoliopsida; order Poales; family Poaceae; genus Triticum; species Triticum dicoccoides. The sequence goes on along the minus strand of NC_041389.1, from coordinate 594,273,100 downwards.
CAAAAATAATACGTGCTAATAAAATAGACTTTAGATGGATAGCACCTGATTCGTTCAGGCCAGAAATTATCCATCGCGGAGTTGATGATCACCGCGTTGAAGCTGAAAATCAACCACGACCGAGTCGGCCGCAGGAACAGACATATGAATCAGCCCGGCGTTTTGTAAGCCGGTGCGGACGAGAAAGTTGTCTTCCGCATTGTAAGCAGGCGCGGACGTGTGAACTGGCGGTGAAGGCGGATGGGCGAGTCAATCACGACGCGGTCCTGGTGAGTTGATGTAGATCAAGCTGCACGGGTAGCGGCTTGCACACACCTGTTCAACAGCAAGCGGGCGCGGTCGTCGACGCATGATGATGCAAACGCTCATTTCATAGGCACAGTATGGCATCACCTTTATAATTAATCGTTGTCCTGCACATAAAGATATACGGACCAAACGTAATTGTTCTCTGATGAAAACACTATGTGTTAATAAAGTAAATTTGGATGGATATCACCTGACTTGCCTGGACGATTGATGATCCGTACACATAGCGTCCATGAATAATCCATGGTGATTCCAGCGGCGCTTTAATCACTCTCTCAAGGAGATCTTAAACCGGGGCGGCTCTTGCTTCTGATTCTCACGTAGATGTTGGTGCTTGGCCCTTCACGTGGGGTGGCAGGCCTGTAGCTTCAAAGATGTGACATCGCTACTGTGGATGGATCAGCTAGATGGACTTGAACCGTTGAACGCGTGTGTGCGGAGATGGCCTGCGATCTGACAGCGGTGGCGCAGCGGAAGCTGGTGTCCACCTCGGCGGACTGCCCGCCCAAGAATCAATCTCCATCTCTGCTTATGATTTGAATCGGCCGCAAAGAACTTGTCTATCTTGGCGACTTGCGGGGGCACATCTTCTCACTCGCCGGGGATAAACTTCTAACTCCTCCTGTTCTGAAAAAAGCAAGGATGATATTCCACTCATGCCGCAAACCCCTCCTACACCAACATTGAGAGCAGCGTTCCAGAATCCAAAAGGCACGACGGCACGAACATCAAACGTTGCACTTCTTTGTATGATGAAAACTTCATCCAATCTTGTGACAACAATGAAAACCGAGCCATCAAGGGTGCTGGTATTGACTTAAATATTGGCAGTGAGACTCCCAAACCAACCTCTGTCATCCGACCAAAATCATATGCAACTGAAGCGTCCCCGATGTCTTTATATCTAGCCAAGTTCTTTCTACTTAACAGCCCCTTCCAGGCTTGCCGGCAACCATGGTAGTGGCAGGTCAATGACAGCGTCTTGTTGCAGTCCCCTGATTTGGAGGCAGGCGCAACAGAGGCACCGGCGATTTGGCGCGTCGGGTCGCAGAGTGACACCTGAATTTTTGCGGTGGCTCGCTGGCGGCTTTTGCGTCAGGGTCGCACGAACGGAGGTGACCGGCGGAATCAAGGCCGGACGAGGGTGGTTTGACAGCTGCGACTGCTGAGACCGAGGGCGAGCGGAACAGCTACGAGGCCGGCTCGCTGCAGGGGGTGAGGCCGAGCACGGGCGGCTCAAGGCAGTGGAGATGGATCCATGTGGCTTAAGCACGAGACGAGGCGGTTTAGCACTGAATCAAAGGGTCGTAGCACGGATGGCTGTAGAAGCCCGATGGTGACTTAGAGGCTTAGAGCAAGGCCGGAGAATCAGAGAAGGTGTCGACTCAGTGATTTGAGGCCGAGACGGAGGAGGCGTTCGGGATGTGGCCCGACGACTTTTGGCCACCGTTCTTGTCATGTGATCCCTTCTTCTCTGTATTTCTTTTGATCAAATGGTTTTTACCTTTGCCATTGTTGGTAGCTGGTATATCCCCGGCACATAGGGAATGACTTTCATTCTCTTTCTATTTTCTGTTGTGGTCGAGTTTTGAGTCTTACTCAACTTTGCACCTTGTTATACAGACAAGAACTCCTTCTTTGACTGATCTCTTTTGAACTTTTTCAAAAAACTTGTCAAGGTATGTATTCATTGAAAAACTTATCAAGCATCTTGATCTATTTCTATAGATCTTAATGCCCAATATATAAACAGCTTCATTAAGGTCTTTCTTTGAAAAAACTCCTTTCAAACTCTCCTTTACGCTTTCCAGAAAAATTCTACATTATTTTTGATCAACAATATGTCAATCACATATACTTATCAAAAAGACTGTAGTGCTCCCACTCACTTTCTTGTAAATACAGTCTTCACCGCAAGTCTGTATAAAACTATATGCTTTGATCAACTCATCAAAGCGTATATTCCAACTCTGAGATGCTTGCACCAATCCATAGATGGATCGCTGAAGCTTGCACACCTTGTTAGTACCTTTAGGGTCGACAAAACCTTCTGGTTGCATCATATACAACTCTTCTTTAAAAACATCCATTTAAGGAATGCAGTTTTGACATCCATTTGCCAGATTTCATAAAATATGGCAACTGCTAACTTGATTCAGACGGTTTTAAGCATCACTACAGTTGAGAAAATCTCATTGTAGTCAACACCTTGAACTTTGTCAAAAACCTTTTTCCGACAAGTCAAGATTTGTAAATAGTAACACTACTATCAACGTTCGTCTTCCTCTTGAAGATCCATTTATTTTCTATGGCTTGCCGATCATCGAGCAAGTCCACCAAAGTCTACACTTTGTTCTCATACATGGATCCTATCTCAGATTTCATGGCCTCCAGCCATTTCACGCAATTTGGGCTCATCATCGCTTCCTCATAGTTCATAGGTTCATCATGGTCTAGTAACATGACTTCCAGAACAGGATTACCATACCACTCTAGTGCGGACCGTACTCTGGAAGACCTACGAGGTTGTGTAGTAACTTGATCTGAAGTTTCATGATCATCATCATTAGCTTCCTCACTAATTGGTGTAGGAATCACTGGAACTGATTTCTGTGATGAACTACTTTCCAATTCGGGAGAAGGTACAATTAACTCATCAAGTTCTACCTTCCTCCCACTCACTTCTTTCGAGAGAAACTCCTTCTCTAGAAAGGATCCATTCTTAGCAATGATCTTGCCTTCGGATCTGTGATAGAATGTGTACCCAACAGTTTCCTTTGGGTATCCTATGAAGACGCATCTCTCCGATTTGGGTTCGAGCTTATCAGGCTAAAGCTTTTCACATAAGCATCGCAACCCAAACTTTAAGAAACGACAACTTTGGTTTCTTGCCAAACCACAGTTCATAAGGCGTCGTCTCAACGGATTTTGATGGTGCCCTATTTAAAGTGAATGCAGCTGTCTCCAATGCATAATCCCAAAACTATAGTGGTAAATCGGTAAGAGACATCATAGATTGCACCATATCTAATAAAGTGCGATTACGACGTTCTGACACACCATTACGCCGTGGTGTTCCAGGTGGCGTGAGCTATGAAACTATTCCACATTGTTTTAAATGAAGGCCAAACTCGTAACTCAAATATCCAGCTCTACGATCAGATCGTAAAAACTTTATTTGCTTGTTACGATGATTCTCCACTTCACTCTGAAATTCTTTGAACTTCTCAAATGTTTCAAACTTGTGTTTCATTAAGTAGATACACTCATATCTTCTCAAATCATTTGTGAAGGTCAGAAAATAACGATACCCGCCACGAACATCAACACTTATTGGACCGCATACATCGGTATGTATTATTTCCAATAAGTTACTAGCTCGTTCCATTGTTCCGCAGAACGGAGTTTTTAGTCATCTTGCCCATAAGGCACGGTTCGTAGGCATCAAATGATTCATAATCAAGTGATTCCAAAAATCCATCAGCATGGAGTTTCTTCATGCACTTTACACCGATATGACTCAAACGGCAGTGCCACAAATAAGTTTCACTATCATTATCAACTTTGCATCTTTTGGCATCAATACTATTAATATGTGTATTACCACGATCAAGATTCAATAAACCATCAACATTGGGTGTATGACCATAGAAGTTTTTATCCATGTAAATAGAATAACAATTATTCGCTGTCTTAAATGAATAACCGTATTGCAATTAACATGATCTAATCATATTCATCCTCAACGCAAACACCAAATAACATTTACTTAGGTTCAACACTAATCCCGAAAGTATAGGAAGTGCTCGATGATGATCATATCAATCTTGGAACCACTTCCAACACACATCATCACTTCATCCTCAACTAGTCTCTGTCGAGTTACTAATCTTAGCAACTGAACATGTATCAAATACCTAGGGGTTACTATAAACACTAGTAAAGTACACATCAATAACATGTATATCAAATATACCTTTGTTCACTTTGCCATCCTACTACTTATCCACCAAATATTTGGGGTAACTCCGCTTCCAGTGACCATTTCCTTTGCAATAGAAGCACTTAGTTTCAGGCTTAGGTCCAGCTTTAGGATTCTTCACGGGAGTGACAACTTGCTTGCCATTCTTCTTGAAGTTCACTTTCTTTCCCTTTGCCCTTTACTTGAAAGTAGTGGTCTTTGTTTAATCATCAACACTTGATGCTTTTCCTTGATTTCTACCTTCATCGATTTTAGCATCACGAAGAGCTTGGGAATTTCTTTCGTCATCCCTTGCATATTATAGTTCATCACGAAGTTCCTGTAACTTGGTGATGGTGACTAGAGAACTCTGTCAATCACTATCTTATATGGAAGATTAACTCCCACTTGATTCAAGCGATTGTAGTACCCAGATAATCTGAGCACATGCTCACTGATTGAGCTATTCTCCTCCATCTTTTAGCTATAGAACTTGTTGGAGACTTCATATCTCTCAACTTGGGTATTTGCTTGAAATATTAACTTCAACTCCTGGAACATCTCATATGGTCCATGACATTCAAAACGTCTTTGAAGTCCCGATTCTAAGCCGTAAAGCATGGTGCACTAAACTATCAAGTATTTCATCATATTAAGCTAGCCAAACATTCATAACGTCTGCATTTGCTCCTGCAATAGTTTTGTCACCTATAGGTGCATCAAGGACATAATTCTTCTGTGCAGCAATGAGGATAAATCTCAAATTACGGACCTAGTCCGCATCATTGCTACTATCATCTTTCAACTTAGTTTTATCTAGGAACATATAAAAAACATAGGGAAGCTATAACGCGAGCTATTGATCTACAACATAACTTGCAAAATACTATCAGGACTAAGTTCATGACAAATTAAAGTTCAATTAATCATATTACTTAAGAACTCCCACTAAAATAGACATCCCTCTAGTCATCTAAATGATCACGTGATCCAAATCAACTAAACCATGTCCGATCATCACGTGAGATGGAGTAGTTTTCAATGGTGAGCATCACTATGTTGATCATATCTACTATATGATTCACGCTCGAATTTTTGGTCTCCAGCATTCGGAAGCCATATCTACATATGCTAGGCTCGTCAAGTTTAACCCGAGTATTCTGCGTGTGCAAAACTGGCTTGCACCCGTTGTATGTGAACGTTGAGCTTATCACACCCAATCATCACGTGGTGTCTCGGCACGACGAACTGTAGCAACGGTGCATACTCAGGGATAACACGTGTACCTTGAAATTTAGTAAGGGATCATCTTATAATGCTACCGACGTTCTAAGCAAAATAAGATGCATAAAGGATAAACATCACATGCAATCAAAATATGTGACATGATATGTCCATCATCATCTTGTGCTCATGATCTCCATCAATGAAGCATCATCATGATCTCCAACATCACCTGCACGACACCTTGATCTCCATCGTAGCATCGTTGTCGTCTTGCCAACTATTGTTACTACGACTATCGCTACCGCTTAGTGATAAAGTAAAACAATTACATGGTGATTGCATTGCATAAAATAAAGCGACAACCATATGGCTCCTGCCAGTTGCCGATAACTTTGTTACAAAAACATGATCATCTCATACAACAAATTATATCACATCATGCTTTGACCATATCACATCACATCAAGCCCTGCAAAAACAAGTTAGACGCCCTCGACTTTGTTGTTGCAAGTTTTACGTGGCTGCTACGGGCTTCTAGCAAGAACCGTTCTTACCTACGCATCAAAACCACAATGATTTTTCGTCAAGTGTGTTGTTTTAACCTTCAACAAGGACCGGGCGTAGCCACACTCGATTCAACTAAAGTTGGAGAAATAGACACTCACTAGCCACCTGTGTGCGAAGCACGTCGGTAGAACCTGTCTCGCATAAGCGTACGCGTAATGTCGGTCTGAGCCGGTTCATCCAACAATACCGCCAAATCAAAGTATGACATGCGAGTAAGCAATATGACTATTATCGCCCACAACTCTTTCTGTTATACTCGTGCATATAACATCTACACATAGACCTGGCTTGGATGCCACTGTTGGGGAACGCGGTAATTTGAAAAAAAATCCTACGATCACGCAAGATCTATATATGTGATGCATAGATACGAGAGGGGAGAGTTGTCCACGTACCCTCGTAGACCAAAAGCGGAAGCATTTCAATAACGCGGTTGGTGTAGTCGAACGTCTTCGCGACCAACCGATCAAGTACTGAACACACGACACCACGTTTAGCTCAGTGACGTCCCTTGAACTCTAGATCCAGCTGAGGCCGAGGGAGAGTTCCGTCAGCATGATGGCGTGGTGACGGTGATGATGAAGTTACCGGCGCAGGGCTTCGCCTAAGCACTACGATGATATGACCAAGGTGTAAAACTGTGGAGGAGGGCACCACACACGGCTAAGAGATTGTCTGTTGTGCCTTTGGGGTGCCCCCTGCCCCCATATATAAAGGAAGGGGAGGAGGAGGCCGGCCAACAAGGGGCGCGCCAGGGAGAGGGGAGTCCTACTAGGACTCCAGTCCTAGTAGGATTCGGCCCCACCCTTTTTTTCTTTCTACTGGAGGGGGAAAGGGGGAAGGAGAGGGGGGTGGCGCCCCCTACCCGAGTCCAATTCGGCCTCCTGCCCAAAGGGGGGCGCACCAGCCCCTTGTGGGCTGGTGTGCTTTCCTCTTATGGCCCATAAGGCCCATAACTTCTCCCGGGGGGTTCCGGTAAACCTCCCGGTACTCCAGAAAAATACCCGAACCACTCGGAATCATTCCGATGTCCAAATGCAACCTTCCAATATATGAATCTTTATGTCTCGATCATTTCAAGACTCCTCGTCACGTCCATGATCTCATCCGGGACTCCGAACAAACTTCGGTCATCAAATCACATAACTCATAATACAGATCATCATCGAACGTTAAGCGTGCGGACCCTATGGGTTCGAGAACTATGTAGACATGACCGAGACATATCTCCGGTCAATAACCAATAGCAAAACCTGGATGCTCATATTGGCTCCTACGTATTCTACGAAGATCTTTATCGGTCAAACCGCATAACAACATATGTTGTTCCCTTTGTCATCGGTATGTTATTTGCCCGAGATTCGATCGTCGGTATCATCATACCTAGTTCAATCTCATAACCGGCAAGTCTCTTTACTCGTTCTGTAATACTTCATCCCGGAACTAACTCATTAGTCACAATGCTTGCAAGGCTTATAGTGATGAGTATTACTAAGAGGGCCTAGAGATACCTCTCTGAAACACGGAGTGACAAATCCTAATCTCGATCTATGCCAACCCAACAAACACCTTCGGAGACACCTGTAGAGCACTTTTATAATCACCCATTTACGTTATGGCGTTTGGTAGCACACAAAGTGTTCCTCCGGTATTCGGGAGTTGCATAATCTCATAGTCTGAGGAACTTGTATAAGTCATGAAGAAAGCAGTAGCAATGAAACTGACACGATCATAATGCTAAGCTAACGGATGGGTCATTGTCCATCACATCATTCTCCTAATGATGTGATCTCATTCATCAAATGACAACACATGTCTATGGTCAGGAAACATAACCATCTTTGATTAACGAGCTAGTCAAGTAGAGGCATACTAGGGACTATATGTTTTGTCTATGTATTCACACATGTACTAAGTTTCCGGTTAATATAATTCTAGCATGAATAATAAATATTTATCATGAAATAAGGAAATAAATAATAACTTTATTATTGCCTCTAGGGCATATTTCCTTCAGCTAGTCTTATGGGGTCGTAGCACGACGACTTCCCTACTGTCTACTACAACAAGTTTTGCCCGGCTCTGACGAGGGAAGGGCGATGACGGCGGCATGCCTTCAGCTTGCTTCGGTGCTTGTAGTCGTTGATAGGTGGTCTACAGATGTGAATGTAATTTTCATTTTTTTCTGTTGTTTGGTGTACTGCCATGATTGAAAATTACTATATTGGAAGTTTTCTCGCAAGAAAATCATCCTCGGAAATAGGGCACATCTTTGCCGTGGACGATGGGGCTCACACCCAGGAGCTGCTCAGGCGGCCTCGACCTCCACTCTCATGCAGCTTGCTTGTCACCACCCATCTTTTTTGTCCGTGCCTATGACGACGCACTTTTGCAAATAGGAACGATGCTGGAAGAAGCAATTGATAAACACTGCTTCTAGCCACACCGTCGGTGCCCCTGTTCGGCATCATGGAGGACCTCCTCCTCGACCCACTCAGAACAATCCCAGGTCCTCTCCCATGCCTCCCTTTCCGCCTGATCTTCTTCGGTTCCTTCGAGAAATGGTCCACATGGAGGAGTCGGTCGACATAACATGGACACAGAAACGTCAGCCTGACGGCGATAACACCGGGTGAAAGTGCACCACGAAAAACGCAAGCAGAGATGACTGCTCGAAAAAAGGAACACAACAACAGAAGCAGCACAACAAAAGCAAAACAAAGACAACCACAAAGGAAAACCAGCATAGCCAAGAGTCAAAAAGGACCGAACCTCAGCCGACAAAAAGAATGAAGGGAACCGGAAAGCACCGGGAAGTCAAAGACGACGTCACAGAAACAACGTAGGATGGCGAACCAACCTGTTGTTGAGATGGTTAGGTGGACGGTGGTATTTCCAACCCACGAGGGTTCAAATCCCAGTGCTCCCATTATTCCTGGATTTATTTCAGGACTTCCAGTGTTGCGCTTTCAGTGGGAGGAGACGTTTCTGTCGACGACGAAGCGCCTACGGTGGCTTTGTAAGTCTCAAGATGATATGCCGGCTCAGTCTCTCGAAGGTGCTCATAGTGTGTGTGTTCATAGGGATGAGTGTATGCGCGTGTGTATGAGCACTTGTGTCTGTACTGATGCTAAAAAAAGAAACAACACAGGATGGGAAGGAAAGAAAACACAAGACCCCCTCCCCGTCGTCCCTCACACGTTGCTCACACCCAACCCGGCTCGCGCAAAGGAGGCCCAGCCCGTGCGGAGAAACGAAACAAGTCGACGTACCTGGTTGGGGACAATGAAGCACCGCGTAGATGCCTTGTGAGCGGGTGAGACCCAACAGGGACAAACACACGCATGCCGGACTCTTGTTGCCACGATCCCTGGCTGGATGGAACTACCGTAGTCGGTTGCCCATATTGAACCAGACCTGACACAGTGAAGATTACGCCAGTTGGCTAACTCCCTCTGCACAACCTTTTGGCCAGCCCTCTGCAGAGCCTTCTGTCCTAGTCGACATATACGGGTGTCGAACCAAATGGCCCAACCGCACACCCCGACTGTTGCGACCAAACCAGTCCGACATGGGTACAAGACAAGCCATCTGTGCAGATCGGACGGGTGGCATCGCCATGAGAGGCCCTCGCGAAAAGCCACCCGACAACAGACTGCTTGGAGAGGGCCTTACATGACGGTTGCCCTGGCCACGCCGGTGGTCCATCCGTCATGGACGCACCAGTAAGCATGCCCTAGTCGCTCTCACTAGCTGGGGCTCGCTCACAGGCGCCCCCGTCGCCGCCCAATGATGGTGGACCCGTGCGCATCTGGCGGTCCACCGTCATGGATCTCCCACCGGGGTCGCGCCCAAGAAGCCCATGTGGCAAGCCACTGCAAGAAGGACGGTCAGGAGGCTCTCTCCACTTGCAAGGTGGGTACTCCAACATCCTTTATAGGAGTAACAAGCAGCACAAGGAAAAAATGAATCCAAATACTTCAGAAATGCATAACATTAATTTGAAGCAAGGGAGCCCTTAAATCTACTCAACCAAAAGGGATGCATCAAAATGTTGCAAAATCTGTAGGTTATCCTCCATCGCAGCGTGAACACTAAAAAGAACAGACCCAGTGCTAGAAGCTCCCACATCAGGTGGTGGGGTCTGGGAAAGGATTATAGGAGGCAAGCCTTATCCCCAAGCCTTACGGGGTACAATGTATGCAGTAGCAGTTCGCTGAGCGAGATGGACGACGCGGTTTGTGAGCCCGTCACGGCGCGGTGGTCGGCGTGGTTCGCCGCCGATCTGAAATCGGTGACGATCCCCAAGTATCGCCAGGGCGTGGTGGTGCTGGACCCATACACCATGATCACTAGTAGAAAAAGGGTCAAATGTGAGACACATTAGTCCCGGTTTGTAACAGAACCGGCACTAATGTGTCTATTAGTGCCGGTTCCAATTGTTAGGCGGTTCGTGGCAAACCTTTAGCACCGGTTCGTGCCACGAACCGGTACTAAAGAAAGTGGTGGCAGGATGTTGTCAGAGTGGGACCCTTCCAGCACCATTAGTACCGGTTCGTGGCACGAACCGGTACTAAAGGTCGTCCTATATAAACCCTTCGTCCACCCGCACTCTGTTCTTCCCCCTTTCCCATCTCCCTCTCCTCTGTTCTTCCCTTCTTCCTCTCGAGTTCATCACAAAATTAGCCCCAAATTTGTCAAGATTTGCAGGCCCCCATCCATTCAAATGATCACCAAGGTTAGCAACTTTGTCCTTTCATCTCTCATTGCTAGATTAGCTCTTGCATTGGTTTATATAGTAATTAATTGTGGGTTTTAGTAATTTGGGAGGAATTATATGTGGTAGTATTTGATTTATATGTAATTTGAGGTCAAAATAACACTTAGTTTGCATATGTAGGTGTGGTTTACTTAGTGCCTTTTAAATCTCCGTCGTAACCACCATCGATCACCCGCACCGTCCCGTCACCGGCACCACCTTGTGGTGAGCCTCTTGTTCATGAAATTTTATATAAAAAATTGATGTTTGTGTGATTTTGATATATAGTTACTCGTATAATAATTATCTTACCCGTACGTTGTTTGTTATACATAGTGCCATGGTTTTGATATCCGTCCCTGTCGGCCCTCGTCCTTGTTATGATTCAGATGTGGTATATTCTCTTTTAAAACTATTTGTTGCATTTCGTGTTTATGACAAATTATGCCCATCAAGTTGACATAGATATTTTTATCTAGGAGGTATGTGAACCGGAAATTCCAACCGACCCTATTGTCGAGAGGTTAAATTTAGTTGAAAGAGAAAACGAGTACTTGAAAGAAAAATTGAAAAGAATTGAGGGGGATAAGATGGAATTGGAGTTGCATGTTGCCGATGTCGTCGATGAACACAAGATCAAGATGGAGAAAATGCGCTTGAAGATTAGAAAGATTAGAAAATATGCCATCGATAGTGAGGCTTGGTATCATTATGCTGTTGGATCAATTGTTACCTTAGTTGTGATCTTGATCGCATTTGTTGTTGCATTTAAATGCTTTAGCTAGAGAGTTATTTGTTTGTTGCATTTAAGTGTTGTATGAACTTTATGTATGAACTTGTATTAATTTGGTCTATTCGGTGTTGTGTAATGAAGATGAGCCGGCAATGGATGTACGATGACTGATGCTCTCCCTAGTTCTTTGAGGGCGTGCATACTTTTCTGCTTGCGGCTGAGTCAAACAAGTGGGCGGATGGTTTTATGCCTTGTCCATGTGATGGCTGTAAGAATGGTCGCAATTACTCTACGTCAAGAACCATTCACGTCCACCTGTTTGAGTCCGGTTTCATGCCCCACTATAATGTTTGGACCAAGCACGGAGAAAGAGGGGTTATGATGGAAGACAATGAAGAAGAAGAGGACGACGACAGCTATCCTGGCCATGGGTTTCCTGAATACGATGATACAACAATGGGGGAAGAAGCTGAGCCGGTAATGCGGGAAGAAGCTGAGCCGGCAATGCGGGAAGAAGCTGAAGAAGAGGCATCAGATGAGCCCGTTGATGATCTAGGTCGGGCCATTGCCAATGCAAAGAGAAACTGCGCAAGTGATTTGGAGAAGAAGAAGTTGCAGCGCATGTTAGAGGATCACAAAAAATGGTTGTACCCGAATTGCGTAGGTGACAAGAAAAAGCTGGGCACCACACTGGAATTGCTGCAATGGAAGGCAGAGAATGGTGTATCTGACAAGGGATTTGGAAAGTTGCTGGTAATGATAAAGGATATGCTTCTGAAGGACAACGAATTGCCTGAGAGTACGTACGAAGCAAAGAAGGCTGTCTGCCCTCTAGGGTTAGAGGTGCAAAAGATACATGCATGCCCTAATGATTGCATCCTCTACCGCGGTGAGTACAAGGATTTGAACGCTTGCCCGGTATGTGGTGCATTGTGCTATAAGATCAGCCGCGATGACCCTGGTGATGTCGAGGGCGAGCGCCCCAGGAAGAAGATTCCTGCCAAGGTGATGTGGTATTCTCCTATAATACCACGGTTGAAACGTTTGTTCCAAAACAAAGAGCATGCCAAGGCGATGCGATGGCACAGAGAAGACCGTAAGAAAGACCGAAAGTTGAGAATACCCGCTGACGGGTCACAGTGGAGAAAAATCGAAAGAAAGTACGGGAAAGAGTTTGCAGATGACGCAAGGAGCATATGGTTTGGTCTAAGCGCAGATGGCATTAATCCTTTTGGGGATCAGAGCAGCAACCATAGCACCTGTCCTGTGACTCTATGTTTGTATAACCTTCCTCCTTGGTTGTGCATGAAGCGGAAGTTCATTATGATGCCAGTGCTCATCCAAGGCCCTAAGCAACCCGACAACGACATTGATGTGTACCTAAGGCCATTAGTTGAAGAACTCTTACAACTGTGCAATGGAACAGGTGTACATGCGTGGGATGAGCACATGGGGGAAGAATTTGACCTAAAGGCATTGTTGTTCGTGACCATCAATGATTGGCCTGCTCTCAGTAACCTTTCAGGACAGACAAACAAGGGATACCGCGGATGCACGCACTGTTTGGATGATACCGACAGTATATATTTGAATAGTTGTAAGAAGAATGTGTACCTGGGACATCGTCGATTTCTTCCGAGCAGGCATCCCGTAAGAAAGAAAGGCAAGCATTTCAAAGGTGAGGCGGATCACCGGACGAAGCCTCGCCACCGTACTGGTGCTGATGTACATGATATGGTCAAGGATTTGAAGGTGATATTTGGAAAGGGTCCTGGCGGACAACCTGTTCCGAAGGACGCTGACGGACGCGCACCCATGTGGAAGAAGAAATCTATATTTTGGGACCTGCCATATTGGAAAGACCTAGAGGTCCGCTCCGCAATCGACGTGATGCACGTGACGAAGAATCTTTGCGTGACCCTTCTTGGCTTCTTGGGCGTGTATGGGAAGACAAAAGATACACCTGAGGCACGGGAGGACCAGCAACGTATGCACGGAGAAGACATCATACATTAGGGTCATGCAAGCTACGCTCTTACCAAAGAAGAGAAGGAAATCTTCTTTGAATGCCTGCTCAGTATTAAGGTACCGTCTGGCTTCTCGTCGAATATAAAGGGAATAATAAACATGGCAGAGAAAAAGTTTCAGAACCTAAAGTCTCATGACTGCCATGTGATTATGACGCAACTGCTTCCGGTTGCATTGAGGGGGCTTCTACCGGAAAACGTTCGATTAGCCATTGTGAAGCTATGTGCATTTCTCAATGCAATCTCTCAGAAGGTAATCGATCCAGAAATCATACCAAGGTTACAGAATGATTTGGTGCAATGTCTTGTCAGTTTCGAGTTGGTGTTCCCACCATCCTTCTTCAACATCATGACGCACGTCCTAGTTCACCTATGCGAAGAGATTAACGTTTTGGGTCCTGTATTTCTACACAATATGTTCCCCTTTGAGAGGTTCATGGGAGTCTTAAAGAAATATGTTCATAACTGTGCTAGGCCAGAAGGAAGCATCTCCAAGGGCCATCAAAATGAGGAGGTCATTGAGTTTTGTATTGACTTTATTCCTGACCTTAAGCCGATTGGTGTTCCTGAATCGTGGCATAAGGGCAGACTGGATGGAAAAGGCACGCTAGGAGGGGAACAAATAATATGTATGGACGGACATTCTCTCACTGAAGCACACTACACAGTTCTACAGAATTCTGCCTTGGTGGCTTCGTATATGGATGAACACAAGAATTTGCTATGCTCCAAACACCCGGAGCGGTCTGATGACTGGATTACATGTGAACAAACCAGGAGTTTCGCCAGCTGGTTGCAGACACGTACCATGCATGACACCTCTATTGAAGATGACCTGTACTTGCTGTCCCAGTTACCATCTTCGAATATAATGACTTTCAAAGGGTACGAGATAAATGGTAATACATTTTACACGATCGCCCAAGATAAGAAGAGCACCAACCAAAACAGTGGTGTCCGCTTTGATGCAGAAACCAAGACGGGAAAGGAAACATATTATGGTTATATACATGACATATGGGAACTTGACTATCAACGTGGTTTAAATGTCCCTTTGTTTCGGTGCAAATGGGTCAATATGACACGAGGCGGGGTAGCGGAAGACCCGCAGTACGGAATGACAATAGTGGATCTCAACAATCTTGCGTATGCAGACGAACCATTCGTCCTAGCCAATGATGTGGCACAGGTTTTCTATGTGAAGGACATGTCTACCAAGCCAAGAAAAAGAAAAGATAAGGAAGCGAATGCATCGTACAATGAGCCAAAGCGGCACATAGTTCTTTCTGGAAAGAGAAACATCGTGGGAGTGGATGACAAGACAGACAAGTCAGAAGATTATGAAAAGTTTGATGAAATTGCTCCATTCACAGTGAATATTGACCCGAGCATCCCGTTAAATGATGAAGATTTTCCATGGTTACGGCGCAAAGGGACACACGCGAAGAAAAAGTTTCACACCCAAAGATCTGGGATGTGATCGGCTTCACTATCATCACTTTCTTCTGTGTTTCACACTCAGAGGGGAATCTCTGTAATAGTTAGGGTAGTTATGTGTTTTGGCATTTGAAACGCGAAGAAATTTTATGTGCAAACAAATTCTTTCATGCCTTTACTGATTTTTAAAGTTAAGTTATTCACAAACTAGTGATTCACACTAATTTTAAATAATTCAAAATTTAAACTATTCAAATTTGAAAACTACGGGCACTAACAGAAAGTTTGTAATTTTTTGTACCTAAAGCAAAAATATTCACAAAGAAACTCTAAATACACAAAAAAACAACACAAAAATAAATAAAGCAAAAAAAAGCCCGCCTACTAGGCCAGAGCGGCCTGCATACGACTAGAAACCCAACCTGTCGTTGGCCAGGATGCAGGCCCGCAAAGGCCAAGTGGGCCCACAGGGCAGCAAAGAACACGTAGGCCCAGTAAGCCTGCTTTGGAGAGGAGCTCGAGAGGGCGACCGCACGAGGGTTTATAAACCAGTGCGGTCGCCCCTCGGCTAGCGAGGTGGGACTAAACTTGCCGCACCGCACCTGCGCCAGCGCACCCCCTTTAGTACCGGGTCGTGGCACAAACCGGTACTAAAGGGGGGGACTTTAGTACCGGTTTGTGCCACCACCCGGTACTAAAGGGGGTCGCTTCCCGCCGCTTGGGCTGGCCAAAACTGGCCTTTAGTATCGGTTGGTGGCTCCAACCGGTACTAAAGGTGCCTTCTATATATACAACACTTCGAAAAATTTCATTCTCCCTCTGTTTCTTCCTCTGTTTCCCCATTGAAGCACCGCCCGCCCCGATCGATCGACGTCGTCACCGACCCCGTCGCCGTCGCCGCCCCCGTCCCTGTCGCCGCCCCCGTCCCCGTCACCGCCCTCGCCTCCGTCGCCGCCCCGGGCCCGTCCCCGTCGC
>NC_041389.1:594241064-594256687 GCF_002162155.2 Triticum dicoccoides | reverse complement strand
CCGTCGCCCCGCTGTGAGCTCTCCCCCTCTAACCCTTCTCCCTCGCCCCCGGCGGCCACCATGGGCGCCGCCCCTCCCCGAGCCCATACACACACACACAAGCATGATGAACACACACACACACACGTATATATGTATGAATGCATGTATATATTAATATATACGTATTTTGTTTGTTTAATTAGTTTAGATTTTTTAGATTTTTTTTTCACTAGTATATATGTATGAATGCATGTTAGATGGATATAATTAGTGTTTAATTAGTATGGAATTTTTTTTATATAATGTTGTTTTTCTGTTTTTTAATGGATGTATAGAAGTTGTTTTTTCTGTTTTTAGTGTTAGATACTTAATTAGTATGAAATAGCATATAGAATTTTGACATATGCGATGATAGCATAATTAGTGTTATATAGAAATGTTAGTTATCAAAATCCAATCATTAAAAAAATGTTACTTTTTGCGGGCATATAACTAGTATTTGTTCTCGACGATGCCCGGCCCGCATCCTCGCCGTCGACCCTTCCGCGACGACGTCCGGCTGACCCATGTCCGGGACTGGGCTCCGCCGGGCTGGCACTGGGAGGTGCTGCCTGGAGGGGCGTGCCGCTTGATGAGGAACCCGACCCCGGGTCCTGTCGTCGACCCTGATCTCGTTTGGTGGCGTTCGCGTGGGCCAGTTTCGGCGCGGAGGGAGCCGGCCCAGTCGGAGGTGGTACGTCGTCGTGTCAGGGAGGAGGACGAGCACGTCCATCGCTACATGGTTGCGTTAGAGGGCGGCGGGTTCTCCAATACCTGGCAGTTTCTTCAGGGATCTCACTTCAGCTTGTTGGGGAACGTAGTAATTTCAAAAAAAATTCCTACGCACACGCAAGATCATGGTGATGGCATAGCAACGAGAGGGGAGAGTGTTCGTCCACGTACCCTCGTAGACCGTAAGCCGAAGCGTTATGACAACGCGGTTGATGTAGTCGTACGTCTTCACGATCCGACCGATCCAAGCACCGAATGTACGACACCTCCGAGTTCAGCACACGTTTAGCTCGATGATGATCCCCGAGCTCCGATCCAGCAAAGCTTCGGGGATGAGTTCCGTCAGCATGACGGCGTGGTGACGATGATGATGTTCTACCGGCGCAGGGCTTCGCCTAAACTCCGCGACGATATGACCAAGGTGGAATATGGTGGAGGGGGGCACCGCACACGGCTAAGGAACGATCCGTAGATCAACGTGTGTCTTTGGGGTGCCCCCTGCCCCCGTATATAAAGGAGCACGGGGAGGAGGCGGCCGGCCAGGGAGAGGCGCGCCAAGGGGAGTCCTACTCCCACCGGGAGTAGGACTCCCTCCTTCCTTGTTGGAGTAGGAGAAGGGGGAAAGAGGGGGAGAGGAGGAAGGAAAGAGGGGCTGCACCCCTTGTCCAATTCGGACCAGAGGGGGGCTGCGCGCCTCCTTCCTTTCGGCCTCTCTCCTCAATTCCCGTATGGCCCAATAAGGCCCATATACTCCCCGGCGAATTCCCGTAACTCTCCGGTACTCCAAAAAATACCCGAATCACTCGGAACCTTTTTGAACTCCGAATATAGTCATCCAATATATCGATCTTTACGTCTCGACCATTTCGAGACTCCTCGTCAAGTCCCCGAACTCATCCGGGACTCCGAACTCCTTCGGTACATCAAAACTCATAAACTCATAATATAACTGTCATCGAAACCTTAAGCGTGTGGACCCTACGGGTTCGAGAACTATGTAGACATGACCTAGAACTATTCTTGGTCAATAACCAATAGCGGAACCTGGATGCCCATATTGGCTCCTACATATTCTACGAAGATCTTTATCGGTCAAACCGCATAACAACATACTTTGTTCCCTTTGTCATCGGTATGTTACTTGACCGAGATTCGATCGTCGGTATCCAATACCTAGTTCAATCTCGTTACCGGCAAGTCTCTTTACTCGTTACGTAATGCATCATTCCGTAACCAACTAATTTGGTCACATTGCTTGCAAGGCTTATAAAGATGTGCATTACCGAGAGGGCCCAGAGATACCTCTCCGACAATCGGAGTGACAAAACCTAAACTTGAAATACGCCAACTCAACATGTACCTTCGGAGACACCTGTAGTACTCCTTTATAATCACTCAGTTACGTTGTGACGTTTGGTAGTACCCAAAGTGTTCCTCTGGTAAACGGGAGTTGCATAATCTCATAGTTACAGGAACATGTATAAGTCATGAAGAAAGCAATAGCAATATACTAAACGATCGGGTGCTAAGCTAATGGAATGGGTCATGTCAATCAGATCATTCAACTAATGATGTGACCTCGTTAATCAAATAACAACTCATTGTTCATGGTTAGGAAACATAACCATCTTTGATTAACGAGCTAGTCAAATAGAGGCATACTAGTGACACTTTGTTTGTCTATTTATTCACACATGTATTATGTTTCCGGTTAATACAATTCTAGCATGAATAATAAACATTTATCATGATTATAAGGAAATAAATAATAACTTTATTATTGCCTCTAGGGCATATTTCCTTCAGTCTCCCACTTGCACTAGAGTCAATAATCTAGTTCACATCGCTATGTGATTTAACATCAATATTCACATCTGCATGTGATTAATACCCATAGTTCACATCATCATGTGATCAACACCCAAAGGATTTACTAGAGTCAATAATCTAGTTCACAATGCTATGTAATTAACACCCAAAAGAGTACTAAGGTATGATCATGTTTTGCTCGTGAGAGAAGCTTAATCAACGGGTCTGTCATATTCAGAGCCGTATGTATTTCGCAAATATTCTATGTCCATAATGCTTTGCACGGAGCTACTCTAGCTAATTGCTCCCACTTTCAATATGTATCCAGATTGAGACTTAGAGTCATCTGGATTGGTGAAAAAGCTTGCATCGTTGTAACTTTTACAACGGGCTGTTTTATCACCTCCATAATCGAGAAACATCTCCTTAGTCCTCACTAAGGATATTCTTGACCCATGTCCAGTGATCTACTTATTAGATCAAAATTGTATTCCTTTGCCAAACACAGAGCAAGGTATACAATAGGTCTGGTTCACAGCATAGCATACTTTATAGAACCTATGACTGAGGCATAGAGAATGACTTTTCATTCTCTTTCTATTTTCTGCAATGGTCGGGTCTTGAGTCTTACTCAACTTCACACCTTGTAACACAGGCAAGAACTCCTTCTTTGACTATTCCATTTTGAACTATTTCAAAAATTTATCAAGGTATGTACTCATTGAAAAATCTTATCAAGCGTCTTGATCTATCTATACAGATCTTGATGCTCAATGTGTAAGCAGCTTTACCGAGGTCTTGCTTTGAAAAACTCTTATTCAAGTATCCTTTCATGCTATCCAGAATTTCCATATCATTTCCAATTAACAATATGTCATCCACATATAATATTAGAAATGCTACAGAGCTCCCACTCACTTTCTTGTAAATACAGGCTTTTTCAAAAGTCTATATAAAATCATATGCTTTGATCAACTCATCAAAGCGTATATTCCAACTCCGGGATGCTTGCACCAGTCCATAGATGGATCGCTGAAGCTTGCACAATTTGTTAGCACCTTTAGGATTGACAAAACCTTCTGGTTGCATCATATACAACTCTTCTTTAAGAAAACCATTAAGGAATGTAGTTTCGACATCCATTTGCCAGATTTCATAAAACGTGGCAATTGCTAACATGATTCGGACAGACTTAAGCATCGCTACATTTGAGAAAATCTCATTGTAGTCAACACCTTGAACTTGTCGAAAACCTTTTTGCGACAAGTCGAGCTTTGTACATAGTAACACTACTATTAGCGTCTGTCTTGCTCTTGAAGATCCATTTATTTAACATGGCTTGCTGATCATCGAGCAAGTCAATCAAAGTCCATACTTTGTTCTCATACATGGATCATATCTCAGATTTTATGGCCTCTAGCCATTTTGCGGAATCTGGGCTCATCATCGCTTCCTCATAGTTCGTAGGTTCATCATGGTCAAGTAACATGACTTCCAGAATAGGATTACCGTACCACTCTGGTGCGGATCTTACTCTGTAAGACCTACGATATTCTGTAGTAACTTAATCTGAAGTTTCATGATCATCATCATTAACTTCCTCACTAATTGGTGTAGTAGTCACAGGAACAGATTTCTGTGATGAACTACTTTCAAATGAGGGAGCAGGTACAGTTACCTCATCAAGTTCTACTTTCCTCCCACTCACTTCTTTCAAGAGAAATTCCTTCTCTAGAAAGGATCCATTCTTAGCAATGAATGTTTTGCCTTCGGATCTGTGATAGAAGGTGTACCCAACAGTTTCCTTTGGGTATTCTATGAAGACACACTTCTCCGATTTGGGTTCGAGCTTATCAGGTTGAAAACCTTTTTCATATAAGCATCGCAACTCCAAACTTTAAGAAACGACAGCTTAGGTTTACTGCTAAACCATAGTTCATACGGTGTCGTCTCAACGGATTTAGATGGTGCCCTTTTTAAACGTGAATGCAGCTGTCTCTAATGCACAACCCCAAAACGATAGTGGTAAAACCTATAAGAGACATCATAGATCGCACCATATCCAATAAAGTGCGGTTACAATGTTCGGACACACCATAACATTGTGGTGTTCCAGGTGGCGTGAGCTGTGAAACTATTCCACATTGTTTTAATTGAAGACCAAACTCGTAACTCAAATATTCGTCTCCACGATCAGATCGTAGAAACTTTATTTTATTGTTACGATGATTTTTCCACTTCACTCTAAAATTCTTTGAACTTTTCAATCATTTCAGACTTATGTTTCATCAAGTAGATATACCCATATATGCTCAAATCATTTTGTGAAGGTCAGAAAATAACGATACTTGCCACGAGCATCAACACTCATTGGATCGCATACATCGGTATGTATTATTTCCAATAAGTCAGTAGCTTGTTCCATTGTTCCGGAGAACGGAGTTTTAGTCATCTTGCCCAAAAGGCACGGTTCGCAAGCATCAAATGATTCATAACCAAGTGATTCCAAAAATCCATCTTTATGGAGTTTCTTCATGCGCTTTACACCGATATGACCCAAACGGCAGTGCCACAAATAAGTTGCACTATCATTATTAACTTTGCATCTTTTGGCATCAATATTATGAATATGTGTATCACTATGATCGAGATCCAACAAACTATTTTCATTGGGTGTATAACCATCGAAGGTCTTATTCATGTAAACAGAATAACAATTATTCTCTAACTTTAAATGAATAACCGTATCGCAATAAACACGATCAAATCATGTTCATGCTCAACGCAAATGCCAAATAACATTTATTTAGGTTTAACACTAATCCCGAAAGTATAGGGAGTGTGCGATGATGATCATATCAATCTTGGAACTACTTCCAACACTCATCGTCACTTCCCCTTCAACTAGTCTCTGTTTATTCTGTAACTCCTGTTTCGAGTTACTAATCTTAGCAACCGAACAAGTATCAAATACTCAGGAGCTACTATAAACACTAGTAAGGCACACATCAATAACCTGTATATCAAATATACCCTTGTTCACTTTGCCATCCTTCTTATCCACCAAATATTTGGAGTAGTTCCACTTCCAGTGACCATTTCCTTTGCAGTAGAAGCACTCAGTTTCAGGCTTAGGTCCAGCTTTGGGCTTCTTCATGGGAGTGACAACTTGTTTGCCATTCTACTTGAAGTTTCCCTTTCTTTCCCTTTGCCCTTTTCTTGAAACTAGTGGTCTTGTCAATCATCAACACTTGATGCTCTTTCTTGATTTCTACCTTCGTCGATTTCAACATCACGAAGAGCTCGGGAATTGTTTTCGTCATCCCTTGCATACTATAGTTCATCACGAAGTTCTAGTAACTTTAGTGATGGTGACTAGAGAATTCTGTCAATCACTATCTTATCTGGTAGATTAACTCCCACTTGATTCAAGTGATTGAAGTACCCAGACAATCTGAGCACATGCTCACTAGTTGAGCGATTCTCCTCCATCTTTTAGCTATAGAACTTGTTGGAGACTTCATATCTCTCAACTCGGGTATTTGCTGGAAATATTAACTTCAACTCCTGGAACATCTCATATGGTCCATGACGTTCAAAACGTCTTTGAAGTCCCGATTCTAAGCCGTAAAGCACGGTGCACAAAACTATCAAGTAGTCATCATATTGAGCTAGCCAAACGTTCATAACGTCTGCATCTGCTCCTGCAATAGGTCTATCACCTAGCGGTGCAGTAAGGACATAATTCTTCTGTGCAGCAATGAGGATAAACCTCAGATCACGGATCCAATCCGCATCATTGCTACTAACATCTTTCAACACAATTTTCTCTAGGAACATATCAAAATAAACATATGAAAGCAACAACGCAAGCTATTGATCTACAACATAATTTGCAAAATACTACCAGGACTAAGTTCATGATAAATTTAAGTTCAATTAATCATATTACTTAAGAACTCCCACTTAGACAGACATCTCTCTAGTCATCTAAGTGATCACGTGATCCAAATCAACTAAACCATGTCCGATCATCACGTGAGATGGAGTAGTTTCAATGGTGAACATCACTATGTTGATCATATCTACTATATGATTCACGTTTGACCTTTCGGTCTCCGTGTTCCGAGGCCATATCTGTATATGCTAGGCTCGTCAAGTATGACCTGAGTATTCCGCGTGTGCAACTGTTTTGCACCCGTTGTATTTGAACGTAGAGCCTATCACACCCGATCATCACGTGGTGTCTCAGCACGAAGAACTTTCGCAACGGTGCATACTCAGGGAGAACACTTCTTGATTATTAAGTGAGAGATCATCTTAAAATGCTACCGTTAATCAAAGCAAGATAAGATGCATAAAGGATAAACATCACATGCAATCAATATAAGTGATATGATATGGCCATCATCATCTTGTGCTTGTGATCTCCATCTTCGAAGCACCATCGTGATCACCATCGTCACCGGCGCGACACCTTGATCTCCATCGTAGCATCGTTGTCGTTGCGCCATCTATTGCTTCTACGACTATCGCTACCGCTTAGTGATAAAGTAAAGCAATTACAGGGCGTTTGCATTTCATACAATAAAGCGACAACCATATGGTCCTGCCAGTTGCCGATAACTTCGGTTACAAAACATGATCATCTCATACAATAAAATATAGCATCACGTCTTGACCATATCACATCACAACATGCCCTGCAAAAACAAGTTAGACGTCCTCTACTTTGTTGTTGCAAATTTTACGTGGCTGCTACGGGCTTTAAGCAAGAACCAATCTCACCTACGCATCAAAACCACAACGATAGTTTATCAAATAGACTCCGTTTTAACCTTCGCAAGGATCGGGCGTAGCCACACTCGGTTCAACTAAAGTTGGAGAGACAGTCGCCCGCAAGCCATCTATGTGCAAAGCACGTCGAGGGAACCGGTCTCGCGTAAGCGTACGCGTAAGGTTGGTCCGGGTCGTCTCGTTCAACAATACCGCCGAACCAAAGTATGACATGCTGGTAGGCAGTATGACTTGTATCGTCCACAACTCACTTGTGTTCTACTCGTGCAAATAACATCAAACCATAAAACCTAGGATCGGATGCCACTGTTGGGGAACGTAGTAATTTCAAAAAAAATTCCTACGCACACGCAAGATCATGGTGATGGCATAGCAACGAGAGGGGAGAGTGTTCGTCCACGTACCCTCATAGACCGTAAGCGGAAGCGTTATGACAACGCGGTTGATGTAGTCGTACGTCTTTACGATCCGACCGATCCAAGCACCGAATGTACGGCACCTCCGAGTTCAGCACACGTTCAGCTCGATGACGATCCCCGGGCTCTGATCCAGCAAAGCTTTGGGGATGAGTTCCGTCAGCACGACGGCGTGGTGACGATGATGATGTTCTACCGGCGCAGGGCTTCGCCTAAACTCCGTGACGATATGACCGAGGTGGAATATGGTGGAGGGGGGCACCGCACACGGCTAAGGAACGATCCGTAGATCAACTTGTGTCTTTGGGGTGCCCCCCTGCCCCCGTATATAAAGGAGCAAGGGGAGGAGGCGGTCGGCCAGGGAGAGGCGCGCCAAGGGGAGTCCTACTCCCACCGGGAGTAGGACTCCCTCCTTTCTTGTTGGAGTAGGAGAAGGGGGAAAGAGGGGGAGAGGAGGAAGGAAAGAGGGGTTGCACCCCTTGTCCAATTCGGACCAGAGGGGGGCTGCGCGCCTCCTTCCTTTCGGCCTCTCTCCTCAATTCCCGTATGGCCCAATAAGGCCCATATACTCCCCGGCGAATTCCCGTAACTCTCCGGTACTCCGAAAAATACCCGAATCACTCGGAATCTTTCCGAACTCTGAATATAGTCGTCCAATATATTGATCTTTACGTCTCGACCATTTCGAGACTCCTCGTCAAGTCCCCGATCTCATCCGGGACTCCGAACTCCTTCGGTACATCAAAACTCATAAACTCATAATATAACTGTCATCGAAACCTTAAGCGTGTGGACCCTACGGGTTCGAGAACTATGTAGACATGACCTAGAACTATTCTTGGTCAATAACCAATAGCGGAACTTGGATGCCCATATTGGCTCCTACATATTCTACGAAGATCTTTATCGGTCAAACCGCATAACAACATACTTTGTTCCCTTTGTCATCGGTATGTTACTTGCCCGAGATTCGATCGTCGGTATCCAATACCTTGTTCAATCTCGTTACCGGCAAGTCTCTTTACTCGTTACGTAATGCATCATTCCGTAACCAACTCATTTGGTCACATTGCTTGCAAGGCTTATAAAGATGTGCATTACCGAGAGGGCCCAGAGATACCTCTCCGACAATCGGAGTGACAAAACCTAATCTTGAAATACGCCAACTCAACATGTACCTTCGGAGACACCTGTAGTACTCCTTTATAATCACCCAGTTACATTGTGACGTTTGGTAGTACCCAAAGTGTTCCTCCGGTAAACGGGAGTTGCATAATCTCATAGTTACAGGAATATGTATAAGTCATGAAGAAAGCAATAGCAATATACTAAACGATCGGGTGCTAAGCTAATGGAATGGGTCATGTCAATCAGATCATTCAACTAATGATGTGACCTCGTTAATCAAATAACAACTCATTGTTCATGGTTAGGAAACATAACCATCTTTGATTAACGAGCTAGTCAAATAGAGGCATACTAGTGACACTTTGTTTGTCTATTTATTCACACATGTATTATGTTTCCGGTTAATACAATTCTAGCATGAATAATAAACATTTATCATGATTATAAGGAAATAAATAATAACTTTATTATTGCCTCTAGGGCATATTTCCTTCAGTCTCCCACTTGCACTAGAGTCAATAATCTAGTTCACATCGCTATGTGATTTAACATCAATATTCACATCTGCATGTGATTAATACCCATAGTTTACATCATCATGTGATCAACACCCAAAGGGTTTACTAGAGTCAATAATCTAGTTCACAATGCTATGTGATTAACACCCAAAAGAGTACTAAGGTATGATCATGTTTTGCTCGTGAGAGAAGCTTAGTCAACGGGTCTGTCATATTCAGAGCCGTATGTATTTCGCAAATATTCTATGTCCATAATGCTTTGCACGGAGCTACTCTAGCTAATTGCTCCCACTTTCAATATGTATCCAGATTGAGACTTAGAGTCATCTGGATTGGTGAAAAAGCTTGCATCGTTGTAACTTTTACAACGGGCTGTTTTATCACCTCCATAATCGAGAAACATCTCCTTAGTCCTCACTAAGGATATTCTTGACCCATGTCCAGTGATCTACTTATTAGATCAAAATTGTATTCCTTTGCCAAACACAGAGCAAGGTATACAATAGGTCTGGTTCACAGCATAGCATACTTTATAGAACCTATGACTGAGGCATAGAGAATGACTTTTCATTCTCTTTCTATTTTCTGCAATGGTCGGGTCTTGAGTCTTACTCAACTTCACACCTTGTAACACAGGCAAGAACTCCTTCTGTGACTATTCCATTTTGAACTATTTCAAAAATTTATCAAGGTATGTACTCATTGAAAAATCTTATCAAGCGTCTTGATCTATCTATACAGATCTTGATGCTCAATGTGTAAGCAGCTTTACCGAGGTCTTGCTTTGAAAAACTCTTATTCAAGTATCCTTTCATGCTATCCAGAATTTCCATATCATTTCCAATTAACAATATGTCATCCACATATAATATTAAAAATGCTACAGAGCTCCCACTCACTTTCTTGTAAATACAGGCTTTTTCAAAAGTCTATATAAAACCATATGCTTTGATCAACTCATCAAAGCGTATATTCCAACTCCGAGATGCTTGCACCAGTCCATAGATGGATCGCTGAAGCTTGCACAATTTGTTAGCACCTTTAGGATTGACAAAACCTTCTGGTTGCATCATATACAACTCTTCTTTAAGAAAACCATTAAGGAATGTAGTTTCGACATCCATTTGCCAGATTTCATAAAACATGGCAATTGCTAACATGATTCAGACAGACTTAAGCATCGCTACATTTGAGAAAATCTCATTGTAGTCAACACCTTGAACTTGTCGAAAACCTTTTTGCGACAAGTCGAGCTTTGTACATAGTAACACTACTATTAGCGTCTGTCTTGCTCTTGAAGATCCATTTATTTAACATGGCTTGCTGATTAACGAGCTAGTCAAATAGAGGCATACTAGTGACACTTTGTTTGTCTATTTATTCACACATGTATTATGTTTCCGGTTAATACAATTCTAGCATGAATAATAAACATTTATCATGATTATAAGGAAATAAATAATAACTTTATTATTGCCTCTAGGGCATATTTCCTTCACAGCTATGATCCTGTGAGGGTTCCTTCTCTTTGGGTGTCCACCGCCCGCACCGCAGGAACCGCGAGTGTCCTAGATTATTCTGTAGTATTCGATCTTTATTAGCTACCTTGCCAGTGATGTATTCGATATTATATCTATTATTCGAGACGATGTATTCGAGATTATATCTATTATTCGAGACGATGTATTCGAGATTATATCTATTATTCAAGATGATGTTTTCGAGATTATATCTATTATTCAAGAGGATGTATTCGAGATTATATCTATTATTCGAGATGATGTAATTTGAATACTAAATTGTTTTATATTTCTTTTGGATTAGTTAAATAAAAGCTATGGCGGACAATACCGGCAGAGAGGGAGAACATGCCATGTTCGATATGATACGCCATCCTCACGGGCCAGATGATGATCAGAATTCAGAAGATTATGACGGCTCCGAATTTCTAAACAACACCGGAGAGGGTGATATGATATTCAATCGCGACGACCGAATTGATGAAGTCATGAACTATGATTATGATGATGACGAAGAAAATGTTGATCTTGAAACAACAAAGACCGGCGAGGTATATATATTTATATAAGCAGGCATCTGGTGATCATCACATGTTTTAAATGACTTGAAGATATATTAACGAATCGATCTTTGTTCTTTCAGCCATCCGGATCGAGCAAATCTTCAGGCAAAAGGACGAAACGAGTCCCGAACAAAAAGTTGAAGGAGGGCGTAAAGTACAATATCGAGGCAATCAGACCTAATGGCGAACCATTAGCGCCTAAGAAGATTGCGGACAAGTTCGTTCGTTAGTGCGGAGTTCTTGTGAAGGACCAACTCCCGATCTCCCTTCAAGAATGGAGAGAGCCAGCAAAAGACAAAAGACAAAAAGACAAAGAGGACGCTGCTCCACGTCCAGATGTTACTTTTGTCGACAAAAAACAAAAAGATCTGCTTTGGGATACTCTCATGGAACATTTCACCCTACCAGATCATTTCACAGAAGCAGATGTGCAGAAAGTCAAGGACGCTGCTCTTAGGAAGATGGCGGTTGCATTCAAGAACCACAAGAATCGTGAATGGGACAAGTACGTTAAGGGAGGAAGGAAGACTCCAGTATTTGAGGGAACACTAGAGAACCAACGTGCTCATTGGGACGATTTCGTGAAATTCAAGGATTCGGAATTAACTAAGGAACGGTCGAGAATAAACAAGAAGAATGCCAAAAAAGGATAAGTTCCATAAGCTGGGGCCAGGTGGCTATGCGGTGGCAATGCCTAAGTGGGATAAGTCTGAGAAAGAGATGGAGGATGCAGGTGTCACTCCGGTTACTAAGAGCTGGCCCCCCAGGGTCAGGACTTGGTTCTATGCGCATGGGGGGGAGTTGGACCCGAAGACAGGCAATGTTTCGATGAGTGCAAGTCTGAAGGGAGCCCACGATGCGATACTTGTTGCAATAGAAGAGGCACGATCGGGGGTGTTCCAGCCCAACAGAGAGAACGACGAGCTTACGCGTGCCTTGGGAAATCCTGAACACCCGGGAAGAACACGAGGCAAGGGCGCTATTCCGTGGTATGAGGGGTTTTCAGACTAGAACACCGACTACAGAACCCGTGCGAGAAAGAAGATTGTGGAGGAGAAGAAGAGGAAGATGGAGGAGGAGCAGAGGAAGCGGGACTATGAACGCCTTCAAGGCCTAGAAGCAAGTCAAGCGGGATTGGCAGTCAAATTCCAGCGGCAGCAGGAGCAGATCGACTCACTTACCCAGCAAAGGGGGTCTCAGCAGCTGCATCAGCTAGCGAATGATCCAGCATTGGATAGCACCGCCCCATCCATGCCGAGTGGGTTCCGCCCCGGACGACGCAATGCTGGGTAGATACCCCGTGGATGACATCACGGAGAACACTAACTGCGAGCTACACGTCAAAATGAAGAACATATCCATGAAGGTGGCGGACGCCGTTGCTTTTACAAATCCCCCCGAGGCAACCTTCCATTGCAACCCGATTCCAGCGGGCTATGGTCGTGTCTTGGTTGATGAGGTGGTGGACCCATATTCGGAGCTAGAGCTTGACATTCCTGGAGGTGACGACGAGCACTTTCTCGGAGAGGCCAACCATCGTATCATCCTATGGAAAAAGGATTGCATAATCTTTCGAAGGCCACCAACACCGCGTCAGCCGACTCCTCGTCGAAGTCCGCCACCGAATCAGCAGACTCCCGCTCCTACAAGTCCACCAAGTCAGGCAAAGTGTCAGGCCACTCCTCCTCCAAGTCCGGTAAAGTGTCAGGCCACTCCTCCTCCTCCAAGTCCGCCACAATGTCAGACGTCCACTCCTCCTCCAAGTCCAGCACAACCTCAGGCCACTCCTCCTCCAAGTCCGGCACAGCTTCAGGCCACTCTTCCTCGTCCAACTCAGCCCCGTCAGCCGTCTCCGCCGCCTCAGCAATCGCAGAAGAGACACCCCGCAGCTATGGTGCGTAGCGGTACGAGTCGAGGTAGTACAGGAAGTACAGGCGGAGGCAAGCGATATAAATATGGTCCAAGCCTCAAGCCTCTTCCACAGAGGTCTTATGACAAGTCTGAGGAGGAAAACGCAGCCATATCGAAGGCTGAGGTGGAAGCCCATTTTGCACCGAAACCGCCACCGCTGCCAAGGGAGAAAGTGCCTGAGGAAATGATTGATCACTTCATTTGTATGGCTCAACCACCAGCTCCCAAGCCTGTTGACACAGACTATGAGCGCCACATCAGGAAGTTAAATCGAGCACGTCTACGTAAGGAGGCGAGCTTGGGATCGAGCAAACAACAAGCAGCTGTCAAAAAATGCGGGAAAACCATTCCCCAGCTGGGAGAACGGGCGGCGCAATCGATCCCCTCGCTTGTTGTGCCAACAACACGTGACAGTACGCGCGCCCAATATTATTGTGGGCAAACAGTTTACGTTCCCGAGGTGGGCAATGTGGTAATAACCAAGGACCATATAATGCAGGCTGAAGTTCTCAACATCACTGTTGGATAACTCCTCGAGATTGAGCCCATGCCTGTGCTTAGAGAGGATGAAATAAAACGGAAATATGTCCGGGGCCAACCTTTGGTCGAGCCAGACAAGGTCAAGAACCTCCCAACGAGAATGTATGAATTGCATTAATGGTACATGAACATTACCAAGATTTTAGATCGATTGTCCCTCATGGTGAATGTCAAGGAGGAGCATTACTTCCATGAGAAAGCTCTGTCCGTTGAGTATTCTGAACTGTTTCAGTTATACAATCAAGACGCACTCGACAAATCTATCGTCAGTTGCTGTTGTCTGTAAGTGATTTCTTTCTGTAATTTAAGTCTCAAGCTAGCTGTAGTGATCCTTTTGATCAATCATTACCTATAATTATCCTCACTATATTCTTTTCTGTGGTATTATGCAGGATGAAGATGTATGAAATGAGAAAAGGTGGACGCTTTGGCATTGGGTTCATTGACCCAAACACCGTTAATGAATACACATGGCTAATAAATCCACATCATGAAAAGGCCGTAGAGGACAACATGCTAGAGTTCTTGAAGCGCCTCAAATACAATGAAGATATACTACTTCCTTACAACTTCTAGTGAGTCACACTGTCTTGTACTACAAATTCTCTGTTTTTGCCTACTAGCTACCTACATGTTTTTGCTTACATATGCCCGCTTAATTAAGACATGCAAACGTGTGTGCATGCAGATTTCACTAGATCTTGTGTATCATTAAAGTTGACGCCGGAACAGTTGAAATACTGGACTCACTACTCAAAGAAAAAACTGACTATAACATCTTGTTTGGGATAGTCAACAGGTAATTTCAATCATTATTAACTATATATCTCGGCCTATTTAGTTCGTCATTTCATGATATGAACTATTTAATAACCCCTTTATTCATTTTCTTTGTCGGCGGGCAGGGCTTGGGCAAGGTTCATCAGCGTCACGGAAGGCGAATGGAAAAAAAGCTTAAATGGTTTCGACCCAAGGTAAGTAATTAAGTAGTACTAGCTAGCTAGCTAGCTGCCATCTCTTTAATTATCATGCTTGATTAATTATTATCTGATCAAATTCCATTCTCGTAAAGGCCCGGAAGCAGGCGCAGGGGACTGATCTGTGTGCATTCTGCGTTTGTGAGAACATTCGCATGATAGCGTCCGAAAGGAGCAGATCTCAAAGACAGGAATGGGTACGCTTGTCAGAACACTATTCACAATTTTTACACCATTATCGATATGTAGTCACACAATTAATACACATGCATATTGATCTCCTTAACAGTTCAGAGAGGTGCGAGAGAAGCTCCTAGAAACGGAGCGCGTAGAAGCACTTCAAGAGGAAATAGCGGGATTTTTGCTCGACCAGGTCATAAATCCGAAGGGAGAATACTATTACCCGCTACCGCCCCCATGAAAACCACTTCCAATTGTCATCGTGCTCCAAAGGCACCAATTAGGCTAATGCCACTGGCTCCGAAGGCAACATGCATATGTAGGAGAAATTGTATATAGCTATACATGTGTGTATGTGTGAATTAATTAATATGGTGGTTTGTGACACATTGATGATATATATATGCATGATTGGTTCTACTAGAAATTCTATATATATATATATATATATATATATATATATATATATATATATATATATATATATATATATATATATATATATATATAT
>NC_041389.1:594217378-594240713 GCF_002162155.2 Triticum dicoccoides | reverse complement strand
GTAGTATCGTAAAATATCAACAAACGAAAAAGAATTAAAATGGAAACACAAAATTAAATGAAAAAGAAATCATAAAACTAAAAAAACCCAAACCTTATAGTACCGGTTGGTCTTACCAACCGGTACTAAAGGGCTCTAGGCCCCCGGAGCTGGCTCGTGCCACGTGGTTGCCCTTTAGCACCGGTTCATGCTGAACCGGTACTAAAGGGGGGGGGGGGCTTTAGTGCCCACACTTTAGTGCCGGTTATGGAACCGGCACTAAAGGGCCTTATGAACCGGTGCTATTGCCCGGTTCTGCACTAGTG
The DNA here is from genome assembly GCF_002162155.2 of Triticum dicoccoides. NCBI lineage: Eukaryota > Viridiplantae > Streptophyta > Magnoliopsida > Poales > Poaceae > Triticum > Triticum dicoccoides. The sequence goes on along the minus strand of NC_041389.1, from coordinate 594,240,408 downwards.
GATAGTGCGCCTCATCGACGAGCGTGGGTGCATGGTTGATAGGCAGTCGGGGGGCGGGTTCGTGTTGGCTCCTAGGGCTACGGTTGCGTTCCCTGTCATGTTGCGCACATCGAGGAGGACATCACCGGCGGGGATGGCGTCTCGGGAGACGGCGAAGGAGGAAATGCGGCCGATGGGAGAGCAATTAAGGCGGAGGAGGGATTAAGATCGAAGAAATCCGCGCAGGTTATCCCCCACCCCACTCTTCCTCTCCCGCATGCCTCATCCACTACTCTGTCTGCTCGAGCTCGCGGCAGAGATGGTGGAGATCAACGAAGAGAAGATGCAGAGGTTCGCAGGCAAGGATGCGCGCCTGCGGGTCCGCCTGAGAGAGAACGGGGCCTGGTATTTGAGCAAGCGCGAGATGTATGCGGAGGCGGAGGCGATTGTGGAGAATCTGACGGAGGAGGAGGAAAGATCGCTGTTAGGTGCGGAGGGCGCAAGCACCCGCTACAGGTGCTGCTGTGGGCGGCGGATCAGGCAGACTCGCCGGTGAGGGCGGTGGCGAGGAAGTGGGTGGCCTTCACAATCTACGCGACCGCGAACCTCGCCCCCGCCACGAGGGAATCGGTGCTTCGCCCTCGAGAGGGGATCCTGGCCCTCCCCGCTCCAGGGTCGGCCATGGCTCCGATCGTGATCCGTGAGGATCCGGTGGATCAGGCGCCGCAGGAGGCGGCGGGGGAACCGCGCCGCTCTGCTCGTCTTGCCGCAGCACCATCAACATCGGAGATTCCAGAGCCGCGTCGCTCAGCATGCCTCGCCGAGAATAGAGTCTGAATCCTCTGCTGGGTGGCAATCGCTTTTGGGTGCTAGCTAGTGATGATTCAGATGACGTTTCTGACGAGGATTTCGCTAATCCAGGTATGATTTACCCTTCTGTTCTTAAGTACCTGACACACACTTGCGATTGTGAGGATAGTCAGGGGGATATTGATACTCATCGTCGAATTAGACGAGCTAATCGTAGGTTGAAAAAGAGGATGAGCACTTATGTTTAGAGCCTTCTGCTTAAAAATGAAAAAAGTTGGGGATGAAAAACAGAGAGGTTTAAATCAGAATGAACTCATTCATGTTGATTCACCTAGCTGGGGGGGGGGGTACATAACCAAAAAAATGATATGGCATTGATAAGGATTAGGGATAAGATACCCAAGATATGGGATCTGCCCAGATTTCCTAAATATTTGTCAGATATAGACACTGTCTATGAGGGTTGTGAGGTTGATGATAATAGAATTGATAAGAGGGACATGATTCTATATGAAAAAACATTAGCTAATAAGAAAGTTAGGATGAACAATATGCCAGAAAATTTTATGTTGGAAGAAGCAATGGAGGAAAGTCAGGATTGTGAAAGTAGACATGAATCAGGAGCAGCAAAAGTGCAGGTGGAATGGAGGGGCAGTGTGGGGGAAAAAGGATGACCAGGTGGGCTCTGGAAGAAAGTGGCCCAGTAGTATGGAGTGCAAAAAAAGCCCAACTATAGATAGTGGGGGCGTGGGCCTATATATAGGGGGGATCCCATCCTTCATCCCTGATCCCGATTTCCTCCATCTACCAAACCCTAGCGAAACCTTGACAACGGCCAGTGAAGATGAGGAAGCGGTGAAGAGGGATCTACTTGGGGAAGAAGAAGAAGCTATGGCTGGCAGACAAGAGAGTTGGAGGCCAAGGCCTGGAAGAGGAACCAATCTAGGAGGAAGAGGTAACTTCTATGACAGATCTGAGAGTTTCGGGAGAGGTTACAATAGGCAAGAAGAGAGAGAGAGAGTTAGATGGATATGGTTGGAGAAACAAAGAGGGGAGTTTCAGAGGAGGTTCAGGGACCAATAATAGTGGTTCTGGTGGGGATGGAAATTCCACTGGGAGTGGTAGAGATGGAGACAATAAGTTTGGCAGATTTGCATCAGACCGAGGTGGTAATCAACAGGAAAGATACCAGGCTGGGATGAGTGAAAACAGGCAAGAGAGTGGGTCTGGGGTTAATACAAACATTGCACAGCTGGGGCCGCAAGGAGGACCAGTTCAGTTGGCAGGAGGGTTCCCTATGATGAGCAACAATGGTTTCCCTCAGCTTGTGCTAATGGGGATGGGGCTTGGACAGTTTGGTTTCATGCCACAAGAGCAAATGGCACAACAGTATCAGTTTCTCTTGTCCAATATGCCAAAACAGGAAACTCTACAGCCGCAGGTAGGTGCTAGAGTGGAGGGAGCTAAAGAGATAGCTAAAAAGAAAGAAATAGGAAATCCCAAGGAACTTTTCTGTGTTAAATGCAAAGAACAAGGGCATGTAAAAAGTGACTGCAAAAATAAGGTCTTCTGTGTGGTTTGCCAGAGGCCATCCCACAATACTGAAGAATGCACCATTCTGAAATAGCCCAAACCAGTTGCCAAATATGTTGGATATGGAGCCAGGGGGCTGGGATGTCTTCTGGTGTAGAACACCAAGGAGATTGTAGCTACAGAGCACATTAACTCCATGGCCTTGGTTACTGTGCAGGAGGGACAGCTGAATGACACCACAGTGGCCTATGGTTTCAGCAAAATGTTTGGTTGGGGGTGGACTTGGAGAGCCAAGTTTCAAAGCCCAAAAACTTTCCTTATGAGATTTCCTAGCAAGGCCAAATTGGTGGAGTTGAAGAACTTTGGCAAATTCACCCTGCTTGGCACTGGGGCTATGGTGGAGGCTGACTTCTGGAGTTCAGATGATAAAGCAAAAGGAAAACTTCATTCAGTTTGGATCAAGATGTGGGGTGTCCCTGACACCCTGAGACATTATTTGGGAGTATGTGAAATTGGCTCAGCTCTGGGGCCAGTGGTTGAAGTAGATATAGAACACATTTATTCTAAGGAAGAAATTAGAGTGAAAGTGGGAGTGAGGAACTTACACAAAATTCCTGCTGGCACTGAGATAACTACTAAAGATTTGCTACTTTATTATATTGGTTTTGAGTTTGATTCCATAGCAGAACAGGGGTGGTACAAGTTTGAAGAAGGGAATAAAAGGAAAATCTTTGACTACCTTGATATGGAGAGCTCTGAAACACAGAGGTAGAGTGAGATGCAGAAAAAAGTAAACAATCTAAGTCTGGGAAGTCCTTTGTTAGCTTGGGGAGTTTGGGGTTAAAACAATATGAACAAGTGGTGCTTAAAGCAGGAGACGTGGGTCAAAAAAATGAGATGCTCAAGGAAAAGACAGGAACAGGGTTTGCTGGAGAGGGCCAGGGTGAAGAAGAAAGTTTGAAGGCTAGGCTTCAGAAAGTAGAGGAACTTGCAGCAAGGCAGACTGCTCAACTTATGCTAGAGGAAAAAGGAGGAAGGAAATTGACATCATAAGAAAAACTTAGAAAAAGAGGTCAAGAGACAACATGAACTGCTGCAAATCAATATGAAAGCAAGTGAAGAGGTGAGGGGGTCACAGTCAGGGGAGAAAATTATTGGAAGTGAAGATGAAAAAGAGGGCACTGAGGGAGGAGCAGTAGCAGAAGGTAGGCTGGAAGGGGGAGAGGGGATGACAGACTTGGAACTAATGGAACAGGCTGTGGGACTAGGATATATAGAGCCTCTGGATTACACTGCTAGTCAGGAAACTGGATCTTTTGAAACAAAAATCAAGAAGGCTGGAATAGGAGAACTGGAATCCCAAGAAGAAGAAGAATTGAGAAGATGCACTAGGCTGAAAGGCAAAGAAGACAAAAAGATCACTGATTTGGCTAAAGAGAGAGTAGCACAGAAAAACAACTATGGTGAGTCTACTCCTTCTGATATTGTTTCTAGATCCAATAATATCTTGCAGCAGATTGCTGAGGGGGTTGGGGTTAGTTTGGGAAATAAACCTGACACTATTAATCCTAATTTGGAATTGATTAAAATGGCTGAACATGCAAGGATTGATATGTGGTTAGTAGACTATAATAATAATCAGAAACAAACCTCTCTACCTGAGGAGCATAATATCATTGATACTGGAGAATATTCTCTAGAAAATTTGCTAGAGGATGGGGAAAAGGAGAGAGAAGAGGAAGAGAATGAAGAATGGGAATTAATTAAAGAGCTTTTCTCATCAAAAAAAGAGAAGAAAAGAGGTAAAACTACCAGAGGTTCTGGAGTTAAAATTTCCTCTGCTATCAAAACCCTGGAATCTTCTGATAGGAAGAAAAAGAAAAAAAGATGATGGGTATCTTTTGGAATATGAGAGGATTTGGGGGAGATATCAAAAAAAGATTCTTGAGGGAGATGATCATGGATATGAGAGTTGATTTCTTGGGTTTACAGGAGACCATGAGACAACAATTCTCTAGAAATGATTTACAACAAATTTGTGCAGGGAGGGATTTCCACTGGCATTTTACTCCAGCTAGGGGAAAATCTGGTGGCCTTCTGTTGGGAGTAAACTATACCACATTAGATGTGATTTCTTAGGATGAGGGAGACTATCACATAAAAATGACAGTCCAAGATGTTAAAAATAGGTTTATTTGGGATTTTGTAGTGATCTATGGAGATGCACAACCAGAAAGGAAAGCTTTATTTCTGGTTGAGTTATCCAGAGTATTTCAAACCTGTGTTAATCCAATTTTGATTGGAGGTGACTTCAATATTATTAGAAAAGCTAGTGAGAAAAATAAGCCAGGATCTCCTGGGCATTGGAGTTTTCTTTTCAATGCTATCTTGGAACAAGCTGGGGTGAGAGAGCTTGATATGAATGGGAGACAATTCACTTGGGGGAATAATATGCACAACCCTACTTTTGAAAAATTGGATAGGATACTTTGTAGCACTGAGTGGGAAGAGGCATATCCCTTAAGCCAAGTAACAGCTTTGACTAGAAAGAAGTCTGATCACACTCCTCTTTACTTGGACTCTGGAGACTTCCAAAAAACTGAGCCAACTTTCAGATTTGAAAATGATTGGTTTTTGAGAGAAGGGATTGATGAAATTGTACAGAAAGTCTGGAATGATCCTACCATCAAGGGGGGCAGCATAGATAGATTGTTGGGAAAGTTTAGAAATCTAAGACCTAAACTTAAAGGGTGGAATAGGAATATGAATGCATGGTATTTTGAATTAAAAAGAGATATCCTGCTTAAATTGGATATTATTGATAAAAACTGTGAGGTTAATGGCCTTACATATGCTGATAGAAAAGAGCAGATAGATTTAAGAGCCCAGCTTGATATACTTCTTAAACAGGAAGAGGCTAAATGGAGACAGAGAGCCAAAATTGATGAAATACTTGAGGGGGACAGTAATACTAAATTCTTTCATGCCAAGGCAAATGGAAGACTTATGAGGAACAAAATCAACAGGCTAGAGCAAGCTAAGGGGATAATAGAAGGGGATAAAAACTTGATAGAATATATCACCACTTTTTACAAAACTTATTTGGTCCACCAGATGATTCTTCTGTTTCACTTAATATTGATAATCCAATTGGGATTCAAAAAGGCTATGAAAAAAATTAGTTGAGGAATTTTCTTTGGAGGAAATTAAGAAGGTTGTCTTTAAAATGGCACACAATAAATCCCCTGGACCAGATGGCTTCACTGCTGAATTTTATCAGCATTACTGGGATCTGGTGAAATTTGATCTAAAAGATATGTTGGATGACTTTGCCAATAGGAAAATTGATATCAGTAGACTAAACTATGGGATTATAACCCTAGTCCCAAAAGGGACAGATGCTAATCAAATACATAAATTCAGGCCAATTTGCTTGCTAAATCTGTGCTTCAAAATCATCACAAAAGTGTTGATGAATAGACTGAACTTGGTAGCTGCTGATGTTATTTCTCCTGTTCAAACTGCTTTTGTTAAGGGCAGGTATATTATGGAGGGAGTTCCGATCCTTCATGAGGCTTTGAACAGCATAAAAAAGAAAAAAACAAAGTGCTATGCTTCTGAAAATTGATTTTGAAAAGGCCTATGACAAAATCAAATGGTCCTTCCTTTTTCAAATATTGAGAATGAAGGGATTCCCAGATAAATGGATTGATTGGGTCATGGAGACGGTTGGGGGGGGGGGTTGTGTCAAGGTTAATGAGAATCTAGGAAAATACTTTGTCACTCATAAAGGCTTGAGACAGGGGGACTCTTTATCCCCTCTGAACTTTGATCTGGCTGCTGATGCCCTGGCAATTATGTTAGATAAAGCCGGAGAAAATGGACTGGTCAAGGGGGTCCTGAATGAATACATACCAAATGGGGGTAATATGTTACAATATGCTGATGATACCATCTTCCTATTGCAAGATGATATAGAAAGTGCATACAATTTGAAATATATTTTATGTCTGTTTGAGCAAATGTCTGGTTTGGAGATCAATTTTCATAAAAGTGAGCTTTTTTGTTTGGAGAGGCAGTTGATAAGAAAGATGAATATGCTAAAAAATTTACATGCCCAATGGGTACCTTACCCATGAAATATCTAGGGCTGCCTATAGATAAGAATAAAATTTGTAACAAACATTGGAAACCTCCAGAGACTAAGATGGAGAAAAAATGTGAAACTTGGCAAGGCAGATTGCTGGCCAGTGCAGGGAGAGTTACATTGATTCAGTCAGCTCTCACAGGCATACCCTATTTTATGATGTCCTTCTATGGGCTCCCCATTAGGGTTGAGAAACGCATGGATTTTTTTAGAGCCAGACTTCTATGGCAAGAAAATGATCATAAAAGAAAATACCATTTGGTAAAATGGTCTGAGGTGTGTAGGCCAAAAGATATGGGGGGTCAAGGGATCCAAAATCTTGCATGCATGAATAAAGCATTGATGTGTAAATGGTGGTGGAAATTATACACAACTGAGGGGTTGTGGCAAGACATCATTTGGAAAAAATATATTAAGTATAGAAATCTGGGCACTGTTCAGGCCAAACAGGGAGATTCCCAGTTTTGGAGGGATATACTAAAACACAGAGACCATTTTGTTTCTTTGTGCAAATTTAAAATTGGGAATGGAGATAAAACTCGCTTTCGGGAAGATTGGTGGATTGGCACCGCTCCACTAAGCAAAAAATTTCCTAGGTTGTATGATCCTTGCTTTGATAAAAGAAGAATGCTATTTTTCTGCCGACTGTGAGTTAGCGATAGGCATGTACGATCGCTTCCGCCTGTTTTTTTTTCCTTCGATCTTTCTTTACGATCGCTCCGCTCCCGCCCGCTGTCAATCCACAATTCCCGCACGTCTCGCTCGTCTCCGCTCGAGCCTTTTTTGGGCTGTCTTTTTTTTAATTTCGGTAAAAAAATAGGAGTGCTGGGGGAGTCGAACCTGGGATCTGATAGATCCAGCGGTATTAGGAACCTAGCAGCAACCACCTAAGAAAACTCTATGTTGTGATTTGATTCTTGTTACGTACTTTTCATACCTTTATGTTGAGGTAGACTTTTCTACTCACAGATCTGATCGAGTGTTATTCTGCTGTCGTTTTCGGTTTTTCTTACAAACTTTTTACCAAAAAATATACAAAACATACATTTTTATCAAAAATAAATTAGAGATGTGAGTTGAGCTCACGATTTAACATATAAGACTAGACTCTTGTACTCTTTGTACATAGATATGAGCTGAGTCCATGGTCTTAACATGATAATTTATTCACCGCAACCTTGATAACTTACGTACAAATATTGTAGAAACCTCGATCAGGTGAAAAACCATTTTTGAAACACATCCCGATAACTCGTGTGAAAATAGCATGATAATATAAGTACCGTATACATGATAATTTTGGTCCAGTGGGGGAGTGTTGTTTGACGATAATTTATGTGTAAATAGCATGGTAACTCACGCATAACAAACTTGATCACTTGTATACAAAAATCATGATAACTTTTGTACAAACATCCTTATAGCATGCTAGTGGTCCGGCCCACGAAAACGACTTGTTTTTGGCGAGATATGGATCTCATAACTTGATGAACAAATATTATGTTAACTTTGACCCAGAAAAAAGTTGCTTAAATATACTCCGGCATCTTCAGTGGTACGTGATACTCACGGTATTTTTGACCCGGCAGAAAATAGTGGTTAAATACACAATTTGATGACTTCAATATAAATAGCATGGAAATATGCGCACCATAGACCAGATAACTTAGGGGCACAGACAATGTGATAACTTTGGCATGGGATTTTTCTTTCTTAAAATCATATCTTCAATTACTTATGTGTAAAATAATATGGTAATATACGCACTGCTTACCTGATAACTTAGGTCCAAACACCACGGTAATTTTTATTCGGGAAAGAAAATGTTGAAGACACATCCGCAATAACTTCTGTATAAATAGCATGATAATATACGACAACAAACCTGATAACTTAGGTACAAATACCCTAATAACTTCAATATGAGAAAAAAAGGTTGTTTAAAATGTAACTCCGGTAACTTTTGTGTGCCCACACCTCTGATAACTTATGTACAAAACACCATAGTAACTTTTTACTTGGGCGAAAATATTTGTTGTGCGTGAGTTATCATGGTGTTTGTGCGTGAGTTATCATGTTCATGCGTATACATTATCATGCTCTTTACAAAAAAGTTACCGGGGTATGTTACAACAACTTTTTTTCTTCGGGCAAAAAATTAAGCAGTGTTTGTGAGTGAGTTAACAGGTTTGTGGCTTATATATTACCATGCTCTTTATAAAGAAATTATTGGGATTTGTTACAACAACAAAAATTCATGTCGTCAAAAAATTTACCATAGTGTGTTGTGCGTGAGTTATCAGATTCATGGCGTAATAAATTATCATGCTCTTTCTCCAGATAAGTTATTGGGGTGTGTTACAACAACACTTTTTCTTCACAATTACCACAGAGATTTGTGAGTGAGTTATCAGGTTCGTGGCGTATAATTACCATGCTCTTTTACAGATAAGTTATCGAGGTGTATTATTACAATATTTTACCTAGGGTCCAAAGGTTACAGCAGCGCGCGAGTTATCAGGTCTGTGATGCATGGATTGCCATGTACAAAAGGAAAGGAAATTTGGTAAATAAAAAAGAAAGAAAGAAAAACAGCTTGTTTTTCTGGTCGCGTATGTAGAAGTACAAATATTTATTGGCATTCTATGTAATCACAACTTGAAACTAGACTAGATGGATATGACAAGCGGTCTTGAATCAAGAGGTAGTGAGTTCAACTCCCACCTCATACCACTTTTTACCATGTTTTTTCTAGGAAATAAAATGAAGCGGGAGAAGCGACGGGATTTCGGATCTGTTTAGCACAGTCCGGTATAAATATTACCCAACCTAAATTATAGCCAGAATTTAAGTTAGTTCAGTTGGTTGTGAACAGCTATGGTGAACCGTAGGTAGTGGGTTCGAGTCCCACTTTGTACATTTTTTTTACCACGCCAGAAAAAAAAGGGAGAAGGAAGGGGAACGAAGCGGGAAGCGGGAGAAGCGATCGTGCGGATCTGTCGCTAACCACCAGTCGACTGGTGGTTAGCACAATCCTTGATAAAAAGAAAACAGTTAAAGAAGTTTTTGACAATGGTCTTGATAATGTGCAATTTAGAAGAACTTTATTAGGAGACGCTAGAGAGCTATGGGGACATATTAAAGAAGCATCGGTGACTTTGAATGAGGATAAAGACAAAATAAAATGGTCTTTGACTAAAAAAGGAGTTTATACTGTAAAATCCTTTTACAGGCACCTGATTGAAAATGGTGTCAAATATCCACACTTGTATGTGTGGAAGATTAAAATGCCACACAGAATCAAAGTGTTCATGTGGTTGGATCTTACAAAAAGCATTCTTACAAAAGATAATCTGCTACGTAGGGGGTGGAAAGGTGATGATGAGTGTCCTTTTTGTGAGTGTAAAGAAAGTATAAATCATCTTTTTTTGTCCTGTTCAGTTGCTAGATTACCGCGGAACATCTTAAAATGTGCTTTCAATTTGAGAGACATTCCAGAAACCCTGGATGCTGTTATGAAAACCTGGGTAAATACATTTAGTAAAGATGAAAAAGTCTGGTCATGATAGGTGTTTCGGCGATATGCTGGACTACCTGGAAACTAAGAAACAATGTTATTTTTGACAACAATAGGGTAAATGACCCCTGTGTTCCTATTACTCTGTTTCTCAAAAATTTAAATGATTGGAATATTTTGCAGACAAATCCCGCAAGAAGTAGGTTGATGGAGGCTGGAGTGAAACAAGTAAGTAAGGTGGCGGAAGAAGTATTCAAAGCAGCTCATGGGTGGCGCCTGAAGACTGGGCGAATCCAGGGGTGACTACAGGAAGATCCCGTTGCTGCGACGAAAGCACTTCTGCCATTACATTCTAGCTTGTTTTATTTTGCTTTCCAGACGGTGTGTGGTCTTGTAAGAATCTATGATAAGACTGTGGTCCTGGTGTATGCCTCTGTTCTTAATAAACAGAGTTATAAGCGTTTCTGTGGGCTGGATTTCTCTATGAATTCAGGCCTCGGACCACTCCCGTAGGTTCCTTTTGCCTTGAGGGTTTCGGGAGGGGAAGGGATGGCTTCTCCTCCTTCCCTCAGTTTGGCACAATGCATTTCGTAGGGGAGTGGAGTGACATGTTAGGTTTTTTAGTTTCTCTTTTTGCTATGTAGTAAGACATGGTGATTTTTTTTAATGGAAATCGGAGAGAATGCTCTCTTTTGTCAAAAAAAAATCCACAAGCCTTACCCTGCACAATGCATGCCTCTTTTAGGCCTAATTTGGTTGCAAGGGGATAGCTTCCCAGGGCCCTAATCCTCCACCAGGGGATTGCCATGGCCATCGGGGATCCCTCCTCCTACCACGGGGAGATCACCATGGTAGTTTGGAAGACAGGGTAGACGGAAGAAGATCACGTCCAGAAAAAACGCCAGGTATAGTGCTTAGGTAGTCGCTGGAGGAGATCGCTCGATGCACCCCGCGTGAGTCGTGGCTTTTCTCCCCGACCTATCTGGGCGTGGATCTCTCACCCGGGGAAAGGAAGGTCCCAGAAGGGGACCGGGGCAACATATCCCTAGCGAGCGAGCAACCAAACGTCGTCGTGGTTTTCCACGGGCCGCGTTTGCCTCGTGGGCTCTGTGCCCTGGTATTTGACGGGGATCCCCCCGGGATCACGGGCTACCAAACTAGCCCTTAGTGGGAAACTAGCTGTATAAAAAAATATTAGGAGTGATTTAAACATGTGAGCAACACAATAGAGACAAAATGTTGGACGGCTCACTTGTTCAAGTATCTTCGAATGAAAATTTACACATACATAGAATACACCTATAAATTATATACATGCGGTACTTATTTCAGAACTTTTTGAAATTTGAAATTTTCATTTTTGATTTTTGATTTTTTCAACAAAAGGATTGAGAATAAAATTGTACCCATGAGAATATACACTCACACATAGAGTAGTAGGGAAGCTAACGCTCTTCGTTTTCGTTTGTAGTAATCTTTCCGTCAACACTTGAGATGGATGGGAAAATCTCATCGTCGCCATTAACAGAAAGCACAATCCGATTAGCATGGCTGGCAGCTTCCTTCCTCATGACAGCAAATGTCTCGATGACACCAGCACAACTTGAACAGTGTGAAGAGTAGATGAGGGTGACCTTCTGGAGGCTCTCAAGGTATATGATACCTGCTGGAGTTTTACCTGCTGGGCCAGAATAGTGTGTCAGCTCGATCTGTCTCAGGCTTGGCATGGCTCCCTGCTCAAACTTTACCCATGGCGCATAGCAGTCGAAGGCGAAAAACTCGAGTCTGGCAAAACCTGAAGTTATAGTGACTTGTTTCCGTGGGTCGCCAAACAGCTGGATTGCAAGGCTAGTGAGGCTGGGCAGACCTCCAAGTATCTTGAGATCGTTTAGTCCTTGTTCAAAGAGCCTGATTTCTAGCTTCTTAAGACGGCTGAGATGTGCGATCCACCCGGGAATTTTATCAAATCTTGCGGTCACCGTTAGCTTTTCAAGTAGAGGAAAGTTGGGAGACGCAGGAAGGTCGTCGCTCGTAATGAAATCACCGTGAACTATTAGGGACCGCAGACTAGTGCACTTGCCCATGCAAGACAGTAGATTGTCATTTTTTGGCGTGTCGGCGGGCTCACCGTACAACATGACTTCAGCCTTAGTCAATCCAGTCATCCCAGTAATCTCCTCCAGGGTGCTTACCGAGCATTCCCTCGAATCAATGGTGCCCAGCACCTTGACTGACTTGAAGCGATCACTTCCAGCAGGTAGCCTCACCCCAGTATGGCCAAAATGCAGATTTGCTAGTTTGGGAAGCTGGACGAGCTCCTTGGGCAGCTCTTTCACTCGTGTCAGCCTTACATCCAGTGTCTCCAGATTTTGCAGCTTCCCAATCTGTGGAGGGAGAACACTGATTTGGGTCAGCTCGATCTCAAGAGTCTCAAGATGTCGTAGGTTCCCGATTTGTGGAGGAATCCTAGTGACTTGTGGTGTCTCTTTCAGACTCAAGTGCTTCAGCAGGATCATTCCGCATATGTGCTGTACATCAGTATCATCCAAACCATCACAGTCCTCCACATTCAACACTCGCAGATACCCCAAATGCTTAAACGAAAACAACTTGTCACAGCGAGTCATGGTTACGGAACGAACATGCGAAAGATCCAGCCTTTCTGTGCCATTTGAACCATCCGAGCCACAGCGTCGGATAGACAGAAAGACAGGCCTCGCTGCAGGTGTCTCTGAAATGTCCAAGTCAGACAGAAAGGTGACCAAGTTCTCTTCTCGTGATATCAGCCTAAGAACGTAGAGCATCATGCAGTTGACCTCATACATCCCCTTCCCATAAAAGGTTGGGCGTTCCACAGGCTGAATCACTTTGCTGCCGACAAGGTCATCAAAGCATTGGTTCGCCACTTCCTCACGGCTGCGCCACCCAACTTCAGAGATAAATCCTTCAGTGATCCATTTCCTAACCGTATCACCTCTTCTAAACTTTTGGTACTTGATGGTTTTACTTGTAGCTATGCACAGCAAGCAGGTCTTCAGAGTGCTGGGAAGGTTTTCATAGCTGAGTGATAGAACCTTTATCAAGTCCTCCAAACCAGGAATACGCTCCTGCGCAGAGTCTAAAGAGCTCGCCATCTCGTTCCAAGCAGAATGGAAAGCGTACACCACATCCTGCCATGGTTTCCTTGCGGCTATTTTGCTATTGAGCAACGAAGCAATGCTTATAATTGCAGAAGGAATACCACCGCATATTTGCAAGATCTCACCAACTTCTCTTGCAAGTGCATCAGGGCAACTGGCGTCAGAGCCAAAGCATCTCTGTAGAAACAATTTTTTGGAGTTCAGGTCATCAAGATGCCTAATTTCACATATCAACTCATCTTGGCCAGAACAACATGTCTTTGCTATGTCATCAGAACGAGTTGTAACAATTACTCTGCTACCGCAAGCGTTAGCGGGCAAGCTGCGGGATAGGATATGCCAATCTTCTTTCCTCCATAAATCATCGACTATAATCAGGTACCTACCAAAGTTTGCACACAGAAGCAGGAACAGAGTAAGGCTCGACACAATGGTGACAATATTATTGAGGTTCATGCAGTGTGCGTTAAGGTTAGTAAATTAATCATGCAATGTGGTTTGTGATGGGCAATGAAGTCAAAGAGTGTAAAAGTATAATGAACATGTACAGTGTGATCTCCACGGTTAATTGACTTCATTGTCAGAGAACTATATAAACCATACGAGAAGTACATGACAGTTAAATAGGTAGTACCTTCTGTTCTGAAGGAAATCCCTAATTGCATCCTTTGCTTCTTGATTGTGATTTTTTTCCACGTTAAGCTGACGAAGCATCTGCTCAAAAATCCCCTCCATATCAGGCATAGAGGAGACTGAAACAAAAGCGCACGAATCGAATTGCGGCCTGAGCTGATGGAACACGAGATTAGCAAGAGCCGTCTTCCCCAATCCCCCAGAACCCACAATGGAGACTATCTTCATCTGTTGTCCGCCTGCAAGGCTCTTGATTAGAGTATCCCTCCCCCGCTCAACGCCGACGAGCGGCTCCTCCGCCTCTTCCCACAGATGGGGCGATGCTCCGGTGGTTGCGGCGGCCGGAGCGAGCTTATCTTTATCGGTGCTACTGTACCTGTCGGTCAGATTCAGGGTCTGCCTCCTGATGTCTTTGATGGCGTTGGCGATTCGATGGCGAGGGTCCAGCAAGTCGGCCAGGAACCCCAGGCAGCCGTTCCGGCAGGCGGCGGGCTCGCTGGCCGCCAGGAAGGCGTCGACGATGTCGTCGGCGTGGTAGGACAGCTCCCTGCAGTCGTCGGCCCAACGCGGGTCGGAGCCGTTGCCTAGGGCGGCGTGCAGGCTCGTCAGCTCCCTCAGAAGCTGCTCCGCGTCTTCCTTGACGGCCTTGTGCAGCTTGTGCTCGAGGAGCTTCTCCAGCTTGGGGAGCAAGGAGGCCATGGCCCCCGTCGCCACGTCCACCATGCTCGCTCTCTTCTTGTTTTGGGGTTGTCTCGCTCGATCCGTTCCTTTTCATCATCACGATCTGGTTTTATGGAGGTCAGGAGGTTGCTTTTCATCATCACGGACTCTAATCGGCCGACCGGCCAGGCAACAAATCGCGCGTCCGCGCCTGCCACGCGTCCCGCGACCCCACGGTCTAAGTGCACACGGCCCAGAAGTGACGCCCTTCCCCCAAAAGCTGGCCAGATGGGCGCCACGGCCCGCCCAAGGCTAAACGTGCCTGGCAACGCTGGTGGGCTGGCCCATGTACTCGATTCCATTTGAAAAAAAAGACTACAACCTAAAAACACGAATTCGAAAAAGTTCATGGATTTTGGAAACAAGTTCATGAATTTAAAAAAGTCCATCCATTTTTTCCGGACATGGACACAGAGGGGAAGAAGTGGGGAACAATAGGAACTTGGAGGACAGACGCCGACGAAAATTTAGACTAGATTCATTTTCTGGATGCTTTTGTCTAATGAAAGATGTTCAAAATGTAATGAATTTGGTCCATTTAAAGTGGAAATCATCGGATTTGCATGGAAATCGTTTGGTTTCAGTTTGAAAAGTATGTGGCCACGATTGGATGGCTGTCTCCCGTATTACTGTCCACAGACGTGTCCGATCAAATTCAATGTCTGTTTTAGAAGTCCGTGTTAGAAATGTCGTTGGACGCTTTTCTCCTACTAAGGCTAGTCATAGCGGGGGTAACCATGACACGTAGTGTAAAGTAACTATTCCCACCATACCAATGCATTAGGCACATTACGAAAATCAGGAATTCCCAATATTCCTAGGCGTGAATGGCAATTAGACCATCTATAGCCGGACGCCTCAAACCCGCCTCATACGTCCGGGCGGGCCGCTCGGTCACTAGCCGGTCATAATTTTTTGACCCAGACGGACTCCTTCAACGGGCCTCAAATGCCTGGGCTGACCAGCCCCTCATATTCAGCCCAAATATGGTGCGGATATGGGGGAGCCCGGCCACGCCCATCACGTCGGACCCGACAGCCCGACCCCACCGTAAATTTCACCAAATCCACCCCAAGGCCTGCCCGATCCATTTGCTATCTCCTCTCTTCTTCCTCTTCCGTGTCATCCGTCTCGCAGCTCCGCCACCGCGCGTGCTCCGCGGTCGTTCCTAGCCTTTGCGCCGCTAGCTCCGATGGAGCAGTCCTCTCTCCCGCCCTCACCGCGGGAGACGTCGTCGTTGGCCCGGACGCCACTGCAATACGTTCGGCAGATCTCTGGCTCCGCCTTGTGCTTGATGTGTTCGACGCATTGTCCGACCGGATTTTTTGTGATTTCATTAGGATGATGGATTCCAATGCTTCATCGGACGAGGGGTATGGACCGCAGAGCTTGATCAAATGATTCAAGATGAGTTCTTCGATTCCTCGGATTCAGACGAAGAACTGGACATGATCATGCTCATGAGCATGCAAGAGAAAATGGACCGGCAAGCAGATCATATTCTCAACTTCAAGGGCTCAATCAAATGGGGAAGAGTGATCAACCGAGATAGGGTGTCCGGAGCAAAGCTACTGCACAGGGACTACTTTGCTCCTAATCCTACTTTCCCGGATGCTCCATGGCTTCATCGTTGTTTCCGCATGCGGAAACCATTGTTTTTGCATATTGTGGAGGGAGTGGAGGCACACGACAACTACTTTAAGCTCACAAGGAATTGTTGCGGAAAACTCTCTTTCTCTGCCAAGAAGAAGTGCACGGCTACTCTGAGGATGCTTGCACTTGGTACCGCTGCAAATGTCATCGGTGAGATGGTCGGGATGAGGGAGAGCACGTGCTTGAAGACTACTTTCAAGTTTTCCCGTGCCGTGGTGGATGTGCTTGGATCTGAGTATCTTAGAGAACCAAATGCGCAGGACACAGAGAAGTTGTTGGCTATTTGAGAGACAAGGGGTTTCCAGGAATGCCCGGATTGATTGATTGCATGCATTGGCATTGGAAGAACTGCTCCAAAGTTACGGGGAATGTATCAAGGTTACACCAGAGAGTCCACCGTCATACTAGAAGCGGTGGCATCACATGACTTATGAATTTGGCATGCTTTCTTTGAAATGTCGGGTTTTCACAATGACATCAAGTTTCAGCGATATTCCTGGACTTTGCAATGGCCACATGTGGAGCACATGTGGACCCACAATGAAAACTAAGGAGCTAATTCTTAAGTTGTGCACTTAAAATAAATTTTATATAAGCACTATTTATGCTCCTTACCAATATTAGTTATTTAAGTGTGACATTGTCTTCTATGATCGACGTGCATGGATTTGAGAGTCGGGATTTGAGATATGTAGATGCCGGAAGGGAAATATAAGGACGCGTCCGGATGCACCCGCACGTGTGTTCATACGTGTCCGCGGATGTATAGGGGTCGAATTTGGCAGGTCCAGCTGTAGATACTCATAATACTCCTAGTTTATCTCCCTTTCTCCATCGGTAACTGATGTACATGCTAGTAGGTAGTTAGGCTGGTCGTAATGGGAGTATCATAGGTAGCATCATGCATGCCAACTAGGCAAATTTGATGAGGTGGCATAGAATTAAATGAAGAAAGAGAGGGTTGAGTATCATATCATGATGCCGCATCATATTAAATGTTGTGTTACTATGTGTCATGCATGCTAATAAATGAAGTCATCTATGATACTAACATACGATACTATGCACTACGGATGTAATATCATACACTAGTATTATATGCATGATACTAGTACATGATAACATTACAACCAGCCTTAAAGGCCGAGCAACTCCATGTCTATGGAATATGGGGCGATTGTGATAAGAGTTGCAGTGCATTAGATTTCGGAAATATAAGTGAGAATTTAGCGTTGTGATTCTGTCGAGTATATTGATTATTAAGAAAGAAGAGATAGACTAGGATTTGTTCTGGCTTGTCTTGTACTCTAAGTTTTATATGCTCATGAGGTTCAAGCAATAAAACAACTATTCTACCAAATCCCTCTCTCCCTTCTAACATGCTATCAGCCTAAGCGATCCAACCCTAGCCGTCGCCCACCGTTTTTGCTCCGTGCGGCGCCCCCGGGGCAGTCAGCCTCCATGACCGCCGCTGGAGGCCGCGCCGCCAATACCTAGGGTTCGTCCGCCGGTCATGTTGACCGGCTGCCCTAGAGAGGCTTTTTCCCGATCCTTGATCCGTGTTTGTCTCTTTCACGTCGGTTGTCTTGATCGGTGCTTCTTCTTTGGTTTTCCGATCTAAGATCGGTTTGCGTCGCCCGCCACTGTCCGTGGACCTTTCTGCGTCTTTGCTCCGACTTCGGTTGCGATTACACCGGCCTCATCTTCAACTATGCGGTCAGATGCCACACACGGTGTCCCAAGGGACGCCCTTGTATGCACTTCCATCTGTTGTCGATTTCTGTCGGTCGTGGTCTCATGATCTGATTGGGATCCCTCCATCAACCCCGCCTCCATCCACCCGGATCAGTTGATGCTTAGTGTCCCAGGCTTCACGTTGGACGGCCGGTCGCTCGCTCGGTGATGCGTTGGTGCTAGCCATCACGCACACCAACCGCTGCCTCCTGTGAATCAAAGCATCCGCATGCACTTCATGCACTGGAGTATAAAACCCAAACTAGCTTCATGTATGTGTGCCACCAACAGAGGCTTCTCATCATCACCAGGCGATTCGGTACATCATCTTCGACCCCGTGCGTAATCGGATTGATCGTCCGTCCGCCCACGATTCGTCTCATCCATGCCGTGCGACCGACTTGGCCAGTTGCTTGCGCGCGTCTTCGCAGGTCCCATGAAGATCGTCTCCGAGTTCAGCGCGTCCCTCCACCGATCGAGCAATGGCCTGCCGCTACGTCGCCCCATCGGGCCGCAGCGCCGCCGCCCCGTGGTTCTCCCTGCAGCTGTATTGACTCGCGCATGTGTCACTGATGCGTCTCCCCTTTGGGCAGTAGTGCTGCGATACGCGCTCCCGCCGCCGCCCCGAGGCCGTCCCAGCGGTTGCACCGTCCCACGCTCAGCCGGCGCACCGCCCCTTTGGGCTGTAGCGCTGCGGCCCGCGTTCCCCGCAACCACCCCGAGGTCTTCCGCCATCGCCCCGACCTGCCCGCCACCGCTGCATCGCCCCTTCGGGTCATAGTGCTGCGGCTCGCGGTCCACTTCGCCGTCCCCGCGCGTTGACTTCACCTGGTATGCGCCGCGCCGCCTCCCTTGGCGTGGGAACGCCACTGTGCGCGTTGGTCTTCATCATGCTGTTGGGTTCTCCTCGCCTACTTCAAGCATCGCCGCCGCGCTCCTAACCAAGCCGCCGCCGCCGCTGTTAGGCTGTTGTCGCCTCTCTTCTTTGGTGCCGTTGTAGCTCGCTCACCCGAGCCACGCCGCCGGTCCACCCCCTTCGTCTTCATCTAGCACCAGCTCATCGACAGCATCACCGTCATCTACCCCGACCACTTCGTATACTCCGACCATCATTGGTGACATCGGCCCCCATGCTGATTGGCGCCGCAACCGTCGTCAAGTCCTTCTCTGTTGGCCTCTCCAACTTCTCTGACATGCGTATAGCTCGTGCAGGTCTCAGTCTACGTATGTCCGGTACTGCCAACACCGATGCGTGCCTTCGTCCCGGACGTGTCCTCGGGCTTGGCAAGCCTGGGCGCATTGTCAACTTCTTCGTCCGTCTACGCATGCCCAGTGCTGCCAACACTGGTGCGTGCCTTTGTCCATGACGTGTCCCTGGGCTTGGCACACCCGTCGCGACGCCTCGTCAACACCGTCTTCTCTCCGGCGCACCACTACTTCGACACCACTGCATCCATGCTAACTCGGTGCCTCCTTGCGCCCGCGGCTCCACGAAGACTTCCTCGACACCGGATACCCCGACTCGACATCGGCCATGGCGTTCTTCGCATAGCTACCTCGACCACGGCTACACCACCCTATGTTCTCGGCTACATTGACAAACGGCACAAAGGGCTACCGCCTTGCTTGAGCAATCTCGTCGGTTTTCACTCTAGCCACAACTTCCATGATGCATCGACCGTTACGACTGTGGGAGGTGTCCATCGGCTTGTCTTCGGATTCTTCTCCAGTCTCACCGTCTGCATCACTATCGTTGTGACTGCGGGGGGATGTTGAGTATACTGATTATGAGGAAAGAAGAGATAGACTAGGATTTGTTCTGACTTGTCTTGTACTCCAAATAGATCAAGCAATAAAACAACTATTCCATCAAATCCCTCTCTCCCTTCTAATAGATTCTTGATACTCCTGGTTTATCTCCCTTTCTCCATTGGTAACTGATGTGCATGCTAGGTAGTTAAAGGCCGGATGACTGCATGTCTATGGAATATGGGGTGATTGTGATAAGAGTTGAAGTGCATTAAATTTCGGAAGTATAAGTGCGTATTTAACACGGTGATTAGAAGGATTTTTTGTCCAGTTTCGCAGCCTCGTCCAATCTATAGCCACCTAGGTCGTGATGCATCTTCTAATGTGCTAGATTGGTCATAGTGGAAATAACTTAGCAAGTAATATGACATCCCAAAAAAAAGTTTGCTTATGTGGCATGTATTTAGTAAGGATGCTCAGAGTAACAGACTCCCTCCTTTTTTATTAGAGTTGACTGAAGTCAAACTTCGTCAAGTTTAACCAAGTTTATTGAAAAAAGTACAAACCTTTACCATAACAAACCTATATGATGTGAAAGTACATTCAATAATAAATCTAACGGTATTGATTTCTTATTGTATATGTTAATATATTTGTTTATAAATTTTGTTGAACTTTATAATTAAAGCTTGACTTTGACTAAATCTAATATGCGGACTAAATAAAAACGGAGGGAGTAATATGTTACTATAACATAACGCATCCTAAATAAATGAGTTTACATCTTAATAAATGATGGCTTGCATGATACCATACATGTATTACTTCCCACCATGACTAGTCTAATGCACTGTTACGGAGGGAGTGTCACATATGCTTGCATTAATTAGATTGTAGACTCATTTTGCTTTGGGTTGTATTATGTCACGGTAACTTATTCTAAACACCTATCTCCTCTATTAAAAAAGCAGTAGAGCATTTACAGCCGGGTGCCCCAACCCTTGCTCAAACGACCGGTCGGGCTGCCCGGTCATGAAATTTCGACTCAATCGGACGCCTCAAATGGGCCTCAAAAGCACGGACTGGCCAGCACCCCTCATATCTAGCCCAAATATGGGGCGGATGTGGGGCTCCCGGGCGTGTTTACCACGTCGGAGCCGGTCCACACTAGCCCACCCGACCGCACATATATTCGTCACATCCGTTTGCCAGACCAAACCCTAGCCACTTCACCCTCCTCTGCCCTCCACTCCCTCCGCCACCCGAGCGCACCTCCAACGATTTTCAGCCATCTCCCGCATGGTGGGTAGCGGATCAGACTCTGACCAGTCCGGATCCGTCGACTGGGGTGTCATCACGTGCGGGTTGGAGGAGGCAATAGCGGTCCGCATTGCACTCTGCCGCTCCCGGGAGGATAGCGGCCGACCCACGGACGGATCTGTCTGGAGAGACTCCATAGCGTCGGCCCAACGGGCGCTCGGGTCCTCTAGGGTTGGATCATCACGGTCCCGGCAGCCAAAAAATCTCTCCTTCCCCATCACCAATCGGCAGCAATATGAGTCCCATCAGAAACAGGCAGCCCACCCTGGGAAGGAGAGGATAAGGGCCATCGAGGCCCGTGTCACGATGGAAATGGTGATGGCGGAGGCGGCTGATGCGACTGGCGTGGGCGACCGTAGAAGAGGAAGCCATTCACGTATGCATTGTAAAGAAACGACAACGGAGGAACACGCGCGCCCTCACCCGAGAGCAGAATCAGACACTCCATGCCATGACTGGCCTGCCAACAAAAAAGGAAAAGGAGAAGCACGATAGCGAGGACAACTCCGACGACAAGCAGATCGGCCAATATGGCTACATCCCCAACCAGCCCGACGGTACCTGTTCATACCTCCGATATGATCAGCCTAAATGGAGATGACGGAGTTAGTTGGGATGACGCACCCGTGCTAGATACTTCTGCTGAAATTTTGTCTATTTTGGGCCTAGCCCAATAGCAGTCTCAGAAATTCCTAATAAATCCTAGAGGCCCACGCAACCCATTTGTGTAAGGCGAGAGGTGGAACTTAAGTTTGGTACCACATTGCTAGTTTAGAGGGAGTTGGACCTCTTTATAAGGGAGGTTCTTTCCCACATGTATGAGGATGAGAACAAGAGGAACATCCACGCGTGCTCCTCCTCCACCGCCCGCCTCCAGAAGATCCTCTTCCTCTCGCCACAAAGTTCCTGAGCACTGCGCTACTGCTACGATCTTCCCCATCCCAGCTTGCGGTGTGCACTGCAGGTCGGGACAGTAGGCCTCCGAAACTCCACCTCTTTGAGTCATGTACGAGAGAAGGGTGATAAGGTTTTTGGGGAGCGCTCAGCGCAACTACTGACTTCTTCATCACGGACGCCCCGGACTCCGATGACTACTTCCCTGACGATGACTTCTTCCCCGACGTCGACAACCTTATCAACGACATGGCTACCGAGGACACCGACATCAAGTCCATTGCTACTGTTGCTACTGTTGTCCCGTATGTGTTCTTGCTTTTTCTGTTAAAGGTCCTGATACGTCTCAAACGTATCTACTTTTCCAAACACTTTTGCCCTTGTTTTGGACTCTAACTTGCATGATTTGAATGGAACTAACCCGGACTGACGTTGTTTTCAGCAGAACTGCCATGGTGTTATTTTTGTGCAGAAATAAAAGTTCTCGGAATGACCTAAAAATCCATGGAGCAACTTTTTAGAATTAATAAAAAATACTAGCGAAAGAATCAGCATGAGGGGCCCCACATCCTGTCCACGAGGGTGCAGGGCGCGCCCCTGCCTCGTGGGCCCCCTGGGACTCCACCAACCTCAACCCCAACTCCATATATTCACTTTCGGGGAGAAAAAATCAGAGAGAAGCATTCATTGCTTTTTATGATATGGAGCCGCCACCAAGCCCTAATCTTCCTCGTGAGGGCTGATCTGGAGTCCGTTCGGGGCTCCAGAGAGGGGAATCCATCGCCATCGTCATCATCAACCATCCTCCATCACCAATTTCATGATGCTCACCGCCGTGCGTGAGTAATCCCATCGTAGGCTTGCTGGACGGTGATGGGTTGGATGAGATTTACCATGCAATCGAGTTAGTTTTGTAAGGGTTTGATCCCTAGTATCCATTATGTTCTAAGATTGATGTTGCTATGACTTTGCTATGCTTAATGCTTGTCACTAGGGCCCGAGTGCCATGAATTCAGATCTGAACCTATTATGTTTTCATGAATATATGTGAGTCCATGATCCTATCTTGCAAGTCAATAGTCACCTACTATGTATTATGATCCGACAACCCCGAAGTGACAATAATCGGGACCACTCCCAGTGATGACCATAGTTTGAGGAGTTCATGTATTCACTAAGTGATAATGCTTTGGTCCGGTAC
>NC_041389.1:594208128-594217153 GCF_002162155.2 Triticum dicoccoides | reverse complement strand
ACAAAAGATGTCATGCAAGTTCTTTTCCATAAGCACGTATGACTATATTCGGAATACATGCCTACATTACATTGATGAACTGGAGTTATTTCTGTGTCACCCTATGTTATAACTGCTGCATGAGGAATTGCATCTGACATAATTATCCATCACTGATCCATTGCCTACGAGCTTTTCACATATTGATCTTTGCTTAGTTGCTTTTCCGTTTACCACTGTTACGAGTACTACAAAACTGCTATTGTTACTTTTGTCACCATTACTGTTACTTCCATACTACCTTTCTACTAAATACTTTGCTGCAGATATTAAGTCTTTCAGGTGTGGTTGAATTGACAACTCATCTACTAATACTCGAGAATATTCTTTGGCTCCCCTTGTGTTGAATCAATAAATTTGGGTTGAACACTCAAGCCTTGAAAACTGTTGCGACCCCCTATACTTGTGGGTTATCAAGACTATTTTCTGGCACCGTTGCCGGGGAGCATAGCTCTATTCTTTGAGTCACTTGGGATTTATATTTGTTGATCACTATGAGGAACTTGAAAGATGAAAGAACCAAGATTTTTTCCTCAACTACAAGGGGAGGTAAGGAACTGCCATCTAGCTCTGCACTTGATTCACCTTCTACTTTGAGTAAACTTGCGACACCTGCACCTGCTATTGGTTCTGATATGTCACATGTTATTGATGATGCCACTTCTGCTATGCATGATGCTTATGATGAAACTACTCCTATGCTTGATAATACTATGCCATTAGGTGAATTTCTTGATGAACAACTTGCTAGGGTTAGAGAGAATGAAATTATTGAAATTGATAATATTGATGTAAGTGATGATGAAGATTCTCCCCCTAGATATGAATTGCCTGATGTACCATGAGGGTTATGTTATGGATGAAGAAACTGCTAGAGACCTTTTTGCTTGCAAAGATAGATATGATCTTAAGAAACTGTTAGCTAAGCTGAAAGAAAAGTCGTTGAATGCTAGAATGAAATATGACCCTGCTTTTGCTACTTCACCTACCTGTATTTTTGATAAGGATTATGATTTCTCTGTCGATCCTCAGTTAATTACTTTGGTTGAATCAGATCCTTTCTATGGCTATGAATCTGAAACTATTGTGGCAAATCTTACTAAATTGAATGATATAGCCACCCTATTTACTCATGAGGAAAAAATTCATTATTACTATATCCTTAAGTTATTTCCGTTCTCATTAAAGGGTGATGCTAAGATATGGTTTAATTCTCTTGCTCCTGGTTGTGTGTGTAGTCCCTAGGATATGATTTATTACTTCTCTGCTAAATATTTCTCCGCTCATAAGAAACAAGCTACCTTAAGGGAAATATATAATTTTGTGCAAATTGAAGAAGAGAGTCTCTCACAAGCTTGGGGAGGCTTCTCCAATTACTTAATGCTTTTCCTAATCATCCTCTTAAGAAAAATGAAATACTTGATATCTGTTATAATGGACTAACCGATGCTTTCAGAGACCACCAAGATAGTTTTGCTGGTTGTGTTTTCACGGAAAGAACTGTTGAGCAAGCTGAATTGCTATTCAATAATATATTGAGAAATGATAATGATTGGACACTTCCTGAACCAACTCCTAAGCTAACTCTGAAGAAAAGTGGTATTCTATTTCTCAGTCCTGAAGATATTCAAGAGGCAAAGAAATCTATGAAAGAAAAAGGTATTAAAGCATAAGATGTTAAGAATTTACCACCTATTGAACAAATACATGGTCTTGATAACCCGACACAGGTAGTAAAGGTAAATTCTCTCTATAGATTTGATGAAGGTGATATCCCTCGTTATAAGTCTGCTAGCCAATGCTTGGATGAGTTTGATAATTTTATTGTTAAACAAGAAAACTTCAATGCTTATGTTGGTAGACAATTGAAACGTAATGCTTATATGATTGAACACTTGAGTGATTATATGTCTAGAGTTAAAGGTGACCTTAAACTTATTAGTAAACATGCACCCATGGTTACCACTCAAGTAGAACAAGTGCTTAAAGCACAAGATGATTTGCTCAATGAATTAAATAATAAGAAAAATGATAATGTTGTTAGAGTTATGACTAGAGGTGGTAGAATGCATGACTCGGGAACCTTTGTATCCTGAAGGCCATCCTAAGAGAGTTGAGCAAGATTCTCAGAGAACTAATGTTGATGCACCTAGTCCTTCTAAGAAAAAGAAAAGCAAAAATGATAGGACTTTGCATGCTTCTAGTGAACCTGTTATAGACACGCCCGAGAATCCCAATGATATCTCTATTTCTGATGTTGAAACACAATCTGGTAATGAACATGAACCTAGTGATAATGTTAATGATGATGTTCATGTTGATGCTCAACCTAGCAATAACAATGATGTAGAAATTGAACCTGCTGTTGATCTTGATAACCCACAATCAAAGAATCAACTTATGATAAGAGAGACGTCATTGCTAGGAAGCACGGTAAAGAAAGAGAACCGTGGGTTCAGAAACCCATGTCTTTTCCTCCTAAGCCATCCAGGAAAAAGGATGATGAGGATTTTGAGCTCTTTGCTGAAATGATCAGACCTATCTTTTTGCGTAAGCATTTGACCGATATGCTTAAAATGAACCCTTATGCTAAGTACATGAAAGATATTGTTACAAATAAAAGAAAGATACCAGAACATGAAATTTCCACCATGCTTGCTAATTGTACCTTTAAGGGTGGAATACCAAAGAAATTAGGAGATCCAGGAGTACCAACTATACCATGCTCCATTAAAATAAACTATGTTAAAACTGCTTTATGTGATCTTGGAGCCGGTGTTAGTGTTATGCCTCTCTCTTTATACCATAGACTTGATTTGAATAAGTTGACACCTACTAAAATCTCTTTGCAAATGGCCGATAAATCAACAGCTATACCTGTCGGTATTTGTGAGGATGTGCCTGTTGTGGTTGCAAACGTTACTATTTTAACAGACTTTGTTATTCTTGACATTCCCGAGGACGACAGTATGTCGATCATCCTTGGTAGACCTTTTCTAAATACTGCAGGGGCTGTTATTGATTGCAACAAAGGCAATGTCACTTTTCATGTTAATGGTAATGAGCATACGGTACACTTTCCAAGGAAACAACCTCAAGTCCACAGTATCAATTCTATCAGAAAAATTTCAACGATTACTATTGGAGGTTTTGAATTCCCTCTTCCTACTGTCAAAAAGAAATATGGTATTCTTATTGTTGGGGACATGCATATCCCCATTGAGGTAACCTAGTGTTATTCGAAAATTCTCCAGTTTCATGTTATTCGGAAGAAGTTTGTTAACAAGACTTGATCAACCTTGTTAGTGGATTCCTTTTGATGAGCATGAGATGGATGAAGTTAGAAAGCACAACTCTCTGTACCCTCCTTTTAATTTCTATTATTTAGATTAAATAAAGCAAAAATATTATTTTCTGTCTGTTTTCTGAGTTATCCTTGCAATAAAAAAATTACCCCAAAAATAGAAGTTATTCAAATGCCCTGAAAATGAAGTATGATTTTTTGTAGAATTATTTAAGAATTTCTGGCACTAAGAACACACCAGGGGGGGCACCATTTGGCCACGAGGGCATAGGGTGCGCCCACCCCCGGGAGCGCACTCCCTGCCTCGTGGGCCCCACATGGACCCCCTCCACTTATTCCAGCACCCACTCACTTCGTCTTCCTCCAGAAAAAATCCTCCCATAGCTCAAACCCGTGTTCTAGCTTATCTTGCTGGCATTTTCGATCTCCTTGCTCAAAGCTCCATTCACAAAACTGTTTTGGGGGATTGTTCTTCGGTATGTGACTCCTCCAATGGTCCAATTAGTTTTTGTTCTAGTGCTTTATTTATTGCAAATTTTTGCTGCTGAGGTGACCCTGTTCTTGTGCTTGCATGCCAAATTTATATGGTCCCAAGTAGTTTTAATGCACAATATAGCCTCTAGGCACTTGTGGGAGTAGTTGCTATCAATCTTGTTGAGTTTGGTTCACTTTTATTTTGAGTCACTAAAAATTTCAGAAATTTTTCAGAGAAAGAAAATGATAAAGAGATTGTTGAGGGGCTCTTCGAGCCGAAGCTCGAAGGATAAGCAGAATGAGGAGAACAAAAAGCCCAAATACAATCTTCCTCGCACCACGGAAGTCCGGCCATGCGAGTGGCCTTGTGATGCATTCTTGAGGGCTGCCAGAATTCACGATGATTTTATTATTTGGCTGAGAATGTAGGCCTCACCAACTTCCTCCACGACCAGCGCGAACAGTATGTCCTACTCACTAATATTTTCGTGCAAAATTTTTATTTCCATGCTAAGAAATCACCACCTTCAGTGGAGTTTCACTTATATGATGAGGTTAAGGAGATGTCACTCCGTGATTTCTGTCGGGTCTGCAAGATACCCTTTGTGGGCAGTATTGAGGAACCACATCATAGTGATGTGGAGGAGTTTATTGATAGAATTATTGTAGGGGAAACAAGGAAAGTTTCCAATGCAAGAATTACTAGTATACATTTTCCTGTTCTACATTAGTTTGCGATATTTGCTAGTAGATGCTTAATTGGTCGCGGGAACAGTGGAAATCTTAGTGTTCCCGGTCTTATTATTTTGCGACATGCTTTATTTCGTGATACAACCTTCAGTTTAGGCGCTATTGTTGCTAAACGGTTAAGTCTGAACCATACAAAGGGCCCTATCTTCGGAGGCATCTTTTTGCCTCACGCCTTGCTGAACATTTTGAGATACCTATTAGGCATCATGAGAAAGAGGGGAAGTTGCTGCCCACTATTTTTCTAGATTATAAGAGTATGGTAGCACATGAGTTTATTGTTAAAAATAAGAAGAAGATGCTTAAGTATAATTTGATATTTGATAAAACTCACTGTCAGACTATTATTCTGCCTCCACCCTCTTTGTTTAACATACTTTCAGGCACGCACCTCATCTTGCCCGAGGCCATTTATGCATACTGAAGGCTGACACAAGTCCCAGAGCCTGAGCCTGAGCCACTACTTGACCCTTACCGACAGTCTGTTTATCTGTGGGATCCAAAGGAGATTGCTAACCAGTGGCACCCTGAGGACCCTCCTCAGTACACCGAAGAGAGTATCTTCGAGCAGTGGCCATAGACCAACTTAGGCCAAAAGCCTAAGCTTGGGGGAGTATGTATTTCTCACCGACATTACATTCATGTTCACACACTCATGCTAGTTGTCGGTGCTCATACTTTTTCATTATACTATCCATGCTAGTTTATTTCCTTTCCTTGCTTTCTTCTTGTGTGTTTGAAAAACCTTAAGAAAAACAAAACAAAAATTAGTTGTAGCTTTTAGCTAGTTTAGTTTCCATGCTTGTAGTAGTAATATTCAAAGAAAACCCAAAAAGATTTCTTGTTCTTCTTTTTTTGCTGGTTGGGAGCTTTCCCGTGTAAATAGTTTTATTTCTTTTCTTTTCTTTAGGGGTCGAGAGGAAAAGACCATGATGAAAATGTTGAGTGGCTCTCATATGCATTATTGTTGATCTAACCAAGAGCCCATATTACCTTGTCTTCTCCTTTGTATTAAATGCTTGCAGATTCCAGCTTAGTCCAATGCACGTGCACTATTATTATTATTATCCACACCATTCGTTCGTGTTAGTGAAAGGCAATAGTGACGATATATGATGGACTGATTGAGATGAGAGAAGCTGGTATGAACTCGACCTATCTTATTTTTGTAAATATGATTAGTACACCGTTCCTGATTCAGCCTATTATGGATGAAACATGTTTGCAATGACAATTAGAGATTATAGTTGCTCATGCCATGCTTAATTAGCTAGGAGTTTATAATGGTTTACCTTGCGTACCAACATGCTATTAAGATGGTTGTGATGTGGTATGATAGGGTGGTATCCTCCTTTGAATGATTCGAGTGGCTTGACTTGGCACATGTTCACGCATGTAGTTGAAACAAAATCAACATAGCCTCCACAATATTTATGTTCATGGTGATTTATATCCTACTCGTGCTTGCATTCATTGTTGATTAATCTTAATGCATGTTCATGACTGTTGCTACTCTCTAGTTGGTCGCTCCCTAGTCTCTTTCTAGCCTTCACTTGTACTAAGCGGGAATACTGCTTGTGCATCCACTTCCATAACCTCAAAGTTATGCCATATGAGTCCACCATACCTTCCTATATGCGGTATCTACCTGCCATTCCAAGTAAATTTGTATGTGCCAAACTCTAAACCTTCAAATGAAATTCTGTTTTGTATGCTCGAATAGCTCATGTATCAACTAGGGTTTTCTATATCTTCCATGCTAGGTGGGTTATTCTCACGATGAGTGGACTCCGCTCATCATTCACGAGAAAATGGTCGGTAACCGGATGCCCAGTCCCATGCTCAAATCAAATCAAATAAATGCAAACAAAACTCCCCCAGGATTGTTGTTAGTTGGACGGCACCCGTTGTTTCGGACAAGCCATGGATTGATGTTTGTTGGTGGTGGGGGGAGTATAAACTTTTCCATTTTGTTTGGGAACCGCCTATAATGTGTGTAGCATGGAAGATATCGAGATCTCTTGTTTGTTATGTTGACAATGAAAGTATACCGCTCAAACATTATGTATCTCTATTTCAAAACTTGATCTCTGGCACCTCTACAAATCCCTGCTTCCCTCTGCGAAGGGCCTATCTATTTACTTTTATGTTGAGTCATCATCCTCTTATTAAAAAGCACCAGTTGGAGAGCACCGCTGTCATTTGCATGCATTGCTATTAATTTACATTGAGTATGACTATGACTGGATCTCTTTTACCATGAATTACAATGTTTAGTCAGTCCTTGATCTTTATGGGTGCTCTGCATTTATGTTTTGCGGTCTCAGAAAGGGCTAGCGAGATACCATCTTGTTATATCATATTATGATTGTTTTGAGAAAGTGTTGTCATCCGAAATTTATTATTATTGCTTGCTAGTTGATTATGCCATTGATATGAGTAAACATGAGACCTAAAAGTTATTGTGAATATGGTTAGTTCATAATCTTTGCTGAAAACTTGAATGCTGGCTTTACATATTTGCAACAACAAGATCAAACAGAGTTTGTAAAAGTTTTTCTTTATCACTTTTAGTTTGTCAACTGAATTGCTTGAGGACAAGCAAAGGTTTAAGCTTGAGGGAGTTGATACGTCTCTAACGTATCTACTTTTCCAAACACTTTGGCCCTTGTTTTGGACTCTAACTTGCATGATTTGAATGGAACTAACCCGGGCTCACACTGTTTTCAGCAGAACTGCCATGGTGTTATTTTTGTGCAGAAATAAAAGTTCTCGGAATGACCTAAAAATCCACGGAGCAAATTTCTGGAATTAATAAAAAATACTGGTGAAAGAATCAGCATCAAGGGCCCACACCCTATCCACGAGGGTGCATGGCGCGCCCTCCTACCTCGTGGGCCACCTGGGACTCCATCGACCTCAACCCCAACTCCATATATTCACTTTCGGGGAGAAAAAAATCAGAGAGAAGGATTCATCACGTTTTACGATATGGAGCCACTGCCAAGCCCTAATCTTCCTGGGGAGGGCTGATCTGGAGTCCGTTCGGGGCTCCGGAGAGGGGAATCCGTCGCCATCGTCATCATCAACCATCCTCCGTCACCAATTTCATGATGCTCACCGCCGTGCGTGAGTAGTCCCATCATAGGCTTGCTGGATGGTGATGGGTTGGATGAGATTTACCATGTAACCGAGTTAGTTTTGTTACGATTTGGTCCCTAGTATCCATTATGTTCTAGGATTGATGTTGCTATGACTTTGCTATGCTTAATGCTTGTCACTAAGGTTCGAGTGCCATGATTTCAGATCTGAACCTATTATGTTTTCATCAATATATGTGAGTTCTTGATCCTATCACTAGTGCAGAACTGGGCAATAGCACCGATTCGTAAGGCCCTTTAGTGCCGGTTACATAACCGGCACTAAATTGTGGTCACTAAAGGCCCCCCCCCCCTTTAGTACCGGTTCAGCACGAACCGGTGCTAAAGGGCAACCACGTGGCACGAGCCTGCTCCGGGGGCCTGGAGCCCTTTAGTACCGGTTGGTAAGACCAACCGGTACTATAAGGTTTGGGGGGTTTTTAGTTTTATGATTTATTTTTCATTTAATTTTGTGTTTCCATTTTAATTCTTTTTCGTTTGCTAGTATTTTATGATACTACACATTGTACACGTTATGCATATATATTTATATATATATATATATATAAATAGAATTTCTAGTAGAACAAATCCTCGAGTTCAACATGATTGTCATGATATAAGCGTTCATATATAACACCACAAAAGCAAATCACTTAAGTTCAGAACGAAGAACACGGACATGAAAGGACAAGTACTAATTAAGAGCAGCATGAAGAACTAGCTAAATCACTCCTGCTAGCTACTTTCTCTCTGGTAAAATAGCATAGAACATGTATAGCTCTCCTGATTGATCATACTGGAGCATGCCGATGAACCTGTCTCCTAACCGTGGGCTGCGCTTCTCATTGCTACCCCCTAGTACTTCTCTGCGATCATTAACAATTTTCCTCCAATCTTTCACTATTAAGCATTCATCGCTTCTAGAAATCTTGAATGCATTCATGTGCAATGCAGGATATCTTGGCCGTAAGCTAACAATTGACATCTGACCTTTAGTCTCGATCCCCTGAGGCACAACTGTCATCGGGAGTCCCTGTTGAAGAACATCGTATAGTACTTAATTAATATACTTAGCAATGAAAGTTTAGCAAAAAAATATGTATGCAAAATATGCACTGAGGACAAATAGTAAATATCTTACCATCATTCCTAAATAGATGTGACCGTAGTTCAATACCATCACTATTGGTCGCACGTTTTGAGTACTAACATTTCTAAGTGCAGGAAGAAAATTTGTCTTGACAGTATGAAGATCCTCAAGCCATGAAACATAATGACTTATCTCCTCGCAGTTTAGTTCAGCGCCGGGACAGTAGTA
>NC_041389.1:594204677-594206052 GCF_002162155.2 Triticum dicoccoides | reverse complement strand
CGGCGACCACGACGGGCGGCGGGGGTGCGCAGCGACGACGATGACGGGCGGCGGGGGCGGCGAGGGCGACGGCACGGTAGCGCGGCGACGGCGTCTGCTAGATCGATGTCTCGCGCAAGAAGTGGAACGAAGTGGCGACGATAACTGATTTTTCGTACGTGGAGTATATATAGGGGGAGCCTTTAGTACCGGTTGAAACCACCAACCGGTACTAAAGGCCAATTTTTGCCAGCCCAAGCGGCGGGAAACGTGGGCCTTTAGTACCGGTTGGTGGCTCCAACCGGTACTAAAGGGCAACACATTAGTACCGGTTGGAGCCTCCAACCGGTACTAATGCCCGTGCGCTGCCACCCGCTATGCGCTACGTTTAGTCCCACCTCGCCGAGCGAAGAGCAGCCGCACTGATTTATAAACCCAGCCGTGGCTGCCCTTTCGAACTCCTCTATATAGCAGGCTTCTGGGCCTAATTAGGGCGCGCTGCCCTATGAGCCTGCTGGCCCTACTGGGTATGTATTTGCACACCCAAGGTCTGGCAGGCCCACCAGGCAGCGCCCCAACATGTTTTATTTTTGAGTAATTTTTTATATAGTTATTTATTTTCTGCTTTATTTTTTTCTTCTATTTATTTCTGAATAGTTTTTTTTGCTGTATTTAGTTTCTTCGTGAAGTTTTTTGCTTAATATAATTTATTTTCTTCTATTTATTTTTGAGTAATTTGTTTATATAGTTATTCCTTTTCTGCTTTATTTTTTTCTTCTATTTATTTCTGAATAGTATTTATTTTCTTCTATTTATTTTTGAGTAATTTGTTTATATAGTTATTTCTTTTCTGCTGTATTCAGTTTCTTTGTGAATATTTTTGCTTTATATAATTTTTTTCCTTTTCTGTAGTATTTATTTTCTTCTATTTATTTCTGAGTAGTTTCCTCTTCTTCTTCTTCTTCTTCCTCCTCTTCTTCTTCTTCTTCTCCTTCTTTTCTTCTTCCACCACCTCCTCTTCCTCCTCCTCCTCTTCTTCTTCTTTTTCTTCTTCATCTTCTTCCTCTTCTTCTTATTCTTCTTCTTCCTCCTTCTCCTCTTCTTCTTCTTCTCCTACTCTTCTTCTTCCTCCTCTTCTTCTTCCTCCTCTTATTCTTCTTCTTCTGCTTCTTCTTCTTCTTCTTCTTCTTCTTCTTCTTCTTCTTCTTCTTCTTCTTCTTCTTCTTCTTCTTCTTCTTCTTCTTCTTCTTCTTCTTCTTCTTCTTCTTCTTCTTCTTCTTCTTCTTCTTCTTCTTCTTCTTCTTCTTCTTCTTCTTCTTCTTC
Organism: Triticum dicoccoides; assembly: GCF_002162155.2. Taxonomy (NCBI): domain Eukaryota; kingdom Viridiplantae; phylum Streptophyta; class Magnoliopsida; order Poales; family Poaceae; genus Triticum; species Triticum dicoccoides. The sequence goes on along the minus strand of NC_041389.1, from coordinate 594,204,750 downwards.
TTCTTCTTCTTCTTCTCCTCCTCCTCCTCTTCTTCTTCCTCTTCTACTTCATCTTCCTCTTCTTCTTCCTCTT
>NC_041389.1:594196621-594203175 GCF_002162155.2 Triticum dicoccoides | reverse complement strand
CTTCTTCTTCCTACTCCTCCTCCTCTTCTTCTTCTTCTTCTTCTTCTTCTTCTTCTTTTTCTTCTTCATCTTCTTCCTCTTCTTCTTCTTCTTCCTCCTCTTCTTCTTCCTCTTCTTCCTCTTCTTCTTCTTCTTCTTCTTCTTCTTCCTGCAAAACTTGATGGTCAAAGTCTGGAGTTACTACTTAAAAAAAGAAATGTCGACGTGAAATTAGTTTTGGCCATAACAGAAGAAGTCCGGAGTTGTAATAAGTTATTTAAAATAAAAAAGAGGTGCAATGCTCGTTAATTTGCTTCAAGCCATTCGGAATAGTGTAAACTGCACTGCGCATAGCTCCATGCAGTCTACCGTATTCCTGAAGGCTTGAAGCTAAGCAACGTGAGCATTGAGCCTCTTCTTCATTGTCTCTGCACTCACGGCTTATAAACCGCTCCTAGTCCCTCTCACTTTGTGAGGTGGGACTAAAAAACAGCTTTCCATAACCTCATTAGTACCGGTTCGTGGTACGAACCGGCACTAAATGGTGGTGGTGGGGCCATAGCCTGACCGCAGGCTGACACAGCCTCTTTAGTACCGGTTCGTGGCACGAACCGGTACTAAAGGTTAGCCACGAACCAGTGCTATTGATCGCCGCCACGAACCGGCACTAGTGTACACATTAGTGCCGGCTGAAATTCCAACCGGCACTATTGTGCTTCACATTTGACCCTTTTTCTACTAGTGTATCTTGCAAGTCAATAGTCACCTACTATGTGTTATGATCCGGCAACCCCGAAGTGACAATAATCAGGACCACTCCCGATGATGACCATAGTTTGAGGAGTTCATGTATTCACTAAGTGCTAATGCTTTGGTTTAGTACTCTATTAAAAGGAGGCCTTAATATCCCTTAGTTTCCAATAGGACCCTACTGCCACGGGAGGGTAGGACAAAAGATGTCATGCAAGTTCTTTTCCATAAGCACGTATGACTATATTTTGAATATGTGCCTACATCACATTGATGAACTGGAGCTAGTTCTGTGTCACCCTATGTTATAACTGTTGCATGAGGAATCGCATCCGACATAATTATCCATCACTGATCCATTGCCTACGAGCTTTCACATATTGATCTTTAATTAGTTACTTTTCCATTTACCACTGTTACGAGTACTACAAAACTGCTACTGTTACTTTTGTCACTATTAACGTTACTTCCATACTACTTTGCTACTAAATACTTTGCTGCAGATATTAAGTCTTTCAGGTGTGGTTGAATTGACAACTCAGCTGCTAATACTTGAGAATATTCTTTGGCTCCCCTTGTGTCGAATCAATAAATTTGGGTTGAATACTCTACCCTCAAAAACTATTGCGATCCCCTATACTTGTGGGTTATCAGGTCCTGTCACAATTTCTTGTTCTACTCTCTGCTCTAGATATGTTTGGTTCTAGTTCATATTTGCAGATGTTATTTACCTTCTCTCTGTCAGATCGCATGACTTGCTTTATCTCTGCTATTTTAGTCATGCTTTATCTTGTATTTCCATTAATAAAATCATATGGTAAATTGCTCATATTTCCAACAATCCAAAAACCTTATTATAAGCAATTTACCCAAAGTGGTTTTGCTGCTTCCATGAGACCTCCTATGTTTGAGGGTAGCCACTATAAGAGGTGGCGCGTGAGAGCAGTCTTATGGTTTCAAACCATGAGTTGCTATGACGCCACTCTTGGCAAACCTGAAGGAGAGTATGATGCTCAACAGGCACAAGCTTTTCAGAAAATGGATACTCTGTTTAAGGATGCTCTTTTGAGTGTTCTTGGTGAGAACATAGTTGATGCTTATGCGTCAATTGATAATGGAAAAGATATGTGGGACACACTCGAGGCCAAGTTTGGAGTCTCGGATGCTGGCACTGAGCTGTACATCATGGAGCAATTCTATGATTACAGGATGACTGAAGAGTGCTCCGTGGTTGAGCAAGCTCATGAGATACAATCATTTGCTAGAGAACTGAGCACTTCAATTGTATCCTACCAGACAAGTTTATTGCCGGAGGTATTGATGATGATATAGACCTAGGGTAGGGTCATAGGCCTGACCTATACGCACTACCCAAAGTATCTACCCTAGAAGCAAAGACAATCAAGGGACAACAGGGAGTACCAATTGAAGCCGTCGAGTGCAATCCACTCGACCAGTCATATCACTCGGGTACCCCTCCCTCCTGGTTCCACTCGACCAAGACGAAGCCATTCGACCATACGAGAAACCATTCAACCTACAGGAGACTAGGAGTCTCAAAGGACAACAACAGTTAGGCGTTCACTCGTAGTCTTAAAGATCATTAATAGCACTTTATAGCTGGCGTTATCAGTAACACCTATCTTTATGTACATTGAACCCCTATAACAGAGGTGGGCTGGGGTCTTGGCGCACTCTATATAAGCCACCCCCTCCTTTGGGACAAGGGTTCGCACCCCCTATAACACACACTCTCATATTCCAGTCGACCGCCTCAGGTCATCGAGACGTAGGGCTTTTACCTCCTCCAAGAGGGGACTGAACTCGTAAAACTCTTGTGTACAATCTCACCGTAGCTAGGACATTTCCTCCTCGTACGTACCCCCTATACTTACTGTCAGACTTAGTACCATGTCAGTTGGCGCCCACCGTGGGGCAAAGCGTCTTAGTGACTTCCGGCGAGGTTGTAGTTGCTTCAATCTTCATCAACATGGTTTTCGCTGGCAGTTTGGTCATGGGTCGCGAGTTCCGACTCGGCGCGCTCACTTTCGTCGCCGATGACTCCGCATGGTTCCTGGAGGCCCCCCTCGACGTCGACGCTTCACCAATCCGTGGTTCGTCGCACTTCCGCGCGAGTGCCTGCGGCATCCTCCTTCTACAGCCGTCGACCCCGTACCAGTCGGTCCTCGCATCGTCTTCTCACTTTGCTGGACGCTGCTGCAAGTGGTCTGCTCGATCGCGGCTCCAGCAGTGAGTGAAGCACGCAATGGCTCAGCAGGCGTTTACCCCCCAAGTCGCGGCAATCGAGCCCGACGTATTTCACTGCGGTCTAGTCGACCCGTCGATTGACTTAGCAGACACCTTTTCCGAGAGCGGGAGTTGTGACCCCGCGGCGGAAGTCCTCATGGTCGACTCCCATCGCGGCCCACCTGGTTTCCATCGTAGCAGCAGCAACGGTGACGACGACGACCCGTCATTCGGCCATGAGGAGTATCGGCCCCAACCTCTCAGCTCGTAGTAGAGGGAGGAGCTGCACCGCCGCAACATGGAGGCTCTCCAGACCCCCATCATAGGGGAAACCGCTGAGGCTCGTGCCTTGGAGGCAGTGCACCTAGCCACGCTGCTGAGCGCACTCATTTGGAGAATCTCCAACATTCTCTCGGCGAGCGTGCCCATCGACTAATCCCCGAGTCCAGTCGGCGTCCACGACAATTGTTTCCACCGGAAACTCAGGTATTCCGCACACTGATCTAGAATCTTGTAGCTGCTGCGCGTATCGCGGAGTCCATTCTGTTGTCCCGTTCAGAGGCTAGAAGAGGCTTGGAACAGATCAGGGTGCATCTCCGAGCAGCAGGAGATCAGAACTCCGTCGTGTCCCAGTCGGAGAACAGAATTCATAGCAGATTGCTACGTCTTGAGCTTGCGTTGGTTTTCCTTGAAGAGGAAAGGGTGATGCAGCACAATAGCATAAGTATTTCCCTCAGTTTTTGAGAACCAAGGTATCAATCCAGTAGGAGGCTCCTCACAAGTCCCATGAACCTACACAAACAAACAAAGAACTCGCAACCAACGCGATAAAGGGGTTGTCAATCCCTTCACGGCCACTTGCGAAAGTGAGATCTGATAGAGATAATATGATAAGATAAATATATTTTTGGTATTTTATAATATAGATGCAGAAAATAAAGATGCAAATAAAAGTAGATTGGATACTTATATGATAAAAGATAGACCCGGGGGCCATAGTTTTCACTAGAGGCTTCTCTCAAAATAGCATAAGTATTACGGTGGGTGAACAAATTACTGTCGAGCAATTGATAGAAAAGTGAATAATTATGAGACTATCTAGGCATGATCATGTATATAGGCATCACGTCCGCAACAAGTAGACCGACTCCTGCCTGCATCTACTACTATTACTCCACACATCGACCGCTATCCAGCATGCATCTAGAGTATTAAGTTCATAAGAACAAAGTAACACATTAAGAAAGATGACATGATGTAGAGGGATAAACTCAAGCAATATGATATAAACCCCATATTTTTATCCTCAATGGCAACAATACAATACGTGTCTTGCAACCCTTTTTGTCATTGGGTAAGAACACCGCAAGATTGAACCCAAAGCTAAGCACTTCTCCCATGGCAAGAAAGATCAATCTAGTAGGCCAAACCAAACCGATAATTCGAAGAGACTTGCAAAGATAACTCAATCATACATAAAAGAATTCAGAGAAGATTCAAATATTATTCGTAGATAAACTTGATCATAAACCAACAATTCATCGGATCTTGACAAACACATCGCAAAAAGAGATTACATCGAATAGATCTCCACAAGAGAGGGGGGGGGACATTGTATTGAGATCCAAAAATAGAAAAGAAGCCAACTAGCTAATAACTATGGACCCGAAGGTCTATGGTAAACTACTCACAACTCATCGGAGGGGCTATGGTGTTGATGTAGAAGCCCTCCATGGTGGATTCCCCTTCCGGCAGAATGCCGGCGATGGCTCCAAGATGGGATCTCGTGGATACAGAAGGTTACAGTGGTGGAAATATTTCTTCGGTGGATCCTTGGATGTTTTTGGGGTATGTAGGCTTATATAGGAGGAAGAAGTACGTCAGTGGCTGCCGAATGGGCCCACGAGACAGGGGGCGTGCCCAGGAGGGGTGGGCGCACCCTCCAATCTCGTGGCCGCCTCGGCTGCTTCTTGGCTTGCACTCCAAGTTCTCCGGATCACATTCGTTCCAAAAATCACGCTCCCGAAGGTTTCATTCCGTTTGGACTCCGTTTGATATTCCTTTTCTTCGAAATACTGAAATAGGCAAAAAAACAGCAATACGGGCTGGGCCTCCAGTTACTAGGTTAGTCCCAAAAATGATATAAATGTGTAAAATAAAGCCCATAGACATCCAAAACAAGTAATATAATAGCATGGAACAATCAAAAATTATAGATATGTTGGAGACGTATCAAGCATCCCCAAGCTTAATTCCTGCTCGTCCTCGAGTAGGTAAATGATAAAAACAGAATTTTTGATGTGGAATGCTACCTAGCATAATTCTCAATGTAATTTCTCTTTATTGTGGCATGAATGTTCAGATCCAAGTGATTCAAAATAAAAGTTCATATTGACAAAAGAAATTGTAATACTTCAAGCATACTAATAAATCATGTCTTCTCAAAATAACATGGCTAAAGAAAGTTCATCCCTACAAAATCATATAGTTAGGCTATGCTTCATTTTTGTCACACAAAGATGTTCCCAACTTCTATACCCTCGATGACAAGCCAAGCAATTGTTTCGTACTTAAATAATCTCAAACTTTTTCAACCTTCACACAATACATGAGCGTGAGCCATGGATATAACACTATGGGTGGAATAGAATAATGGTGGGGATTGTGTGGAGAAGACAAAAAGGAGAAAGTCTCACATTGACGAGGATAATCAACGGGCTATGGAGATGCCCATCAATTGATGTCAACATGAGGAGTAGGGATTGCCATGCAACAGATGCACTAGAGCTATAAATGGATGAAAGCTCAACAAAGGAAAACTAGTGGGTGTGCATCCAACTTGCTTGCTCACGAAGACCTAGGGCATTTGAGGAAGCCCATCGTAGAAATATACAAGTCAAGTTCTATAATGAAAAATTCCCACTAGTATATGAAAGTGACAACCTATGAGACTCTCTACATGAAAACATGGTGCTACTTTGAAGCACAATATATGAGACTCACTACATGAAAAACAAGGTGCTACTTTGAAGCACAAGTGTGGAAATAGAGATAGTAGCATTGCCCCTTTATTATTTTTATTTTTTTCCTTTTCTTTCTTTTTTTCTTTCTTTTTCTCTTTTTTTCCTTTTTTTTCTTTTGGCCTTTTTTTGGCCTTTTTTTTGGGCAATGCTCTAATAACGATGATCATCACACTTTTATTGATTACAACACATGGATTACAACTCGAAACTAGAACAAGATATGACTCTATATGAATGCCTCCGGCGGTGTACCGGGATGGGGCAATGAATCAAGAGTGACATGTATAAAAATTATGCATGGTGGCTTTGCCACAAATACGATGTCTATTACATGATCATGCAATTGCAAAAGTAATGTATGTCATGATGATGATGAACGGAACGGTGGAAAGTTGCATGGCAATATATCTCGGAATGGCTATGGAAATGCCATAAATAGGTAGGTATGGTGGCTATTTTGAGGAAGATATAAGGAGGTTTATGTGTGATAGAGCGTATCATATCACGGGGTTTGGATGCACAGGCGAAGTTTGCACCAACTCCCAAGGTGAGAAA
>NC_041389.1:594165738-594196241 GCF_002162155.2 Triticum dicoccoides | reverse complement strand
GGGAAATGCACGGTACCGAAGAGGCTAGCAATGATGGAAAGGTAAAAGTGTGTATAATCCATAGACTCAACATTAGTCAAAAGAACTCATATACTTATTGCGAAAATTTAGAAGTCATCAAAAACCAAGCACTACGCGCATGCTCCTAGGGGGATAGATTGGTAGGAAAAGACCATCGCTCGTCCCCGACCGCCACTCATAAGGATGCACAAGCCAGGTACACTTCATGCTTCAAATTTGTTACACAACTTCAACCATACGTGCATGCTACGGGACTTGCTAACTTCAACACAATAATTCTTTAAATTCATAATCACCCAACTAGCATGACTTTAATATCACTACCTCCCTATCTCAAAACAATTATCAAGTATCAAGTTGATCATAGCATACAATTCACTTCATATGATAGTTTTTATTATACCCAACATGGATGCTCATCATTCTAGGACCAATTTATAACCATAGCAAATACCATGCTGTTCTAAAAGACTCTCAAAATAATATAAGTGAAGCATGAGAGATCAACAATTTCTTCAAAATTAATCCACCGCCGTGCTCTAAAAGATATAGGTGAAGCACTAGAGCAAAAACTATCTAGCTCAAAAGATATAAGTGAAGCACATAGAGTATTCTAATAAATTTCAATCAAGGAGGCTTCTCCCAAAATGTGTGTTACAGCAAGGATGATTGTGGTAGACTAAAAATCGAAGACTAATATAATACACGATGCTCCAAGCAAAACACATATCATGTAGCAAATAAAAATATAGCTCCAAGTAAAGTTACCAATGAACAAAGATGAAAGAGGGGATGCCTTCCCGGGGCATCCCCAAGCTTAGGCTTTTGGCTATTCTTGAATATCTTGGGGTGCCTTGGGCATCCCCAAGCTTAGGATTTTGCCACCCTTTATTCCATAGTCCATCAAATCTTTACCCAATACTTGAAAACTTCACAACACAAAACTCAACAGGAAATCTCATAAGCTCCGTTAGTGAAAGAAAACAAAACCACCACACAAGGTACTGTAATGAACTCATTCTTTATTTATATTGGTGTTAAACCTACTGTATTCCAAGTTCTCTATGGTTCATACCCTTACATACTAGCCATAGATGCATCAAAATAAGCAAACAACACACGAAAAACAGAACAGTATGTAGCAATCTGTAACTAACGTAAACTTATGGAACATTAAAAATCCTACCAAAATAGGACGTCCTAAAAAATTTGTTTATTGAACATAAGAAAAAAGAATCAATGCAAAAGCTCGTTTCTGTGATTTATTGAATTTTTTCTCGCGAGCGCAAAGTTTCTGTTTTTCAGCAGAATCAAATCAACTCATATCATAGGTTATCCTATAGGTTCTACTTGGCACAAACACTAAATAAAACATGAAAAGACATCTAAACAGAAAGTAGAAACAAAATTTATTACTAAACAGGAACAAAAACAAAAAACACAAAGAAAATTGGGTTGCCTCCCAACTAGCGCTATTGTTTAACGCCCCTAGCTAGGCATAAAAGCGAAGATATATCTAAGTAGTGCCATCTTTGGCACTTGATTCATAGGTAGCTCGCATGATAGATTCATAAGGTAATTTGAATTTCTTTCTTGGAAAGTGCTCCATGCCTTTCTTTAATGGAAATTGGAATCTAATATTCCCTTCCTTCATATCAATAATCGCATCAATCATTCTAAGGAAAGGTCTACCAAGAATAATAGGGCAAGAAAGATTGCAATCTATATCAAGAACGATAAAATCAACGGGCACCAAATTTCTATTAGCAACAATTAGAACATCATTGATCCTTCACATTGGATTTTTAATGGTGGAATCCGCAAGGTGCAAAATTAAAGAGCAATCATCAAGATTATGGAAACCTAGAATATCACATAAAGTTTTCAGAATCGTGGAAACACTAGCACCCAAATCACACAAAGCAAAACACTCATAATCTTTAATTTTAATCTTTATAGTAGGTTCCCACTCATCATTAAGTTTTCTAGGTATAGAAACTTCCAAATTAAGTTTTTCATCAAAAGATTGCATCACGGCATCAACAATATGTTTGGTAAAAGCTTTATTTTGACTAAGCATGAGGAGAATTAACAACGGATTGCAACAAGGAAATACAACTTTCTAAATAACAATTATCATAATCAAAATCCTTGAAATCCGAGATAGTGGGTTCAATACTATTTAAAGTCATGACCTCTCCAATCCCACTTTTACCAAATTTAGCATCAAGATCTAAAAACTCTGAATTCTTGGGACGCCTTCTAAATAAAGTTGACTCATCTCCAGTCCCATTATTATCAAGATTCATATTGCAAATCAAAGATCTAATAGGGGACACATCAATAACTTTAAGATCTTCATCATTATTTTCATGGAAACTAGAAGAACACACTTTTATAAAGCAATCTTTCTTAGCATGCAATCTAGTGGTTCTTTCTTTGCATTCATCAATGGACACTCTCATTGATTTGAGAGACTCATTGATATCATGCTTAGGAGAAGAAGATCTAAGTTTGAGATAATCAACATCAAGCGAAAGTCTATCAATGTTCCTAGTCAAATCATCAACTTTGAGCAATTTTTCTTCAAGCAAAGCATTAAAATTCTTTTGAGAGATCATAAATTCTTTCACGCTATTTTAAAAATCAGAGGGAATATTATTAAAATTACCATAAGAATTATTGTAGGAATTTCCATAATTATTAGAGGAATTGCTAGGGAACGGTCTAGGATTAAAGTTTCCTCTATAAGCATTGTTTCCAAAATTATTCCTACCAACAAAATCAAGGCAGATAAAGGCATATCATTGGGATCAATAGAAGAACTCTTAGTAGCAAACATTCTCATAAGCTCATCCATCTTTCCACTCAAAACATTAATTTCTTCTATAGCATGCACTTTTTTACTAGTAGATCGTTCGGTGTGCCATTGATAATAATTAGCCATAATATTATCAAGAAGTTTTGTAGCATCTCCTAACGTGATTTCCATAAACGTGCCACCGGCGGCCGAATCTAAAAGATTTCTAGAAGCAAAGTTTAATCCGGCATAAATTTTTTGTATGATCATCCATAAATTCAAACCATGAGTAGGGCAATTACGAATCATTAATTTCATTCTTTCCCAAGATTGGGCAACATGCTCATGATCAAGTTGTTTAAAATTCATAATATCGTTCCTAAGGGAGATGATCTTAGCGGGAGCAAAATACTTAGAGATAAAAGCATCTTTGCACTTGTTCCAAGAATCAATACTATATTTAGGCAAAGACGAAAACCAAACTTTAGCACGATCTCTAAGTGAAAACGGAAATAACTTGAACTTAACAATATCATTATCCGTATCTTTTTTCTTTTGGATCTCACACAAATCAACAAAGTTATTTAGATGAGTAGCGGCATGTTCACTAGGAAGGCCGGAGAATTGATCTTTCATAACAAGATTCAACAAAGCAGCATTGATTTCACAAGACTCAACATCATTAAGAGGAGCAATCGGAGTACTAAGGAAATCATTATTATGGTATTGGAAAAATCATGCAATTTGGTATTATCTTGCGCCATGGCGGCAAGTAATCCAACACACAAGCAAACAGAAAAAGGCAAGCGAAAGAGAGAAGAAGGCAAGCGGAAAAGAGAGGAGATTGGGAAAGAGAGGGCGAATAAAACGGCAAGGGTGAAGTGGGGGAGAGGAAAACTGAAGGAAATATGCCCTAGAGGCAATAATAAAGTTATTATTTATTTCCTTATAATCATGATAAATGTTTATTATTGATGCTAGAATTGTATTTACCGGAAACATAATACATGTGTGAATACATAGACAAACAGAGTGTCACTAGTATGCCTCTACTTGACTAGCTCGTTAATCAAAGATGGTTATGTTTCCTAACCATGAACAATGAGTTGTTATTTGATTAACGAGGTCACATCATTAGTAGAATGATCTGATTGACATGACCCATTCCATTAGCTTAGCACCCGATCGTTTAGTATGTTGCTATTGCTTTCTTCATGACTTATACATGTTCCTATGACTATGAGATTATGCAACTCCCGTTTACCGGAGGAACACTTTGGGTACTACCAAACGTCACAACGTAACTGGGTGATTATAAAGGAGTACTACAGGTGTCTCCAATGGTCGATGTTGGGTTGGCGTATTTCGAGATTAGAATTTGTCACTCCGATTGTCGGAGAGGTATCTCTGGGCCCTCTCGGTAATACACATCACATAAGCCTTGCAAGCATTACAACTAATATGTTAGTTGTGAGATGATGTATTACGGAACGAGTAAAGAGACTTGCCTGTAACGAGATTGAACTAGGTATTGGATACCGACGATCGAATCTCGGGCAAGTAACATACCGATGACAAAGGGAACAACGTATGTTGTTATGCGGTCTGACCGATAAAGATCTTCGTAGAATATGTAGGAGCCAATATGGGCATCCAGGTCCCGCTATTGGTTATTGACCAGAGACGTGTCTCGGTCATGTCTACATTGTTCTCGAACCCGTAGGGTCCGCACGCTTAAGGTTACGATGACAGTTATATTATGAGTTTATGCATTTTGATGTACCGAAGGTTGTTCGGAGTCCCGAATGTGATCACGGACATGACGAGGAGTCTCGAAATGGTCGAGACATAAAGATTGATATATTGGAAGTCTATGTTTGGACATCGGAAGTGTTCCGGGTGAAATCGGGATTTTACCGGGTTACCGGGAGGTTACCGGAACCCCCCGGGAGCCATATGGGCCATCATGGGCCTTAGTGGAAAGGAGAAAGGGGCAGCCCAAGGGGGCTGCGCGCCTCCCCCCTTCCCCTAGTCCTATTAGGACTAGGAGAGGTGGCCGGCCACCCCTCTCCCTCTTTCCCCCTTGGGAATCCTAGTTGGAATAGGATTGGGGGGGGAGTCCTACTCCCGGTAGGAGTAGGACTCCTCCTGCGCCTCTCCCTCTTGGCCGGCGCCCCCTTCCCCCTTGGCTCCTTTATATACGGAGGCAGGGGCACCTCTAAACACACAAGTTGACACAAGTTGATCCACGTGATCGATTCCTTAGCCGTGTGCGGTGCCCCCTGCCACCATATTCCTCGATAATACTGTAGCGGAGTTTAGGCGAAGCCCTGCTGCTGTAGTTCATCAAGATCGTCACCACGCCGTCGTGCTGACGAAACTCTTCCCCGACACTTTGCTGGATCGGAGTCCGGGTATCGTCATCGAGCTGAACGTGTGCTCGAACTCGGAGGTGCCGTAGTTTCGGTGCTTGATCGGTTGGATCGTGAAGACGTACGACTACTTCCTCTATGTCGTGTCGTCGCTTCCGCAGTCGGTCTGCGTTGGGTACATAGACAACACTCTCCTCTCGTTGCTATGCATCACATGATCCTGTGTGCGCGTAGGAAAATTTTTGAAATTACTACGAAACCCAACAGTGGCATCCGAGCCAGGTTATTGATGTTGATGTTATATGCACGAGTAGAACACAAGTGAGTTGTGGACGATACAAGTCATACTGCCTACCAGCATGTCATACTTTGGTTCGGCGGTATTGTTGGACGAGACGACCCAGACCAACCTTACGCGTACGCTTACGCGAGACCGGTTCCCTCGACGTGCTTTGCACAGAGATGGCTTGCGGGCGACTGTCTCTCCAACTTTAGTTGAACCAAGTATGGCTACGCCCGGTCCTTGCGAAGGTTAAAACGGAGTCTATTTGACAAACTATCGTTGTGGTTTTGATGCGTAGGTGAGATTGGTTCTTACTTAAGCCCGTAGCAGCCACGTAAAACATGCAACAACAAAGTAGAGGACGTCTAACTTGTTTTTGCAGGGCATGTTGTGATGTGATATGGTCAAGGCATGATGCTGAATTTTATTGTATGAGATGATCATGTTTTGTAACCAAGTTATCGGCAACTGGCAGGAGCCATATGGTCGTCGCTTTATTGTATGCAATGCAATCGCGATGTAATGCTTAACTTTATTACTAAACGGTAGTGATAGTCGTGAAAGCATAAGATTGGCGAGACGACAACGATGCTACGATGGAGATCAAGGTGTCGCGCCGGTGACGATGGTGATCATGACGGTGCTTCGGAGATGGAGATCACAAGCACGAGATGATGATGGCCATATCATATCACTTATATTGATTGCATGTGATGTTTATCTTTTTATGCATCTTATCTTGCTTTGATTGACGGTAGCATTATAAGATGATCTCTCATTAAATTATCAAGAAGTGTTCTCCCTGAGTATGCACCGTTGCCAAAGTTTGTCGTGCCCAGACACCACGTGATGATCGGGTGTGATAAGCTCTACGTCCATCTACAACGGGTGCAAGCCAGTTTTTGCACACGCAGAATACTCAGGTTAAACTTGACGAGCCTAGCATATGCAGATATGGCCTCGGAACACGGAGACCGAAAGGTTGAGCGTGAATCATATAGTAGATATGATCAACATAACGATGTTCACCATTGAAAACTACTCCATCTCACGTGATGATCGGTTATGGTTTAGTTGATTTGGATCACGTAATCACTTAGAAGATTAGAGGGATGTCTATCTAAGTGGGAGTTCTTAAGTAATATGATTAATTGAACTTAAATTTATCATGAACTTAGTACCTGATAGTATCTTGATTGTTTATGTTAATTGTAGATAGATGGCTCGTGCTATTGTTCCGTTGAATTTTAATGCGTTCCTTGAGAAAGCAAAGTTGAAAGATGATGGTAGCAATTACACGGACTGGGTCCGTAACTTGAGGATTATCCTCATTGCTGCACAGAAGAATTACGTCCTGGAAGCACCGCTGAGTGCCAGGCCTGCTGCTGGAGCAACGCCAGATGTTATGAACGTCTGGCAGAGCAAAGCTGATGACTACTCGATAGTTCAGTGTGCCATGCTTTACGGCTTAGAATCGGGACTTCAACGACGTTTTGAACGTCATGGAGCATATGAGATGTTCCAGGAGTTGAAGTTAATATTTCAAGCAAATGCCCGGATTGAGAGATATGAAGTCTCCAATAAGTTCTATAGCTGCAAGATGGAGGAGAACAGTTCTGTCAGTGAGCATATACTCAAAATGTCTGGGTATAATAATCACTTGATTCAATTGGGAGTTAATCTTCCGGATGATTGCGTCATCGACAGAATTCTCCAATCACTGCCACCAAGCTACAAGAGCTTCGTAATGAACTATAATATGCAAGGGATGAACAAGACTATTCCCGAGCTCTTCGCAATGCTGAAAGCTGCGGAGGTAGAAATCAAGAAGGAGCATCAAATATTGATGGTTAACAAGACCACTAGTTTCAAGAAAAAGGGCAAAGGGAAGAAAAAGGGGAACTTCAAGAAGAACGGCAAGCAAGTTGCTGCTCAAGAGAAGAAACCCAAGTCTGGACCTAAGCCTGAAACTGAGTGCTTCTACTGCAAGCAGACTGGTCACTGGAAGCGGAACTGCCCCAAGTATTTGGCGGATAAGAAGGATGGCAAGGTGAACAAAGGTATATGTGATATACATGTTATTGATGTGTACCTTACTAGAGCTCGCAGTAGCACCTGGGTATTTGATACTGGTTCTGTTGCTGATATTTGCAACTCGAAACAGGGACTACAGAATAAGCGGGCAGTGGCAAAGGACGAGGTGACGATGCGCGTGGGAAACGGTTCCAAAGTCGATGTGATCGCAGTCGGCACGCTACCTCTACATCTACCTTCGGGATTAATATTAGACCTAAGTAATTGTTATTTGGTGCCAGCGTTGAGCATGAACATTATATCTGGATCTTGTTTAATGCGAGACGGTTATTCATTTAAATCAGAGAATAATGGTTGTTCTATTTATATGAGTAATATCTTTTATGGTCATGCACCCTTGAAGAGTGGTCTATTTTTATTGAATCTCGATAGTAGTAATACACATATTCATAATGTTGAAGCCAAAAGATGCAGAGTTGATAATGAAAGTGCAACTTATTTGTGGCACTGTCGTTTAGGTCATATCGGTATAAAGCGCATGAAGAAACTCCATACCGATGGACTTTTGGAACCACTTGATTATGAATCACTTGGTACTTGCGAACCGTGCCTCATGGGCAAGATGACTAAAACACCGTTCTCCGGTACTATGGAGAGAGCAACAGATTTGTTGGAAATCATACATACCGATGTATGTGGCCCGATGAATATTGAGGCTCGTGGCGGATATCGTTATTTTCTCACCTTCACAGATGATTTAAGCAGATATGGGTATATTTACTTAATGAAACATAAGTCTGAAACATTTGAAAAGTTCAAAGAATTTCAGAGTGAAGTTGAAAATCATCGTAACAAGAAAATAAAGTTTCTACGATCTGATCGTGGAGGAGAATATTTGAGTTACGAGTTTGGTGTACATTTGAAAAACTGTGGAATAGTTTCGCAACTCATGCCACCCGGAACACCACAGCGTAATGGTGTGTCCGAACGTCGTAATCGTACTTTACTAGATATGGTGTGATCTATGATGCTTCTTACTGATTTACCGCTATCATTTTGGGGATATGCTTTAGAGACGGCCGCATTCACGTTAAATAGGGCACCATCAAAATCCGTTGAGACGACGCCTTATGAACTGTGGTTTGGCAAGAAACCAAAGTTGTCGTTTCTTAAAGTTTGGGGCTGCGATGCTTATGTGAAAAAGCTTCAACCTGATAAGCTCGAACCCAAATCAGAGAAATGTGTCTTCATAGGATACCCAAAGGAAACTGTTGGGTACACCTTCTATCACAGATCCGAAGGCAAAACATTCGTTGCTAAGAATGGATCATTTCTAGAGAAGGAGTTTCTCTCGAAAGAAGTGAGTGGGAGGAAAGTAGAACTTGACGAGGTAACTGTACCTGCTCCCTTACTAGAAAGTAGTTCATCACAGAAAACTGTTTCAGTGACACCTACACCAGTTAGTGAGGAAGCCAATGATAATGATCATGAAACTTCAGATCAAGATACTACTGAACCGCGTAGATCAACCAGAGTAAGATCCGCACCAGAGTGGTACGGTAATCCTGTTCTGGAGGTCATGCTACTAGATCATGATGAACCTACGAACTATGAAGAAGCGATGGTGAGCCCAGATTCCGTAAAGTGGCTTGAAGCCATGAAATCTGAGATGGGATCCATGTATGAGAACAAAGTATGGACTTTGGTTGACTTGCCCGATGATCGGCAAGCAATTGAGAATAAATGGATTTTTAAGAAGAAGACTGACGCTGATGGTAATGTTACTGTCTACAAAGCTCAACTTGTCGCAAAAGGTTTTCGGCAAGTTCAAGGAATTGACTACGATGAGACCTTCTCACCCGTAGCGATGCTTAAGTCCGTCCGAATCATGTTAGCAATTGCCGCATTTTATGATTATGAAATTTGGCAAATGGATGTCAAAACTGCATTCCTGAATGGATTTCTGGAAGAAGAGTTGTATATGATGCAACCAGAAGGTTTTGTCGATCCAAAGGGAGCTAACAAAGTGTGCAAGCTCCAGCGATCCATTTAAGGACTGGTGCAAGCCTCTCGGAGTTGGAATAAACATTTTGATAGTGTGATCAAAGCATTTGGTTTTATACAGACTTTCGGAGAAGCCTGTATTTACAAGAAAGTGAGTGGGAGCTCTGTAGCATTTCTGATATTATATGTGGATGACATATTACTGATTGGAAATGATATAGAATTTCTGGATAGCATAAAGGGATACTTGAATAAAAGTTTTTCAATGAAAGACCTCGGTGAAGCTGCTTACATATTAGGCATTAAGATCTATAGAGATAGATCAAGACACTTAATTGGACTTTCACAAAGCACATACCTTGACAAAATTTTGAAGAAGTTCAAAATGGATCAAGCGAAGAAAGGATTCTTGCCTGTGTTACAAGGTGTGAAATTGAGTAAGACTCAATGCCCGACCACTGCAGAAGATAGAGAGAATATGAAAGATGTTCCCTATGCATCAGCCATAGGCTCTATCATGTATGCAATGCTGTGTACCAGACCTGATGTGTGCCTTGCTATAAGTTTAGCAGGGAGGTACCAAAGTAATCCAGGAATGGATCACTGGACAGCGGTCAAGAACATCCTGAAATACCTGAAAAGGACTAAGGATATGTTTCTCGTATATGGAAGTGACAAAGAGCTCATCATAAAAGGTTACGTTGATGCAAGCTTTGACACTGATCCGGACGATTCTAAATCGCAAACCGGATACGTGTTTACATTAAACGGTGGAGCTGTTAGTTGGTGCAGTTCTAAACAAAGCGTCGTAGCGGGATCTACATGTGAAGCGGAATACATAGCTGCTTCGGAAGCAGCAAATGAAGGAGTCTGGATGAAGGAGTTCATATCCGATCTAGGTGTCATACCTAGTGCATCGGGTCCAATGAAAATCTTTTGTGACAATACTGGTGCAATTGCCTTGGCAAAGGAATCCAGATTTCACAAAAGGACCAAACACATCAAGAGACGCTTCAACTCCATCCGGGATCTAGTCCAGGTGGGAGACATAGAGATTTGCAAGATACATACGGATCTGAATGTTGCAGACCCGTTGACTAAGCCTCTTCCACGAGCAAAACATGATCAGCACCAAAGCTCCATGGGTGTTAGATTCATTACAGTGTAATCTAGATTATTGACTCTAGTGCAAGTGGGAGACTGAAGGAAATGTGCCCTAGAGGCAATAATAAAGTTATTATTTATTTCCTTATAATCATGATAAATGTTTATTATTCATGCTAGAATTGTATTTACCGGAAACATAATACATGTGTGAATACATAGACAAACAGAGTGTCACTAGTATGCCTCTACTTGACTAGCTCGTTAATCAAAGATGGTTATGTTTCCTAACCATGAACAATGAGTTGTTATTTGATTAACGAGGTCACATCATTAGTAGAATGATCTGATTGACATGACCCATTCCATTAGCTTAGCACCCGATCGTTTAGTATGTTGCTATTGCTTTCTTCATGACTTATACATGTTCCTATGACTATGAGATTATGCAACTCCCGTTTACCGGAGGAACACTTTGGGTACTACCAAACGTCACAACGTAACTGGGTGATTATAAAGGAGTACTACAGGTGTCTCCAATGGTCGATGTTGGGTTGGCGTATTTCGAGATTAGAATTTGTCACTCCGATTGTCGGAGAGGTATCTCTGGGCCCTCTCGGTAATACACATCACATAAGCCTTGCAAGCATTACAACTAATATGTTAGTTGTGAGATGATGTATTACGGAACGAGTAAAGAGACTTGCCTGTAACGAGATTGAACTAGGTATTGGATACCGACGATCGAATCTCGGGCAAGTAACATACCGATGACAAAGGGAACAACGTATGTTGTTATGCGGTCTGACCGATAAAGATCTTCGTAGAATATGTAGGAGCCAATATGGGCATCCAGGTCCCGCTATTGGTTATTGACCAGAGACGTGTCTCGGTCATGTCTACATTGTTCTCGAACCCGTAGGGTCCGCACGCTTAAGGTTACGATGACAGTTATATTATGAGTTTATGCATTTTGATGTACCGAAGGTTGTTCGGAGTCCCGAATGTGATCACGGACATGACGAGGAGTCTCGAAATGGTCGAGACATAAAGATTGATATATTGGAAGTCTATGTTTGGACATCGGAAGTGTTCCGGGTGAAATCGGGATTTTACCGGGTTACCGGGAGGTTACCGGAACCCCCCGGGAGCCATATGGGCCATCATGGGCCTTAGTGGAAAGGAGAAAGGGGCAGCCCAAGGGGGCTGCGCGCCTCCCCCCTTCCCCTAGTCCTATTAGGACTAGGAGAGGTGGCCGGCCACCCCTCTCCCTCTTTCCCCCTTGGGAATCCTAGTTGGAATAGGATTGGGGGGGGGGGAGTCCTACTCCCGGTAGGATTAGGACTCCTCCTGCGCCTCTCCCTCTTGGCCGGCGCCCCCTTCCCCCTTGGCTCCTTTATATATGGAGGCAGGGGCACCTCTAAACACACAAGTTGACACAAGTTGATCCACGTGATCGATTCCTTAGCCGTGTGCGGTGCCCCCTGCCACCATATTCCTCGATAATACTGTAGCGGAGTTTAGGCGAAGCCCTGCTGCTGTAGTTCATCAAGATCGTCACCACGCCGTCGTGCTGACGAAACTCTTCCCCGACACTTTGCTGGATCGGAGTCCGGGTATCGTCATCGAGCTGAACGTGTGCTCGAACTCGGAGGTGTCGTAGTTTCGGTGCTTGATCGGTTGGATCGTGAAGACGTACGACTACTTCCTCTACGTCGTGTCATCGCTTCCGCAGTCGGTCTGCGTTGGGTACATAGACAACACTCTCCTCTCGTTGCTATGCATCACATGATCCTGTGTGCGCGTAGGAAATTTTTTGAAATTACTACGAAACCCAACAAAAACGAGAGGAAAATGACAAATAATGTAAATGCGAGGGAGATGAGTTTGTGATGGGTACTTGGTATGTCTTGACTTGAGCGAAAACCTCCCCGGCAACGGCGCCAGAAATCCTTCTTGCTACGTCTTGAGCTTGCGTTGGTTTTCCTTGAAGAGGAAAGGATGATGCAGCACAGTAGCATAAGTATTTCCCTCAGTTTTTGAGAACCAAGGTATCAATCCAGTAGGAGGCTCCTCACAAGTCCCACGAACCTACACAAACAAACAAAGAACTCGCAACCAACGCGGTAAAGGGGTTGTCAATCCCTTCACGGCCACTTGTGAAAGTGAGATCTGATAGAGATAATATGATAAGATAAATATATTTTTGGTATTTTATAATATAGATGCAGAAAATAAAGATGCAAATAAAAGTAGATTGGAAACTTATATGATAAAAGATAGACCCAGGGGCCATAGGTTTCACTAGAGGCCTCTCTCAAAATAGCATAAGTATTACGGTGGGTGAACAAATTACTGTTGAGCAATTGATAGAAAAGCGAATAATTATGAGACTATCTAGGAATGATCATGTATATAGGCATCACGTCCGCAACAAGTAGACCGACTCCTGCCTGCATCTACTACTATTACTCCACACATCGACCGCTATCCAGCATGCATCTAGAGTATTAAGGTCATAAGAACATAGTAACGCATTAAGAAAGATGACATGATGTAGAGGGATAAACTCAAGCAATATGATATAAACCCCATCTTTTTATCCTCAATGGCAACAATACAATACGTGTCTTGCAACCCTTTTTGTCACTGGGTAAGAACACCGCAAGATTGAACCCAAAGATAAGCACTTCTCCCATGGCAAGAAAGATCAATCTAGTAGGCCAAACCAAACCAATAATTTGAAGAGACTTGCAAAGATAACTCAATCATACATAAAAGAATTCAGAGAAGATTCAAATATTATTCATAGATAAACTTGATCATAAACCAACAATTCATCGGATCTCGACAAACACACTGCAAAAAGAGATTACATCGAATAGATCTGCACAAGAGAGGGGGAGAACATTGTATTGAGATCCAAAAAGAGAGAAGAAGCCAACTAGCTAATAACTATGGACCCGAAGGTCTGTGGTAAACTACTCACAACTCATCGGAGGGGCTATGGTATTGATGTAGAAGCCCTCCATGGTGGATTCCCCCTCCGGCAGAACGCCGACGACGGCTCCAAGATGGGATGTCGTGGATACAGAAGGTTATGGTGGTGGAAATATTTCTTCGGTGGCTCCTTGGATGTTTTCGGGGTATGTAGGCTTATATAGGAGGTAGAAGTACGTCGGTGGCCGCCCGAGGGGCCCACGAGACAGGGGCTGCCCTGGAGGGGTGGGCGCACCCTCCAATCTCGTGGCCGCCTCGACTGCTTCTTGGCTTGCACTCCAAGTTCTCTGGATCACGTTCGTTCTAGAAATCACTCTCCCGAAGGTTTCATTCAGTTTGGACTCCGTTCGATATTCCTTTTCTTCGAAATACAGAAATACGCAAAAAAAACAGCAATACGGGTGGGCCTCCTGTTAGTAGGTTAGTCCCAAAAATGATATTAATGTGTAAAATAAAGCCCATAGACATCCAAAAAAGGTAATATAATAGCATGGGACAATCAAAAATTATAGATACGTTCGAGACGTATCACAGATCAGTAAGGGCGGACACCGTTCAGTCAGCACATAGTCTTGGGTCACCTTTTCAGCGTGAAGATCATGATCGCCGGCGAGATCGGCACCTGGGAAGAGCTCATGGAGAATGTGATCATGAATACGCTCACGACAACTGCCGTCGAGTGCCTTCGCCCCTTCCGAGGGACGGGTCATACGCGCCCCGGCGGTATGATGACAAGCGTCCATACAGTAATGACCGCAGAGTTCCAGTCGACCCAAGAGAGCCTGGTTTTGACACAAGGTCAGTCCTTGTTCAGGGGTTGGTCGACCAGAACGGAGCATACAGAGAGGGGCTCGATAGAGACAGGCCCAACAAAAACAGGGTCCACGTGTCTGGCCCCAAGTGTTTCGGAAGAGCCATCAGGGCAGCTGAGATTCCTCATAACTTCAGATTGGCGACTGGCGTCAGTAAATTCACTGGAGAATCAAAGCCCAACACTTGGCTTGAAGACTACCGAGTGGCTGTACACATTGGAGGTGGAGTGATGAGGTAGCCATGAAGCACCTCCCTCTGATGCTTGTAGGTTCCGCCAGGGCTTGGCTGAATCAGTTGGCCCCTGGGAGCATTTTGAATTGGGATGAGTTGGCCCGAGTGTTTACCAGAACATTTGAGGGCACCTGCAAGAGACCTGCTGGTCTATCGGAGCTGCAACATTGCATGCAGAAACTGAATGAAACCTTGAGAGATTATATCCAGAGATGGATCACTCTGCACCACACAGTGGAAAATGTGTCAGATCACGAAGCAGTCTGTGCCTTTAAGGAAGGCGTTCGTTATAGAGAGCTCAATCTGAAATTCGGTCGGATCGGAGATATGTCCCTGACTCGGATGATGGAGATTGCCACAAAATATGCTAACGGCAAAGAAGAAGACCGACTTCGGAGCGGCAAACACAAGTCAGTCGCCCATGACACCAGAGGAGGAAATTCCAGTTGGAAGCAGAAACGAAAGGCTGAGGCAGCTGGACCTGCCGAGGTAGCAGTGTTGAATCAAGGGAAGTTCAAAGGAAAGCCCAAGGGGACCTGGAATCCTAAGAAGGTGAAGGATCAAGATGGAAATGATGTGATGGATTTGCCGTGTCATATTCACACCAAGAAGGACGAGGAGGGGAATCTGATCCTCCCCAAGCATACCACTCGACAATGTCGACTCCTGATTCAGAGCTTCTAGAAGAAAGGCCAGCCTGGCGAGAAGGATAAAGATTCTGATAAGGAAGAAGACAAAGAAGAGGAGGATGGTGGATATCCCAATGTTAGTGCCACTTTGGTGATTTTTGCTGATCTTGAGAGCAGAAGTCGACTGAAAGTCATTAACAGAGAGGTGAACATGGTTGCTCCGGCAACACCAAAATATTTGAAGTGGTCAAAAACGCCTATTACATTCGACCAGTCGGATCACCCGCCACGAGTTCCTACCCCTGGGCGGCAAGTGCTAGTGGTCGATCCAGTCGTTGGGGGCACCCGACTGACCAAGGTTCTGATGGATGGTGGCAGTGGCCTCAATATCCTGTATGCTGAGGCTCTCAAAGGAATGGGCATTCCGATGTCCAAGCTCAGCGGGAGCAACATGAGGTTTCATGGAGTGATCCCAGGAAAGAAAGCCGACTCACTCGGCCAGATCACTCTTGACGTGGTTTTCGGCGATGAGAAGAATTACCGCAAGGAAAAGTTGACGTTTGAGGTTGTGGATTTCCAGAGTGCTTATCATGCCATTTTGGGCAGACCTGCCTATGCTAGCTTCATGGCTCGACCGTGTTATGTGTACCTCAAGATGAAGATGCCTGTCCCCAAAGGCGTGATAATAGTCTCCAGTAACCGGCAAATAGCAGAGGATTATCTTCAGGACGGTGCAAAGATAGCAGATGAGCAGATGGCAGATGTGGAGTTTTAAGAGTATCAGAAGACTGCAGATCAGAGTGATTTGTTGCGTGCCAAGAGAACTGCCTCGGAGTCCACATTTTAGTCGGCCGGAGAGACCAAGCCAGTTCACATTCACCCGACCGACCCCAATGCTGCTCCGACCCATATCTCAACGACATTCGACAGCAAATAGGAAGAAATGCTCATCCCGTTCCTCCGTGAGAACTGGGACATCTTTGCATGGAAGCCATCTGACATGCCAGGTGTACCCGGGGGACTGGCTGAGCACCATTTGCGAGTCGACTCAAAGGCAAAACCCGTTAAGGAACATCTTCGTTGGTCCGCCACGGAGAAGAGAAAGGCAATTGGCGAGGAAGTGGCTCAACTTCTAGCCGTTGAGTTCATCCGCGAGATATACCACTCCGAGTGGCTCGCCAATGTCGTTATGGTTCCCTAGAAAGACAAATCACTTTGAATGTGTATTGGCTTCAAGCACATTAATTGGGCCTGCCCGAAAGATCATTTTCCTCTGCCCCGCATCGACCAGATAGTCGACATAACTGCAGGATGTGAGCGACTATCCTTTTTGGATGCTTATTCCGGGTACCATCAGATCCAACTGTATGGGCCCGATGAGAAAAAGACGACTTTCATCACCCCGTTCGGGTGTTTTTATGTTACTATGCCCTTTGGCCTCAAGAATGCTGGTGCCACATTCATGCGCATGATTCAGAAGTGCCTGCTCACTCAAATCAGTCGGAATGTGGAAGCATATATGGATGACATAGTGGTTAAGTCACGCAAAGGTTCCAACCTGCTGACTGACCTTGCTGAAACCTTTCCCAATTTAAGAAGGTATGATATCAAGCTCAGTCCATCAAAATGCACATTCAGAGTCCCCAGCGGAATGTTACTCGGTTTTCTCGTTTTCGAACGAGGAATCAACGCGAATCCAGAGAAGATTGGCACGATCCTCCGAATGAAGCACCCAGTACGTGTGCATGATGTTCAGAAGCTTACTAGTTGTTTGGCTGCATTGAGTCGATTCATCTCACGCCTCGGTGAAAAGGCATTGCCTCTTTACCAACTGATGAAGAAATCTAACAAGTTCGAGTGGAATGACAAAGCTGAAGCAGCGTTTGAAGAGCTCAAAGCCCTGCTTTCCACCCAGCCAATGCTTGCTGCTCCATTTAATGAGGAACCTTTATTGCTTTACATCACAACCACATGATAGGTTGTTAGCACAGTACTCACGGTTGAGTGGGAAGAAGAAGGCAAAGCCTTCAAAGTTCATCACCCTGTGTATTACATTTCAGAGGTCTTGACTCCGTCCAAGCAGAGATACCCTCATTATTAGAAGTTTGTTTATGGGATTTACCTGACCATGAAGAAGGTTGCGCATTATTTCTCTGACCATTCAGTTTCAGTCGTCAGCGACACCCCTTTGTTCGAAATTCTGAATAACAGAGATGCAACCGGTCGAGTGGTGAAATGGGCGATTGAACTTCTTCCTTTAGATATCAAGTTTGAGGCAAAGAAGGCCATCAAGTCTCAAGCAATTGCAGATTTCTTCGCAGAGTGGACGGGACAACAGCAGCCGACTTAGATCCAGTCGGAACATTGGACCATGTTCTTTGATGGGTCCAAAATGTTGAATGGCTCAGGTGCAGGAGTGGTCTTAGTGTCCCCGCGAGGAGACAAGCTCAATTATGTCCTCTAGATTCACTTTGATTCTTCAAACAGTGAAGTTGAGTATGAAGCACTATTGTATGGGTTGTGTATGGCCATTTCACTCGACGTCCGACGCTTGATGGTTTATGGTGACTCAGACTTAGTGGTTAACCAAGTAATGAAGGAATGGGACGTCAGCAGTCCCGCAATGACCGGTTGTTGCAATGCAGTGAGAAAGCTAGGGAAGAAGTTTCAGGGGTTAGAGCTCCACCACACTCAGATCCAGTCGAAACATTGGACCATGTTCTTTGATGGGTCCAAAATGTTGAATGGCTCAGGTGCAGGAGTGGTCTTAGTGTCCCCGCGAGGAGACAAGCTCAATTATGTCCTCTAGATTCACTTTGATTCTTCAAACAGTGAAGTTGAGTATGATGCACTATTGTATGGGTTGTGTATGGCCATTTCACTTGATGTCCGACGCTTGATGGTTTATGGTGACTCAGAATTAGTGGTTAACCAAGTAATGAAGGAATGGGACGTCAGGAGTCCCGCAATGACCGGTTATTGCAATGCAGTGAGAAAGCTAGGGAAGAAGTTTCAGGGGTTAGAGCTCCACCACATACCACGAATCAAGAATCAAGCTGATGATGATCTGGCGAAGATAGGTGATACGTCCATTTTGCATCATGCTTTTATATCAACATTTATTACATTATGGGATGTTATTACACAATATATCTCATTACTTATGGCTATTCTCTCTTATTTTACAAGGTTTACCATGAAGAGGGGGAATGCCGGCAGCTGGAATTCTGGCTGGAAAAGGAGCAAACGTTGGAAACCTATTCTGCACAACTCCAAAAGTCCTGAAACTCCATGAAACAACTTTTTGGTATAAAAATTTCTGAGCGAAAGAAATAGGCCAGGGGGCCCAGACCCTATCCAGGAGACAGGGGGTGCCCCCTATAGGGCGCGCCCCTATCTGCTGGGGCCCCTGGTGGGCCTCCGGCGTCCATCTTCTGCTATATCATCACTTTTACCCTGGAAAAAATCGTGGGCAAGCTTACGGGACGAAACTCCGCCGCCACGAGGCGGAACCATGGCGGAACCAATCTAGGGCTCTAGCAGAGCTGTTCTGCCGGGGACACTTCCCTCGGGGAGGGGGAAATCATCACCAACGTCATCACCAACGATCCTCTCATCGGGAGGGGGTCAATCTCCATCAACATCTTCACCAGCACCATCTCCTCTCAAACCCTAGTTCATCTCTTGTATCCAATCTTGTATCCAAAATCACAAATTGGTACCTGTGGGTTGCTAGTAGTGTTGATTACTCCTTGTAGTTGATACTTATTGGTTTACTTGGTGGAAGATCATATCTTCAGATCCTTCATGCATATTATTACACCTCTGATTATGAACATGAATATGCTTTGTGAGAAGTTATGTTTGTTCCTGAGGACATGGGTGAAGTCTTGCTATTAGTAGTCATGTGAATTTGGTATTCGTTCGATATTTTGATGAGATGTATGTTGTCTTATCCTCTAGTGGTGTCATGTGAACGTCGACTACATGACACTTCACCATTATTGGGCCTAGAGGAGGGCATAGGGAAGTAATAAGTAGATGATGGGTTGCTAGAGTGACAGAAGCTTAAACCCTAGTTTATGTGTTGCTTCGTTAGGGGCAGATTTGGATCCATATGTTTCATGCTATGGTTAGGTTTAACTTAATACTTTTGTTGTAGTTGCAGATGCTTGCAATAGGGGTTAATCATAAGTGGGATGCTTGTCCAAGTAAGGCCAGTACCCAAGTACTGGTCCACCCACATATCAAATTATCAAAATACCGAACGCGAATCATATGAACGTGATGAAAACTAGCTTGACGATAATTCCCAATGTGTCCTCGGGAGCTCCTTTCTCATTATTAGAAATTGTCCAGGCTTATCCTTTGCTACATAAAGGATTGGGCCACCTTGCTGCACCTTATTTACTTTATTGACTTGTTACCCGTTACTATTTATCATATCATAAAACTATCTATCACCTACAATTTCAGTGCTTGCAGAAAACCTTACTGAAAACCGCTTATCATTTCCTTCTGCTCCTCGTTGGGTTTGACACTCTTACTTATCGAAAGGACTACGATAGATCCCCTACACTTGTGGGTCATCAAGACTCTTTTCTGGCGCTGTTGCCTGGGAGTGTAGCGCTTTTGGTGAGTGGAACTTGGTAAGGAAACATTTATATAGTGTGCTGAAATTTTCTGTTACTTGTCACTATGGAAACTAATCCTTTGAGGGGCTTGTTTGGGGTATCTTCACCCCAACCATAAGAGCAAAGAGTTGCTCCTCAACTTACTGAACTTTATGAAAATATTCACTTTGAGATTCCTTCGGGTATGATAGAGAAACTGCTAGCTAATCCATTTGCAAGAGATGGAACATTGCATCCCGATTTACACCTTATCTTTGTGGATGAAGTTTATGGATTATTTAAGCTTACCGGTATTGCCGATGATGTTGTAAAAAGGAAGGTCTTCCCTTTATCTTTGAAGGGAGATGCATCGACCTGGTATAGGCTATGTGATGATACAAGATCTTGGAATTATAAGCGATTGAAGTTGGAATTTCACCAGAAGTTCTATCCTATGCATCTTGTTCATCGTGATCGTAATTACATATATAATTTCTGGCCTCGCGAAGGAGAAAGCATCGCTCAAGCTTGGGGGAGGCTTAAGTCAATGTTATATTCATGCCCCAATCATGAGCTCTCTCGGGAAATGATTATTCAGAATTTTTATGCTCGGCTTTCTCTTGATAATCGCAACCTGCTTGATACTTCCTGTGCTGGTTCTTATATGCTGAAGACTATTGATTTCAAATGGGACTTATTGGAAAGAATTAAATGCAACTCTGAAGATTGGGGTTCCGACGATGGTAAGGAGTCAGGTATGACACCTAAGTTCAATTGTGTTAAATCTTTTATGGATACCGATACTTTTCGTGGATTTAGCGCTAAGTATGGACTTGACTCTGAAATAGTAGCTACTTTTTGTGAATCTTTTGCTACTCACGTTGATCTCCATAAAGAGAAGTGGTTTAAATATAATCCTCCTGTTGAAGTGAAAGTAGTTGCACCTATTACAGTCGAAGAAAAGACTATTACCTATAGTGATCCTATTGTTCCTACTGCTTATGTTGAAAGACCTCCTTTTCCCGTTAGGATAAAGGATCATGCTAAAGCCTCGACTGTTGTTCGTAAGAGTAATACCAGGACTTATACACCTCCTGAGCAAATTAATGTTGAACCTAGTATTGCTATGGTTAAAGATCTCTTGGATGAGGACTTAGATGGGCATGTTATTTCTTTCTGTGGTGAGACTGCTAATATTGCTAGGCCAGACACTAAAACACGTAGACCTATCATAGGCACGCCTATTATTTCAGTTAAAATAGGAGATCATTGTTATCATGGCTTATGTGATATGGGTGCTAGTGCCAGCGCTATCCCTTATGATTTATATAAAGAAATTATGCACGACATCGCACCCGTTGAATTAGAAGACATTGATGTTACTATTAAGCTTGCTAATAGGGATACCATTAAACCTATTGGGATTGTTAGAGATGTTGAAGTTTTGTGTGGGAAGGTTAAATATCCTGCTGATTTTCTTGTTCTTGCTTCCCCACAAGATGCCTTTTGTCCCATTATTTTTGTAGACCCTTCTTGAATACTGCTAGTGCTAAGATTAATTGTGAAAAGAATATTGTCACTATGGGCATAGATGGTATGTCTCATGAGTTTAATTTCGCTAAGTTTAGTAGACAACCTCGTGAAAGGGAACCACCTAGTAAGGATGAGATTATCGGTCTTGCTTCCATTGTTGTTCCTCCAGCTGATCCGTTAGAACAATATTTACTAGACCATGAAAAGGATATGTTTATGAAAGAAAGGGAAGAAATAGATGAGGTGTTCCTTAATCAGGAACCTATGCTGAAACATAACCTTCCCGTTGAAATTCTTGGGGATCCCCCTCCACCCAAGGGTGATCCCGTGTTTGAACTCAAACCATTACCTGATAATGTTAAGTATGCTTATCTTGATGAAAAAAAATATATCCTGTTATTATTAGTGCTAACCTTTCAGAGAAAGAAGAATAAAGACTATTGAAAACTCTGAAGAAGCACCGAGCAGCTATTGGATATACTCTGGATGATCTTAAGGGCATTAGTCCCACATTATGTCAACACAAGATTTCAGTGGAGAAAGATGCCAAACCAGTTAGAGACCCTCAACGACGACTAAATCCAAAAATGAAAGAAGTGGTAAGAAAGGAGATACTAAAGCTCCTTGAGGCAGGTATTATTTATCCCGTTGCTGATAGTGAATGGGTAAGCCCTATCCATTGTGTCCCTAAAAAGGGAGGTATTACCGTCGTTCCTAATGATAAAGATGAATTGATCCCGCAAAGAATTATTACAGGTTATAGGATGGTAATCGATTTTCGTAAGTTAAATAAAGCTACTAAGAAAGATCATTACCCTTTACCTTTTATTGATCAAATGCTAGAAAGGCTATCCAAACACACACATTTTTGCTTTCTAGATGGTTATTCTGGTTTATCTCAGATACCTGTGTCAGCGAAGGATCAATCTAAAACTACTTTTACTTGCCCTTTTGGTACTTTTTCTTATAGACGTATGCCTTTTGGTTTATGTAATGCACCTGCTACCTTTCAAAGATGCATGATGGCTATATTCTCTCATTTTTGTGAAAAGGCTTGTGAGGTATTCATGGATGACTTCTCTATCTATGGATCCTCTTTTGATGATTGTTTGAGCAACGTTGATCGAGTTTTGCAGAGATGTGAAGACACTAGTCTCGTCCTAAATTGGGAAAAGTGTCACTTTATGGTTAATGAAGGCATTGTCTTGGGGCACAAGATCTCCGAGAGAGGTATTGAAGTTGATAAAGCCAAAGTTGATGCTATTGAAAAGATACCATGTCCCAAGGACATAAAAGGTATAAGAAGTTTCCTTGGTCATGCCGGTTTTATAGGAGGTTCATTAAGGACTTTTCTAAAATCTCTAGGCCTCTAACTAATTTATTGCAAAAAGATATTCCTTTTGTCTTTGATGATGATTGTGTAGAAGCGTTTGAAGTGATTAAGAAAGATTTGATCACTGCACCTATTGTTCAGCCACCTGATTGGAATTTACCTTTTGAAATTATGTGTGATGCTAGTGATTATGCTGTAGGTGCTGTTTTAGGGCAAAGAGTTGATAAGAAATTGAATGTTATCCAGTATGCTAGTAAGACTCTTGATACTTCCTACAGAAATTATGCTACTACTGAAAAAGAGTTCTTAGCAGTTGTGTTTGCATGTGATAAGTTCAGACCTTATATTGTTGATTCCAAAGTTACTATTCACACTGATCATGCTGCTATTAAATATCTTATGGAAAAGAAAGATGCTAAGCCTAGACTCATTAGATGGGTTCTATTTCTCCAAGAGTTTCATTTGCACATTATTGATAGAAAGGGAGCTGAGAACCCCATTGCAGATAACTTGTCTAGGTTAGAGAATGTTCTTGATGACCCACTGCCTATTAATGATAGCTTCCCTGATGAACTATTAGCGGTCGTCAATGCTTCTCGTATTGCTCCTTGGTATGGTGATTATGCTAATTACATTGTTGCTAAATATTTACCGCCTAGTTTCACATACCAGCAAAAGAAAAAGTTCTTTTATGATTCAAGACATTACTTCTGGGATGACCCACACCTTTATAAAGAAGGAGTAGATGGTGTTATTAGACGTTGTGTGCCTGAGCATGAACAGGAACAGATCCTACGCAAGTGTCACTCTGAATCTTATGGAGGACACCACGCTGGAGATAGAACTGCACACAAGGTACTACAATCTGGTTTTTATTGGCCTACTCTCTTCAAAGATGCTCGTAAGTTTGTCTTATCTTGTGATGAATGTCAAAGAATAGGTAACATTAGTAGATGTCAAGAAATGCCTATGAATTATTCTCTTATTATTGAACCATTTGATGTTTGGGGCTTTGATTATATGGGACCTTTTCCTGCCTCTAATGGTTATACACATATTTTAGTTGCTATTGATTACGTTACTAAGTGGGTAGAAGTTATTCCAACTAGTAGTGATGATCATAAAACTTCTATTAAAATGCTTAAAGAAGTTATTTTTCCGAGGTTTGGAGTCCCTAGATATCTTATGACTAATGGTGGTTCACATTTCATTCATGGTGCTTTCCGTAAGATGCTCGCTAAGTATGATGTCAATCATAGAATAGCATCTCCTTATCATCCGCAGTCTAGTGGTCAAGTAGAGTTGAGCAATAGAGAGCTCAAATTAATTTCGCAAAAGACTGTGAATAGATCTAGAAATAATTGGTCCAAAAAACTTGATGATGCATTATGGGCCTATAGAAATGCATACAAAAATCATATGGGTATGTCTCCGTATAAAATGGTTTATGGAAAAGCATGTCATTTACCTCTTGAACTTGAACATAAAGCATATTGGTCTATTAAAGAGCTCAATTATGACTTCAAACTTGCTGGTGAGAAGAGGTTATTCGATATTAGCTCACTTGGTGAATGGAGAACCCAAGCCTATGAGAATGCCAAGCTTTTCAAAGAAAAAGTCAAATGCTGGCATGATAAGAGGATACAAAAATGTGAGTTCAACGTAGGAGATTATGTGTTATTATTCAACTCTCGCTTAAGATTTTTTGCAGGAAAACTTCACTCAAAATGGGAAGGTCCCTACGTTATTGAGGAGGTCTATCATTCTGGTGCCATAAAAATCAATAACTTCGAAGGCACAAATCCGAGGGTGGTAAACGGTCAAAGAATTAAACATTATATTTCAGGTAATCCTATCAATGTTGAAACTACTATTATTGAAACCGTAACCCCTGAGGAATACATAAGGGACACTTTCCAGAATGTTCCAGACTCTAAAAAGGCATAGGTATGTGGTACGGTAAGTAAACTGACTCCAAAATAACTCCAATGGCAATTTTTATCAGTTTTGGAATATTTAAGAATTTTAGGAAGAAAGAAGTAGTCCGAAAGGGACACGAGGCCCCCACAAGAGTGGAGGCCCCCCCCTGTAGGGCACGCCCCCCTGTCTCGTGGGCACCTCGTGTGCTTCTTGGACTCCGTTTTCTTGCATGTTACGTATTTTGGTCGGTAAAGATTCATTATATATACTCCCGAAGGTTTTGACCACCGTATCGCGCAAATATCCTCTATTTTCGTTTCGAGCTGTTTCTGTTTCAGATCTAAGAGCATCATGTCGTCTCCAAGCACTCCCAAGGACAAGTTTTTCAAGAGGGTTATCAACCCCTATCTTGCGGAGGTGCCGCAACACCCTCAAACCATTGAGATGTGTGAGGGGGTGCTGCACATCCGCGATGTGGAGGGACCAAAGGGTACCGAGAGCGTGGAGACAAAGCTCGAAGTCGTGGAGCAGCAAGTTTTCAAGTGCCAAGGGATGGTGGAGCGTGGACTCAATGCCAACCAGATCTATGACCTGCAGAACTAGAACTGTGAGTATGAATATAGATTCAAGAGGATGAGTTTGGCTGCAGATTTTAGGATCCCGGAGACTCGATCATCCTTCTATGATGGAGAGCCTATGCCTTGGAAGACGGACGACAAGCCTATATCATCAACAACTCCTACTTCACCACCTCCGAGGAAATAATCACATGGGTATGGGCACTCCCCTTGGCAACTGCCAAGCTTGGGGGAGGTGCCCCGGTATCGTATCACCATCACACTCCTATCTTTATCATTTTATTTAGTTTGATCCTTTTAGTAGTATATTGATCTAGTAGATTGAAGTTTTGATATCAAGTAGTTTGAGTTTTGCTTTGTGATCTCTTTTTGTATTTGAGTCCGCGAGCTATCTATAATCAAGATTAGTGTTGAGTCAAGGGCTTTGCTATGTGCTATGATCTTGAGCAAGTAGAAAGAATAAAAGAGTTCATATTGATCTTATGGATAGTGATAACTTCACACATAGAAAGTATGAGGCATAAAAATTGTTCGGAATTGATGAATGTAGTTTTGGTCATCGTTGCAATTAATAGGAAGTGATAAGGAAAGAGAGGTTCACATATAAATACACTATCTTGGACATCTTTTATGATGGTGAGCACTCATTAAGTATAACATGCTAAAAGAGTTGTCGGTGGACAAGGAAGACAATGTAATGGTCTATGTTTTCTCACATCTCAGTTAAAGTATGTTGTCATTGACCTTCCGAACATGTTGAGCTTGCCTTTACCCCTCATGCTAGCCAAATTCCTAGCACCAAGTAGAAATACCACTTGTGCTTCCAAATACCCTTAAACCCAGTCTTGTCATGAGAGTCCACCATATCTACCTATGGATTGAGTAAGATCCTTCAAGTAAGTTTTCATCGGTGCAAGCAATAAAAATTGCTCTCTAATTATGTATGACTTATTAGTGCGGAGAAAATAAGCTTTTGTACGAACTTGTTGTGAAAGTAATAAAAATGACAGACTGCATAATAAAGGTCCACACACAAGGGGCAATATAAAGTGACGTTCTCTTGCATTAAGATTTTATGCATCAACCCTAAAAGCGCATGACAACCTCTGCTTCCCTCTACGAAGGGCCTATCTTTTACTTCATGTTCTTACTTTATGCTTTTATTTTTGTGCTTGAGTCAAGGTGATCTCCACCTTTCCCTTTTTCATTTTATCCTTTGGCAAGCTCTTCGTGTTTGAAAGATCATGATATACATATCCAATTGGATGTTCGTTAGCATGGGCTATTATTGTTGACATCACCTAAAGGTGAATACGTTGGGAGGCAACACAATAAGCCCCTATCTTTCTCAGTGTCCGTCTAAAACTCCATAACCACAAGTATTGCGTGAGTGTTAGCAATTGTAGAAGACTATATAATAGTTGAGTATGTGGACTTGCTGAAAAGCTCTATTATTGACTCTTTCTGATGTTACGATAAATTGCAATTGCTCCAATGACCGAGATTATAGTTTGTTAGTTCCCAATGAAGTTTCTGAACCATACTTGACATTGTGAATTGCTTGTTACTTGAGCATAGGAAATCATATGACAAAATCTATATATGTTGCTATTATTAGAATGATCATGATGCCCTCATGTCCGTATTTTATTTTTATCGACACCTCTATCTCTAAACATGTGGACATATTTTTCGATTTCGGCTTCCGCTTGAGGACAAGCGAGGTCTAAGCTTGGGGGAGTTGATACGTCCATTTTGCATCATGCTTTTATATCAATATTTATTGCATTATGGGCTGTTATTACACAATATATCTCATTACTTATGGCTATTCTCTCTTATTTTACAAGGTTTACCATGAAGAGGGGGAATGCCGATAGCTGGAATTCTGGCTGGAAAAGGAGCAAACATTGGAAACCTATTCTGCACAACACCAAAAGTCCTGAAACTCCACGAAACAACTTTTTGGGATTTATAAGAATTTCTGAGCGAAAGAAATAGGCCAGGGGGCCCACACCCTGTCCAGGAGATAGGGGGGCGCCCCCCTATAGGGCGCGCCCCTATCTCCTGGGCCCCCTGGTGGGCCTCCGGCGTCCATCTTCTGCTATATCATCACTTTTACCCTGGAAAAAATCGTGGGCAAGCTTACGGGACGAAACTCCGCCGCCACGAGGCGGAACCTTGGCGGAACCAATCTAGGGCTCTGGCAGAGCTGTTCTGCCGGGGACAGTTCTCTCCGGGAGGGGGAAATCATCACCAACGTCATCACCAACGATCCTCTCATCGGGAGGGGGTCAATCTCCATCAACATCTTCACCAGCACCATCTCCTCTCAAACCCTAGTTCATCTCTTGTATCCAATCTTGTATCCAAAATCACAAATTGGTACATGTGGGTTGCTAGTAGTGTTGATTACTCCTTGTAGTTGATACTTATTGGTTTACTTGGTGGAAGATCATATGTTCAGATCCTTCATGCATATTATTACACCTCTGATTATGAACATGAATATGCTTTGTGAGTAGTTATGTTTGTTCCTGAGGACATGGGTGAAGTCTTGCTATTTGTAGTCATGTGAATTTGGTATTCGTTCGGTATTTTGATGAGATGTATGTTGTCTTCTCCTCTAGTGGTGTCATGTGAACGTCGACTACATGACACTTCACCATTATTGGGCCTAGAGGAGGTCATATGGAAGTAATAAGTAGATGATGGGTTGCTAGAGTGACAGAAGCTTAAACCCTAGTTTATGTGTTGCTTCGTTAGGGGCTGATTTGGATCCATATGTTTCATGCTATGGTTAGGTTTACCTTAATAATTTTGTTGTAGTTGCGGATGCTTGCAATAGGGGTTAATCATAAGTGGGATGCTTGTCCAAGTAAGGGCAGTACCCAAGTACTGGTCCACCCACATATCAAATTATCAAAGTACCGAACGCGAATCATATGAACGTGATGAAAACTAGCTTAACGATAATTCCCAATGTGTCCTCGGGAGCTCCTTTCTCATTATTAGAAATTGTCTAGGCTTATCCTTTGCTACATAAAGGATTGGGCCACCTTGCTGCACCTTATTTACTTTATTTACTTGTTACCCGTTACTATTTATCTTATCATAAAACTATCTATCACCTACAATTTCAGTGCTTGCAGAAAACCTTACTGAAAACCGCTTATCATTTCCTTCTGCTCCTTGTTGGGTTCGACACTCTTACTTATCGAAAGGACTACGATAGATCCCCTACACTTGTGGGTCATGAATAGGTTCCACTCAGAAGCCTATCCCGAGCAACGTGTTCTTGGAGCATCTCCATACCGCGTTAGTGCAAGAAGATCCCTTCAAGGAAGAGGCCTCACAACCAATAAGTTCAACCGACCCGACTGAGATCGAGGTTCCAGCCGTGGTCGACTTGATCATGGAAGTCTTGACGATCACTCCCGACTGGACAGTACCGTACATCGCATACATTCTCAGGAAGGAACTCCCAGAGGATGAAGATGAGGCTCGCCAGATAGTCCGTCGATCGAAAGCTTTCACCGTGATGAAAGGGCAGCTTTACAGAGAAAGTGTCACAGGAGTGGCTCAACGCTGCATCACCTCGGAAGAAGGTTGAATGATCCTAAATGATATCCACTTGGGGACCTGTGGTCTCCATGCGTCCTCTCAGACCATCGTGGCCAAAGCATACCGAGCGGGATTCTATTGGCCTCGAGCAAATGAGATGGCGAAAGATATTGTTGACAAGTGCGCAGGTTGCCAGTTCTACTCCAACATGTCCCACAAGCCTACATCTGCTCTGAAGACCATTCCACTCATCTGACCGTTTGCAGACTGGGGATTGGATATGGTTGGACCCTTCAAGACCGGCACAAGTGGTTTCACCCATTTGCTTGTAGCAGTCGACAAGTTCACCAAGTGGAGCGAAGCCAAGCCCATCAAAAACCTTGGTGCAGGCACTGCCGTCAGTTTCATCAAGGAGTTGATATTCAGATATGGAGTTCCTCACAACATTATCACAGATAACGGCTCCAACTTCGATTCTGATGAGTTCAAGGCGTTCTACGCATCCCAAGGCACTCGGGTCTTGCACACCCGCAGTTGAATGGACAAGCAGAAAGGGCGAATAGTTTGATCCTTCAAGGGTTAAAACCCCGACTGATGCGCGACCTTAAGCACGCTGCTGGAGCTTGGGTGACTGAATTACTATTCGTCCTATGGGGGCTGAGAACAACGCCAAACTGATCGATTGACCAAACCCTTTTCTTCCTAGTGTAAGGTGCTGAGGCTGTGCTTCCGAGTGACTTGCTGCACAATGCCCCCCGAGTGGAACTCTTCTCAGAAGCTGAAGCAGAGCAGGCATGCGAAGACGCAATCAATCTCCTGGAGGAAGAACGTGAGTTGGCTTTGATTCAGTCGACCATCTATCAGCAAGATCTATGTCAATTCCACGCCCGCAATGTTAGAGGTCGAGCATTTCAGGAAGGAGACCTTGTGCTCCGAGTGGATCAGAAGCGGCCTCACAAGCTCGCTCCGGCCTGGGAAGGTCCCTTCATCATCACCAAGGTGCTTCACAATGGAGCGTACCACATCTACAATGTAGCCAAGAACATGGATGAGCCATGCGCATGGAACGCAGAGCTGTTTTGTCCTTTCTATACCTAGAATCACTCGACCCAACGAGTTGTAATAAGAGTACTTCAGTTTGCTTTACAAAAACAAGATTCCTACAGTATCTTAATGTATGATTCCCCATAATCACAGTGGGTGGCTTAGCCGCGAACCTGATTCACCTAAGTTAAAAACATTCCGAGTGGAGAGAAATCCTCCCACTTGGAAGCTTAGCCGCGACCCCGAAATCGCCTAAGTTAAAAACATTCCGAGTGGAGAGCAATCCTCCCACTCAGAGGCTTAGCCGCAACCCCGAAATCGCCTAAGTTAAAAACATTCCGAGTGGAGAGCAATCCTCACACTCGGAGGCTTAGCTGCGATCCTGAAATCGCCTAAGTTAAAAACATTCCGAGTGGAGAGCAATCCTCCCACTCGGAGGCTTAGCTGCGACCCCGAAATCGCCTAAGTTAAAAACATTCCCGAGTGGAGAGCAATCCTCCCACTCGAGGGCTTAGCTGCAACCCTGTACTCGCCTAAGTTAAAAACATTCCGTGTGGAGAGCAATCCTCCCACTAGGGGCTTAGCTACGACCCCGTACTTGCCTAAGTTAAAAATGTTTCGAGTGGA